>NW_024081157.1:704255-1099490 GCF_003009895.1 Hyaena hyaena
CCCCCCCCCCCCCCCCACTCAGTCTCTCTGCTGAGGAATCGTTCAGGATGCGTAGATCTGAAAGTAAGGGAAATCTTTCAGTTACTTCTTTCCACGCTAGTATTTTTTTTTTTTAATAAAAAGCAGCTTTATGGAGATATAACTTACATACCATAAAACTTACCTGTTTACTTTGTACAATTCAGTGGTTTTCAGTGTATTTACAGAGTTGAACAATTATCATCATAGTCCAATTTTAGAGCAGTTTCATCGCCCCCAAAAGTAATATGGGCTATTTTCTCTTTTATTCTGAAAATATGTTTGTCTAGTCATTTCGTTTTGGGTTTTTAAAAAAAATTTGCTTATTAAAGGCAAAAAGAAAACACCTCCGGGGACAGTGAAACTCCTAGAATTACTAAGAATGCAAAGGAGTTATAGCTCTCAAAGCTGCGTTTCACTTAACTTCCACGGATGGCTGTAGTCGTTTAATTAACCACTCCAAGATGTACGCTTTGTTGTGGTGTATGCTCCCGAGTGAATGTCCGGGGCCACGTCTTTGGACATTTTCCAGTTGGTTGCGCCTTTCTCTAATGCCAGCGGGCTCTCCAGCGGGTCGGCCAGACACAATATTGCAGATTCCAGATTGCTGACTCCCTCAAGGCATTCATTGTGTAATATGCTTAGGATGGTACCGCATGCACATGGGTATTTAATACGCATTTTTTTCCCTTTTTGCTGTGATGGAAGCTCTTTAATTTTTATTAGCTCAATGTAATGCATGGAGTAATTGCATTAATTACTGCACGTGGTAATTGCAGCCACCTGGAAGTTCTGGGGTCCTCAAATTCCGCTTCCTCCCCCACAGGTAAGGTGTAAGAAGTTGAGTGGAAGGCTCTCTGGGCCTCTCTCACGACTGATCCAGAGACGTGCTAAGCTGCAGTCTTCAATCTGGCTGCACAGAAACTTGTAAAATATCCCTATGCTTGCCCCCCCCCCCCCCAAAGACTTGAGTTTAATTGTCTAACGGGGCAGGCCTAGCAATGGTATTTTTTTTCTTAATGTTTATTTGTTTTTGAGAGAGAGAGAGCACGTAAGCCAGGGAGGGGCAGAAAGAGAGGGAGACAGAGAATCGCAAGCAGACTCCTTGCTGTCAGTGCAGAGCCCGACAAGGGGCTTGAACCCACAAACCATGAGACCATGACCTGGACCAAAATCAAGAGTTGATAACCAACCGAGATATCTAGGTGCCCTTAGCAAGTGTATTTTTTTTTTTTTTTGGACAAAGCTCCCAGCTTATTCTAATTTGCAACCCAGGCTGAGAAACCAGTCCTCTATTAGTGACTAAGCCAAGATCATGTTGAACCATGTGTAACTGCCATCTTAGTAGAGCAAAACCAGTTGAATATTGGCAATTTCATATGATTCAATCTAACATTCAGGCAATTATTTTTTACTTTTCTTTTTAAGTTTATTTATTTTGGGAGAGAGAGAGAGAGAGCAAGAGAGAGAGAGGGAGAGAGAGAGAATCCCAAGCAGGCTCTGCACTGTCAAGGAGGAGACTGATGGGGGAGCTCGAACCCATGAACCATGAGATCATGACCTGAGCTGAAATCAAGAGTCACACGCTTAACCGACTGAGCCACCCAGGCGCTCCAATTGATTTTTATTTTTGAGCGGGAGGAAAGACTGCCCTTTCGGAAGGTATTCTATAAGAAACCAGTCATTTCTCTACAACTCCCTGCTCTACAGTGCATGAGGGTGAGAAGCATGTGACAGCGAAGTCAATGACCTAAGTGGTCAAGGTGCTGCACCTTGCGGGACCAGACCCTCTGCATCTCTCCTTCCAGGGCAGCTTAAACATTCAGAAGCCCGTGGCTGCCATGCAAGGAGGGAAAACGAGCACGGCGGGCCAAGGGCGAATCAACCAGAAGTGTCGAGAGAACATGGCATGGAGAGAATCTGGTCCCTCCTTCAAAGGCATTTACCGTTAAGAATATATAAGTTTTAAATATAGGGCAGGCGAATGAAACACCTGGGTGGAGAAAATCTGGTGCTCAGGCCTACAGCTTGTGACCCTGACCTCGAAGACAGATGTTCATGGCACAGAGAGGTGGCTCAGAACAGGAGAGGACAAGATATTGGACACAGGAGAAGTACGAGCCCAGGGAGAAAGGAGCCAGCACATCACTGCCCCCCACAAACGATATAGATCATTCATACGTGTTGTTGAACAGGATTCTTTTGGGAGACCACGTCACAATTCATTTATCCATTTCTTAGGTAACTTTAAAAATTTTTTTTTAATGTTTTATTTATTTCTGAGAGAGAGAGAGTGTGTGTGAGCAGGGGAGGGTCAGAGGGAGGGAGATACAGAATCTGAAACAGGCTCCAGGCTATGAGCTAGCGGTCAGCACAGAGCTCGACGTGGGGCTCGAACCCACAAACTGTGAGATCATGACCTGAGCCAAAGTCGGACGCTTAACCGACTGAGCCACCCTGGCGCCCCAGAGACTCCCTGTCCCTAAAAATCAAATACTTCATTAACTTGCACAAATCCTAGAACAGTTCTCAGAAAGATTCATTTTCTTTACTGGGATTTTTTTTTTAATGTTTTTTAAAATTTATTTTTGAGAGAGAGAGAGAGACAGCATGAACAGGGCAGGATCAGAGAGAGAGGGAGGTACAGAATCTGAAACAGGCTCCAGGCTCTGAGCTAGCTGTCAGCACAGAGCCTGATGCGGGGCTCGAACCCACGAACTGTGAGATCATGACCTGAGCCGAAGTCGGACGCTTAACCGACTGAGCCACCTGGCACCCCTGTTTATCCATTTCTACTCTTGATGGACGTGTGAGTAGTTTCCAGGTTTTGGCTGCTACAAATAAGTGTTGCATTCTTCTGCCATGACGAATGTTTGGGTTTACCTAGGAGTGGAAGGTGCTAGGTCATTGGCTATGCTTGTATCCAGCATCAGTAGACAGTTTCCCAAAACTCAGAACCAAGTTATACCCTTAGCAGCAGTGTATGAGTGGCAGTATAGGTCCACATTCTTGCCCCCAGAATACTCTCTGGGCCACTGAATTAACCCAACCTGGAACCGTCTACTTCCAATATAAGTGTTTAAGCCATGGCTACTCAGAGTCTGTGTTATGTGCAGCCCAGAGTGTCCTGACCAAGGCACTCTACAAGGCCAAGTGAGGGTGCTTAGCTCTGAAAGGCATCTTTCCTTTAAAGGCCACCCATTTTCTGACCTGTGGGTCTCCCACCGCCATTGGAGCAGAGCCTTCGTGTCTCCACAGGGAGCGGCATGTAGGTTCCCTCATTGTCGTTACCAGTCCTGCCACTTGTCTACGCCTTCTTCATTTCTGTCCTAAACTCTGCGAGTGGGTGTTCTCCTCTGAGCCTCTCCCACTCCAGTTCATCTTTCCTACACTCTCAGCAGAATTTCTGAGGCCTTCTAGATAATCCGGAAACAACTGAAATTATTTTCTTTGATATCCCGTTTGGCTGCCCAGGAATATACTGATTGGCTTCTTTGCTAACAGCCAGCTTCTCACACAGTATAGTAACTATCATTAACTGAGAACTCCTTTTGTTTGCCAAGCCCGGTCCTGAGAGCAGCACACATGTTATCTCATTTTATTCTCACAACAACCTCAAGAAGATCCGTGTGCCAGTTACGATGTATGGCCTCTCAGCTCCAAGCCACCCTTCATTGCCTGCCCTGGGGAAAACAGATTGGACCTTTTAAAGATTTTTCTTTTGCTGGTGGCACCCTGTTGAGCTTCGTCAGTAGAGGGCGCTGGCGAGGCACTTCAAGGTGGCAGGGGCCAGACTCCCATAGAACAGTGGAGCCAGCTGCTTCACCTGGTGCGCCTCCTGGTGGTGCCTGCATAAATGACAGGATCCTAGAGGGTGGGTTTTGAGCAAGTTTCAAGATTTCCAGCAAGTCCTCCATTGTACCATCACCATGACTTTTTTGCTGTTACTTAATGAGCCACAACAACGCCCCTGCAGTAGAATCTGGATCTCAGCCCTGCGGGAGGAGAGACTTCCCAGACGCTCTGGCAGGATGGTGGCTACTCTTAGCTCTTGTATTCTGTAGTTCTGTTCATGTTTTACTGTTCACGTTTTACTAGCCGATTCCTCCTTACTCCCACCCACTGTTACAGTTCATAATTCTCCGTGTTAAACTTTCTCTGTTCGAATTCCTGTCTAGTTCCTACTCCTGATTGGACCCTGATGGATATAGGCCCTTTCTGATTACACTTCTGGGTTTTTATTTGGTTGGTTGGTTGCTTTTGAGTTAATGATATTTTTTTCATTTTGTTTAATTTTATCTACTATTCTTATTTCAATCCAAATATCTCAGCCAGTATACTCTATCTCCTCTCTGTAAACACAAATATATTGGCTATTCTAAATTTCACCTTCTTTAAGAACTCTTTCTTTAGAAGTCTCTTCCTCATTCCCACACCACCTTTTAGCCCTTTTTACCTGGTCTGCCTGCAACTCCCATCTGCCTGGACCCTGCGTGGGTCACTCATCCACGTGCTTCTAAATTTTGTCATTTTGTCTATTTCTTCCTCTCTGTCTTTGCAGGTGTATGTCTTTCAAAACACCCTTTGAGGCTTTCCTTACAGGCCCATGTTTATGTTTCTTTGGCCTTGATTTTTTTTAATTTTTCAAATTAAAAAAATTTTTTAATGTTTATTTTTGAGAGACAGAGACATACAGTGTGAGCAGGGCAAGAGCAGAGAAAGAGGGAGACACACGATCTGAAGGAGGCCCCAGGCTCTGAGCTGTCAACACAGAGCCCGGCACCAGGCTTGAACTCACAAACGGTGAGACCATGACCTGAGCCGAAGTCTGATGCTTAACCAACGGAGCCACCCAGGCGCCCCTCTTTGGTCTTTGTTTTAAAGCAAATTTTCATTTACTTGCTATCCTTATCACTGCTAAGTTTCTAATAAAGAGCTTATTATATTTAGGAAAAAAATCTTCCAATTGTTGTTTTAGTAGGGTTGGGGGAGAAACCGAAAGAGCACACATGTGTTTATTCTGCCATCTTTCCCCAGAACTCCCTGTAGATATTCTTTTGAAGTCTGTTTTTTTATTTTGAACTTAACAGTGTGTCATGAACAGCTTCCGACATTATTACATATTCTTTTACTACAACATTTCCTTAAGTTACTACAATATTTTAAAACATCTTTGGTATCTCCCACTGAGGATACACTGGAATTTATTTAGCATATCTCCCTTGTGGGATATTTAGGCTGTTTGCCTTTGTGGCCAAGAAATTTGTATGAGGTTCGTGGAGCCTCACAGAGATGGAGGTGTGCACCCAGGACCCTGACGGACCCAACACAGAGGCAGCCCGTCATGTCTGCGGCACAGTTACACTCCCTGGGGCTCTGGAGAATCTGTGAACGACTAGAATTTTCCTTGATGGCCCATCCAGCTACCAAGGGCAGGACACCCCAGAGTGCCTTCTTAGCTAGCTGCCTGCTACTCAGCAGCTTACCCGAGAAAGAGCAAAGTTCATGATCTTCAACTTGTTTTCAGTTTTTTCCTTCTCCTCTTTCTCCTCTATTTCTCATTGCACTCCTAATTTTGCCTTCAAAATATGAAATAAATGTATCATTGGTTCCCCTTGCATGCAAGGAAACAGTGTGTGAATAATTAATCTAATGTCTTTGAGTTAGTCTTTGACACTAACAAATACAATGCTTCTGTGCTCAGTCTCCTAGCTAGATCAGTGTGCGTATCCGGGGTGGTCTAACTTCTGGTGGGCTCTGTGCCGCCATCTTGGCCCATCGGACTTCAGCACGTAATATGGGGGAGAGAACTTTCAGCATCTCCGGTTGGAAAATGCACCAAATAATGATGTAATTACACAGAAATTAATACAGGATTCTCAGTGAAAAGCGAAGTTATGGGGAAACTTGCAAGGAAAATGAAAATAAGTTTGTTCCCTCAAGTCTTTACCCTCCTCCATATGCAAACACAGACCAGCAATTCACAAGTAAATGCAAGGTTTTCAACATCCAACAGTTTGGAGTAAAGAAAAAAGAAGGCAGAAGTAAAACACTTTATACAGTGCCTTTCCTTGTCTTTTTCAAAACTCAAAAGAGGCTCAAGCAACAACATTCTTCCTGTGGGTTGAAACCAGCAGGGACTGGAGCTGCTCTGGGACACTGCTCCTTTCATGAACTGGGGAGTGAAGACTGGGCTTATTCATAGAACTTGCTGGGCAGTTAGACCAGTTACTCCCCTGTAGGCTGCTGCATGCACCCACGCCTTGGGCTGGGCCTCGATGGGATCGCTGGCCTCCAGAGGGCAATATGGGGTTTGCTTCTGAAGTAACCTTCCCTTGGGGAAGCAGGCGAGGTGCAAGCTTTAACGTCAGCTCTGATCGGTTGCTCTTGACAGCCAGGCTTTTTTGACGCACATTTCCTGAGCTGCTGCTACATGCTGGGCCTGGGAATGACACAGGGCACCAGTCTGGTAGGGAGACAGACCCGTACATCCAGAGTCACAGGACAGTGTGTCCTGTCACAAACACTGACCTGCGAGCTATTTGTGCCAGATCTCAATAGAGGAGAAGTTTGGGGGAGCCCGTTTGGGTGGAAGCGGGTAGCCAGGGAAGGGGATGGAACAGTTTCTTCTTAGCCCCTATGCTGCACACTAATAATCATAGCAAAGATTTCCAAGGATGCTTTCAAGTGCATAAGATGGAAAAAATGTTTGTTTTCCATATTACATATGTCCTCACCTTTAAAAATGTTTTTCTTATTTTGTTATTTCACGGGGAAGTAGAGGAAGCACTGGTGGAGAGTGTAGGAGGCGGTGAAAGCCGGTGGAAGCCACCCCTCCGGCTGCCTCTAGTCAGGCCTTGTGTGAGAAACGAAAAAATGGCATCCGACACTGTCCCCACTGCCAACGCTGTCCCCGCTGCTGCCGAGCGGTTACCTTGTGGCAGGGAGTCACCATGCAAATAAAAAAATGCAACACATCATGAGAGCTACTCATGAATCCACTTACTGGATGGTTCTTTCATTGTGGAGCACTCACCGGGGGCCAGCTCCGGTTGCTGAGTCCTGAGGACACGGGAACCGAGAAGTTGGGTCGCCTGATAAAATGCAGGGCAGCCAGTTACATTTGAATGCCCGATAAAGCACATGCTTTTAGGGTAAGTATGTCCCATGCAATAATTTGATTTGCTAAATCTGGCCCCTTCCTAGGGGAGCCCATAAAGAATGCCAAGTGCTCAGGAGCACGGAGGGGGAAGGCCCTCCTCCCGGCCCCTGCTGCTGAGTCCTCTGCGACCAGCCCAGCGCCCTCCCATCCGGCTCCTTCGTGACTCTGACACAACCGCGTGCGTGTCTGTGACGCTCGTCAGTCTCGCCCAGGAGAAGGGAAGCTCCTTGTCCGTCCTGTTCACCATCTTCACGCCCAGTAAGGAGGGCACGGTGGCCTGGGGAAGCCTCCTAGGGGAGGTGGTATCGGAGTTGGGTTTTACAGAAGTGCATGCGTGGTGGGTGGGTGACAGGAGACAACCTTGTGGGGACTAGTGTTCTCTGTACGACCAAGGCTGAGTGACAGTGAAGGCTCTGGCCTGGGGTCCTCTCCATGTGGATCAGTAACAGCACGTGCTGGGCCCGCGCCACCAGCTGGGAGGAGGCCTGTGTCATGAGCAAGATGGGCCTCGTGGGTGATACGTTTTCCTTTGAGTCCCCAGAAGGACTCTGCATTGGCCATGACATCAGAGAATAAATTCTCCCTTAGGGAGGCATGGAGACCGCTCGGCGGTTTCTGGGTGGCAGGGCCTAAGGACTAAAAAGCAGACACATAGAGAGGCGCCTGGGCGGCTCAGTTGGTTAAGTGATGGGCTTCGGCTCAGGTCATGATCTTGCAGTTTGTGGGTTCAGGCCCTGCATCCAGCTCTGTGCTGACAGCTCAGAGCCCAGAGCCTGCTTCTGATTCTGTGTCTCCCTCTCTCTCTACCCCTCCCCGACTTGCGCTCTCTCTCTCTCTGTCTCTCTCAAAAATAAACATAAAAAAAAAAACTTTTTAAGAAAGTAGATACATAGGGATGGACAGTATGCTAATGGCATTTCAAAGGACAGTGATAATTCCTAAACCATGTGAATGGTAGGATAGGAAATTAGAAAAAATGAATGTCTGCTCTGAGTCAGGCCCTGTGTTAGCCCTTGAAGGTCTCTGCCCATCTTTGCTTTTTTTTTTTTTTTAGTTTGTTTATTTATTTATTTTGAGAAAGGGGGGGACGGACAGAGAGAGAAGGAGAGAGAGAGAATCCCAAGCAGGCTCTGCACTGTCAGCTCAGAGCCCAACATGGGGCTCAATCTCACAAACTGTGAGATCATGACCTGAGACAAAACCAAGAGTTGGATGCTTAAACAACAGCCACCCAGGTGTTCCCCCCTTTTTTAAAGGGAGAGGGAGTCCCAAGCAGGCTCCACACTGTCGCTGTAGAGCCCGATGCAGGGTTCAAACCCACAAACCGTGAGATCATGACCTGAGCCAATGTTGGGCGGTTAATTGACTGAGCCACGCAGGTGCCCTTATTGCGGGCTCTTCTTGTTTGGTTTTTGGTTTTGCTCCTATTAACATTTTTGATTTACATGTAATAAAAGTCACTTTTATTTGGTGTACAGTTTACACTTTTTTTACACACATAGATTCTCTAGATATAGATTTTCTACATATAAATTCTCATAACCACTACTTCAGACTGGATACACCTCACTTCCGACACCCTGAAGATTTCTCCTATGTTGCCCCTTTTGCATTCAGACCTTTCCCCTGTCCCTCAACTCTGGCCCCTACTGATCTTTTCGCTGCTCCTACATTTCTGTCTTTTCCAGAATGTTCTGTTAATGGAATCATGCGGTATGTAACGTTTGAGACTGGGTTTTTACTCAGCATAACGCATTTGAGATTCACCCGCATTGTCGCATGCATCAGTAGTATCGCTGAGAAGTATTTCATTGTGTGGATGTCACAGTTTGCCCGTTCAACATTCAGAGATCTTTCATTGTCTCCAGTTTTTGGCCATTGTGAATAATGCTGCTATTAACATCCACAGATAGGGTTTGGTGTGTAATAAATTCTCATTCCTCTAGGATAAACCCCTAAGAGTGGACTGTTAGGTCACATGAGAGGTGAAGGTTTAACTTCTTGAGAAGTTGCCTGTGATCCAGAATGGCCGTACCATTTTGCATTTGAGAGGGCAGCGTTTAGATGAGCCTTCCTTTATTCATCCCTTCTTTTCGACTTTCCTTCCTTTCTTCCCATATTTTTTTCTTTCACATTTTTACTGAAATATAATTTACATGCCATCTTCTGTGTAAAAGTAGATATACAGTTACATTCATGTAACTACCACTCAGATCAAGATAGGGAACATTTCCAGCACCTCCTCCCTGTAAATACCCCCCAGTCCCACAAAGGAATTGCTATCCCGACTTCTGTCATCATAGATTAGCACTGCTTGTTTTAGAAATGCATTTACAGGACACCTGGGTGGCTCAGTCTCTGACTCTTGATTTTGGCTCAGGTCATGATTTCAGTTTGTGAGATTGAGCCCCATGTCAGGCTCTATGCTGACAGTGCAGAGCCTGCTTGGGATTCTCTCCCTCTCTCCCTTTCTCTCCCCTGCTCATGCTTATTCTCTCTCTCTCAAAATAAATTAACAACTTTTTTAAAAAGAACTGCATTTACATGGGATCATATAGTATGTAATCCTGTGTCTGCCTTCTCTTCACTGAACGTTATCTGAAATTTGCCCAGGTCCACGCGTGGTGCAGCATCTCAGTCTTTCTCACAATGCCGAGTGATGTCGCATTGTATGAATATGCCTCAAAACATTTACTCGCTCTCCTGTGGTGGACATTTGGGTTGGATCCAGGTTTTGGCTGGTAGGAAGAAAGCTGCTCTGAGTTTTCTCGTCTGTACATTTCTCTGTTTTTGGTGGACACAAGCTCCCATTTCAGTTGCGTATATACCCAGGAGTAGAATGACTGGGGATGTGTAGTGTTTGTTGAAACTGCCAAACAGTTGTATAAAGGATGGACTTACTGACCGTGCCAGCAGCAGTGTGGAAGAGTGGTTAGTGTCATGACAACTGGTGGCGTCGGGTCCTCATTTCAGCCACCCAGGCGAGAAGGACAGCAGGATCTCCTTGCGGTTTTAATTCTCATTACCCTGATGACTAGGGATGCTGACCATCTCGGTATGTTTATCAGCCATTTGGGTAACCTATTCTGTGAGGCTGTTTAAATCTTTTGTATACTTTAAAAATTAAATTATCTGTGGGGCGCCTGGGTGGCTCAGTGAGTTGAGCTTCCAACTTCAGCTCAGGTCATGATCTCATGGTTCGTGGATTCGAGCACTGCGTCGGGCTGTGCACTGACAGCTCAGAACCTGGAGCCTGCTTCAGATCCTGTGTCCCCCTCTCTCTGCACCTCCTCCACTCACACTCTGTCTCTCTCTCTCTTTAAAGTAAACATTAAATTTTTTTTAAAAAAATTGAGTTATTTTAGTTTTCTTTGCAAGACAAGGGAAGCTGTACGAAGTGTCTAAACTTAGCTAGTGATCACCTCAGAAAGAAAATTGACATTGGTCCAGAGGCAAATGGTGCTTTTTGGGGTATAAGTGGAAATAAGAGACGGGGGAGCTGTCCTCCCTGAAAACCTGCATGGCCAGGGAGGGCCCCCAAAGACCCTTTCTCACAGACCCCTCTGGGAAACACTGGGAAGCTGGGATCTTGGGAGGGATCAGCCTTTCCTCCTGGATCGCACTGCTGACTGCTCTTCAAAACCGGCCAGGCTCTTTATTGAATAAAGACCTCTCTGGCGGGCAGAAGGGGGCAGAAGACAGTCGAGAGACATAATTGCTTCTCTAAGGCAGTGAGATGCCCCTGAGGGAGTCCTCACACCATACTCCTCCAGTAGTGTGTCCAAGGGGGCTTAGGGGACAGCCAGAAGACTTCGCTGGCTTACACCCCTGGGCCTGTGATCTTATCTGACTATGAAAGTTATATGCACATCCTCTGTCTTTTTAGGAGTATAGTCTAACTATTAAAACATTTTCCTATTGAAATGAAATATGTTTACGTACGGAAAAGTTGAAAAATCATAAGCTCACAGGGGCACCTGGGTGAGTGTCTGACTTCAGTTCAGGTCATGATCTCATGGTTTGTGAATTCAAGCCCCACACTGGGCTCTGTGCTGACAGCTCGGAGTCTCAAGCCTGTTTCAGGTTCTGTGTCTCCCTCTCTGTCTGCCCCTCCCCTGTTCACACTCTGTCTCTCCTTCTCTCTCTCTCAAAAATAAATAAGAATTAAAATTTTTTTAAATTAAAAAAATCATAAGCTTACAGATAAATAAATTAGCACAAACTGAACACATCCGTGTAACAACCACCCAGGTCAAGAAATAGAAAATTGTCAGCATCCCAGGAGCCCCCTTCCCCCGGCCCCCCCGACTCCGCCTTCTCCCAATCTCTACTTGGTCTCCCTCAAAGGTAACCGCCATCCTGGCTTTACCAGCATAGATGAATTTTGCCTGTTTTTGAGCTTTATCTGCAGATGTGAGGAATCATGCCATTGTATTTCTCTTCCGTCTGACCTGTTCACTCAACACTATATTGACTAAGTCACCCACCTATGTGCATGTGGTTGCAGACCACTTACTCATGGGTAGAGCAGTCCTCTGAGTGACTACACCACCCCAGTTGTTATCTTGCTGTGGCCGGACATAGGGGTTATGTCCAGGTGGGTGCTTACAGAAAGCGCTGCCGTGAACCTTATGGCACACATCTTTTCATGCACATATTCACACACTGCATAGCGATCTACGCGGAGGCGTGTGATTTCTGGCTCACGAGGTGTGTGTGTGTTCACTCCCATGGATATTGCCAAAGAGTTGTCAACTTGAATGCCCTGATTTACCCTCTAGTCGGCAGAGGTTCATGCTCCTTTGGCTCCCCTTGTTATGATCCATTCCAGACTTTAGCCATTCTGGTGGGAATCAAGTTTCTTAAATATTCTAATTAGGACAACTAGTGGAGGGTCAGAGGACCAACCCAGGTCCCTCTACAGAGGGTTCTTGAAGGTAAAGGTGGGGGTCAGAGGAAGATAGCTAGAGCTATTTTTTTTATGTTTATTTATTTATTTTGAGAGAGAGAGACAGAGAAAGAGCAAGGGGCAGAGGGAGAGAGAGGGAAACAAAGAATCCCAAGCAGGCTCTGCACTGTCAGAATAGAGCCCAACATGGGCCTTGAACTCACGAACTGTGAGATCATGACCTGAGCCAAAACCAAGAGTCAGGGGCTTAACCAACTGAGCCCCCAGGTACCCTCTAGGTAGAGTTTTTTTTTTTTAATTTTTTAATGTTATATTTATTTCTGAGAGAGAGAGAGAGAGAGAGCATGAGCAGGGGAGGGTCAGAGAGAGAGGGAGACACAGAATCTGAAACAGGCTCCAGGCTCTGAGCTAGCGGTCAGCACAGAGTCCTACACGGGGCTCGGACCCACCAACTGTGAGATCATGAACTGAGCTGAAGTTGGACGCTTAACCAACTGAGCCCCCAGGTACCCCCTAGTTGGAGTTATTTCAAAAGCCACTCTCATGGTAATCATCTTCTCCATTCTCTTCTCTCTGCCATGCACAAGTTATGGGATGTTCAAACTCACTTTTATTAAATATCGTCTAGCAATTCCACCTACCAATGAGCAGTGGCTTTGAAATTCTAATTTTTTAAAAAGGTTTTTAAATCTATTTTTGAGAGAGAGAGAGTATTAGTGGGGGAGGGGCAAAGAGAGAGGAAGACACAGAATCTGAAGCAGGTTCCAGGCTCTGAGCTGTCAGCATAGAGCCCAGCATGAGGTTCGAACCCACAAACCACAAGATCATGATCCTAGCTGAAGTCGGACACCCAACTGACCGAGCCACCCAGGCGCCTCTTGAAATTCTAATTTATAAATTCAGCACAACTACAAGTAATATAGCTGAATACGTTGTATTCAGGGCTTGGCAGGCTCTCTTGAAGTCTTTAAAGTCAGGCTGGCCTTTCCCAAGGACAATATGTAATTCACATTTAAAGGGGCCCAACACAGTGATTTGAACATAGTAGATGGTCAGTATTGGTTTCCATTAGCAAAAATGGAATCTTAAATTATTCTGGAAGGGATATGATAGTTGCTCCAAGTAACTAACACCGGCCCTATAGTCACTAAGCAGGCTAGTCCCAACAGCGTGTTCATCACCCAGTCACCTGAGTGACTTTCTCTCTTCCCAGCTTTAGAGAGAAGGATTAGCAAAGGCCATGGAGAAGGAGATGGTGCTGGCCATGTGTCCTGTGTGTAAGCCTCGAGGAACATGTGCCTTCATGTGTGTGCACGTGTGCCTCTGTACACACGCGTGCACACACACACACACATACACACACACCAGTGGCTTAGGATGGAGGGGAAGGAATCAGGCCATCTGTACCCCCCTCCCCTCCACGTTTTCAGCATTGCACACTGTCTCGCGATGAGATGATTTTCCTTTTCTGTGCCTGGGAAGCGGAGCAGAAAGGCAAATATGTGAGTGCTGCCTCCAGACTGCTCGGGTTCAAATCCCAGATCTGCCAAATGTTAGTCTCAGCTGTGGTGGTTGCTGTTGCAGCGGCTCACATGGATCGGGCTTTACCTGCTTAATGCTGCTGGTGAGGGGGTGTGGGAACAAACGCTTCCCCTGCAGGGATGCACCCCTCGCACATGCTGCCGCAGAAAATTTGGGGCATGTTCATTTGTTTAGCAATAACACAGCATTCCCCTCACTGGAATATAAATGGTAAGAGGTCGGGGGTCTGGTCTATCTTGGTTACCACTCGATTCCCAATGCCTAGGACAGTGCTTGATAAATATTTGTTCTAAGTGCTTGACAGAACATTGTTCTAAGGGCACCAGTCTGTCACTGCCCCTGAATGTGAGTCCATAGACCGGGACGTGGACTAAAGTCACGTGGCTGGGAGTCCAGTGAGCGAGCGAGCTGCAGAGAAGAATGAGAGCAGATCAGGACCAGAGGCCCCCGGAGGCAGCGCAGAGAGAGAATGCAGCAGCTGGCAGGTGGATCCCGAGCCCATATCCGAAAGGCCCAAGACAGGTGAGGCCTCCAAGGTGAAGTTTATACCTGATGCCCACTCCTCCTAGCCCCGGGGACTCCCCTCAGCCTGACACAGCCTGACCAAACAGCAGGAGGCTCTCTCTGCCTCCCTAAAATCAGGCTCTAACCAGAGTCCAGATAAGACTAAACTTCCTCCTTCTGGGAAAACGGGGAGGCTCTGCTTCTTTAAGGTCTGGATCTAGCAAGCAGAAGGAGAAATACAAAATCCCACTGGCAGCGAGGACTCTGCAGACCACCAGATGCAAGCTGAGGCTGCCTTCCCACAGAAAACAAGCAAGTGGACATTTCCCTCATTACCAAAGCTTCAACCTCCCTGAAGTTTGGGAGCACAGGGGAGTTATTAAATGCTATATAGACACAGTAACCAGGACAATAATGACAAGGAATGCGAGTGAGCTCGACTGACCATTCTAGCTTGGAGGCGGAGCTAAAGTCAATACCATTCCAAGTGCATTCATGGCATTCACTGAGTTTTCAAACACTGACTCAGCACCTTCAGTGAGGCAGACATGGTGCTGGGGCTTGTACAGAAATGGATAAGATGTTGGGACTGGCCTCAAAACTGGCATGGTTTAGTGGAACCCAACGAGCTTCCAAACACAAGATCTTTTTTGTTTTAATTTTTTAATGTTTGTGAGAGAGAGAGAGAGCCTAGCACGCTCAAGTGGGGGAGAGTGGGGAGAGGGGCAGAGGATCTGAAGCAGGCTCTGTGCTGACAGCGGACAGCGCGATGTGGGGCTCAAACCCACAAACTGCAAGATCACGACCTGAGCCAAAGTTGGACACTTAACCGACTGAGCCACCCAGGTGCCCCCTGAACACAAGATCTTAAGTGTGTATGTTTCACTACTCTGCGGCAAGGATGTGCTGTCAAAGGCTTCGGTTCCCTTTCTTCTTTTTGTATTACTTATGCCACATATACATTTTTAAAATTTGTTTTAAATGTTTATTATTTTTGAGAGAGAGACAGCGCTAACAAGGGAAGGGCAGAGAAAGAGAGGGAGACACAGAATCTGAGGCAGGCTCCAGGCTTTGAGCTACCAGCACAGAGCCCAACCAGGGCTTGAATTCATGAACCATGAGATCATGACTTGAGCCGAAGCTGGACGCTTAGACTGGGCCACCCAGGCGCCCCTGTAATAGATACATTTTTAAACGGAAGTGTAGCTGACATATAATGTTACATTAGTTTCAGGCATAAAACATCGTGAAGGGATGACAGGACTCTGTGACAACTGTAGACTTGTGCTGTGCTCCCCACAAGTGTAGTGACCATCTGTCACCATACAGGCTATTCCAGTGCTATTGACCGCAGTCACTTTGCTGTACTTGTCATCCTTGTGACTTACTTATTCCATAACTGGAAGCCTGTATCTCCCTCTCCCCTTCACCCATTTTGCCCCTCTGCCTACCTCTCTCCTGCTCTGGCAGCCATCAGTTTGTTCTCTGTGTTTATGGGTCTGTTTCTGCTTTTTGTTTGTTTATTCATTTCTTCTGTTTTTTAGATTCTACACAGAAGTGAAATCATATGGTGTTTGTCTTTCTCTGACTTGTTTCACTTAGCATCATACCTTCTACTTACAACCATGTTGTCACAATGGCAAGATCTTATCCTTTTTTATGGCTGAGTAATATTTCTGTGTGTGTGTGTGCGCGCGCATTCGCAACATATTTATCCATTCATCTATCAATGGACTTTTCGGTTGTTTCCATATCTTGGCCATTGCAAATAATGCTGTAATAAGCGTAGAGGTGCATATATCTTTTTGACTGATGTTTTTCATTTTCCTTGGGTAAATACCCATAGTGAAATTACTGAGTCATATGGTATTTCTATTTTTACTTTTTTAAAATGTTTATTTTGAGAGAGAGTGTGTATATGCATACATGCACAGGAGAGGGGCAGAGAGAGAATCTTAAGCAGGTTCTATGCTATTACAGCAGAGCCTGATGTGGGGCTTGATCTCACAAACTGTGAGATCATGACCTGAGTCAAAATCAAGAGTCACACACCTAAATGACTGAGCCACCCAGGCACCCCAGTATTTCTAATTTTTTGAGGACCTTTCATACTGTTTTCCATAGAGGCTGCACCAATTTACATTCCCACCAACAATGCAGGAGGGGTCCCTTTTCCCCACATCTTCATCAACACTTGTATTTTTTGTCTTTTTGATTCTAGCTGTTCTGACAGGTATGAGGTGATACCTCACTGTGGTTTTGATTTGCATGTCCCTGATGATGAGTGATGTTGAGGATCTTGTCATATCCGTATGCCTTCTTTTCCAGTGCCTTTCCCCTTCTTTTGTTTAATGTTTATTTATTTTTGAGAGAGAGAGAGACAGCGCGAGCAGGGGAGGGTCAGAGAGAGAGGGAGACACAGAATCTGAAACAGGCTCCAGGCTCTGAGCTAGCTGTCAGCACAGAGCCCAATGCAGGACTCAAACCCATGAACTACGAGATCATGACCTGAGCCGAGGTCAGACGCTTATCCAGTGCCCTCTTACTGTCCACTTCCGAAGTTTTAAATGTGCACGGATGCATCCTAATTCCCCTAAGCTCGGTCTCTCCTGGCTCTTGGATCCACCCACCTTTTGTGAATCTGTATCTGCAGCCTCTGACCCTGCCTCTCAGGGTGATGAGTGGTGGAAGTTTGCTCCTTGTCGGGGAACTGGGTAAACTCCTCTATAGGTTTCCCCTCCCCTACGGTGAGGCGGATCCTCGAGTGAGCAGTGTCCACGTGTGGACTTGCCACGGTTCCTTCAAGCTTGCCCTTCCCGCAGTGTTTCTTGTGCTTTTGAATGAATGGCAATATAATTCGCCCCGTTGTTCAAGCCAGAAAACTGAGACGATACTCCCCTCTTGTCCCCTGCTGCTAACGGCTGCCATAAGACCTCAGAGTGTCAGAGCAGCCTTGGGGCTGAGCTGATGGGCACAGGAGACGGAGTGGAGGGGAAGGGTTCATCAGCTGTGCTGATACGCAGCGTCCTACAAAGACGAGCCTTTACCCTCCAGCCCTAACTTACTCCTTTAGTCCAACTGGAATGGGGCCCAGAGAGCCCATCTCCCCCATTGCCCCATTTCCTCTTCTTTATTTTCAGGTTTCCCTGCACAAAACATCACCCCTCCTACCTCCAACACCACCCCCCCCCCCCCCCCCCCCCCCCCCCCCCCCCCCCCCCCCCCCCCCCCCCCCCCCCCCCCCCCCGCCAGAAGTCTGCCTCTTTCATTCGGCCAAAACACAAGCTTCTGTTAAAAACAACAGGCTCAAAATAGAGTTGCATATGCTAAGCTTGATGTCACCAAACTGAGACTTAACTACAATTTCACCTCTCCCAGAAACGGAATCTTAACTTGACCCACCAGGAATTGCCTGATCAGCACTATCTGAGTCTTCTGCCTGACAGACCCCTGCCATTGCCTAGAAGAAAGTAACTTTATAAGAACCAACCCACTGTTGTGTCTAAGTGTAACCCCCTAGCTCCTGCTCCCTCCTGCCTATAAAAGCCTTTCATATTGTGTATCTCCTTGCAGTTCCTTTCTATCTGCTAGACTGGATGGTGCCTGATCCATGAATCATTGCCAGCATGGAGCCTGATGCGGGTCTCGATGCAGGTCTTGAACTCACCAACCATGAGACCATGACCTGAACCAAAGTCAGACGCTTACCCGATGGAGCCACCCAGGTGCCCTCAGTTGATTTTTTTTTTAAAACGCTTCCACTCATATAAACTCATGCAAGTAGGTACTTTGGAGAAGAGGTGCCACCAACATGCAGACACTCTGACATTGAACTAGAACCTGAGATTGAATAAATGAACCTATACTGTTCGTGTCCCAACAGCTTTGAGACCCATCTGCACACTGAGGAGCCCCTGTGTCCACATTTCTTTCTTCTTCTTCCTTTAAATGGATTCTCTCAAGGGCTGCTAAGTTGTTCTCAGCCTTCACAGAGGCCTCCCCGAGCAGATGGCAGGCCCTACATTAGGCAGAACAATATGCATTGTTTTGTTTCAACATATATTTTTAACAATTTGCTTCCTTTCTGCCAACTGAAACAAGCTGGTGGGGTTTTCGGTCATTCAACAAAAATACGTTGAGAACTGACATATCAAAGCGAACAAAACCCCAGCCCGATCTCAGCCCTTGAACCAAGTATGCAGCTGACAATGTGATGTGGTGGCCGGGTGTGGACTGGGGACGGGGCCAGGCAGGGGCAGGGACGAGGGAGCTACAGGACACAGGCTCCCAGCCCAGGCCTCGTTTTTTAATTAGGGGACTTCCAAACATGTACAGATGTTGAGAGGACAGTACAATGAGCCTTCACGTACCCATTGCCCAGCTTCCACAATTATCAGTATTTGTCCTTCTTTTTTTAAATTTATTTGGGGGGGTAGGAGGAGAGCGAGAGAGTGAGAGAGCGAGTGGGGGAGGAACAGAGAGAGAGAATCCCAAGCCGGTTCCACACTGTCAGTGCCAGAGCCGGATGCACGGCTGGAACTTACAAACCGTGAGGTCATGACCTGAGCGGAAGTTGGATGCTCAGCCAACTGAGCCACCAGGCACTCCAGTATTCTGTCATTCTTGTTTCATCTCCTTCCTCCACTGTTTTTCTTGAGTATTTTATTTTATTTATTTATTTTTTAAATTTGTAATGTTTTATTTATTTTTGAGAGAGAGAGAGAGACAGCATGAGCAGGGGAGGGTCAGAGAGAGAGGGAGTCACATAATCCGAAGACAGGCTCCAGGCTCTGAGCTGTCAGCACAGAGCCCGACACGGGGCTCGAACCCACGAACTGTGAGATCATGACCTGAGCTGAAGTCGGACACCCAACCGACTGAGCCACCCAGGAGCCCCTTTTCTTGAGTATTTTAAAACCAATCCCAGATATCCTATCATTTCACTTATTTCAGCTTTCTGTTTGTTGCTTAAAAGATCATGAAGCATGCCTTATCCAGTCTCAAGGGGGTGGGAAAGCTTCCTGGAGGCGGTGGCATCTAAACTGAGGCTTGGAGGAGGAGGATTAGCAGTCAGGTAAAAGTGATAGTGAGGAGGAAGGGTTTGAGACCAAAAAAACACAAAAGTTTATGTAGAGGTTGATGGTAAGAGGTCAAGGTAAGGGGAATGTGGTGTGCTTAGCACCTTGTCACTCTCCTATGCTCTATTGGCCAGCAGAATTGACCTGGGAATTTGTTAGAAATTTAGAACCCAGAGCTCCACCCCAGGCCTAGTGAATCAGAATCTGCATTTTTGTTTATTTTGCAGGGCACCTGGGTGGCTCAGTCAGTTAAGCGGCCAACTTCGGCTCAGGTCATGATCTCACGTTTGTGAGTTCAAGCCCTGCGTCGGACTCTGTGCTGACAGCTTAGAGCCTGGAGCCTGCTTCAGATTCTGTGTCTCATTCTCTTTCTGTCCTCCCCAGCTTGCGCTCTCTTTCTCTCAAATATAAATAAAACATTTTTAAAAATTAAAAAAATTATTTATTTTGAGAGAGAGAGTGTGTGCATGTGTGCATACACACATACACAATCAGGGGGAAAAGTAGGGTAGGGATGGAGGGAAGGAGGGAGAGAGAGAGAGAGAATATCCGAATATCTAGCATGAAGCTAGATGCACTCAAAATCACCACCACGAAATCACGACCCAAGCCGAAATCAAGAGTCAGACACTTAACCAACTGAGCCACCCAGGCACCCCTGGAATCTGCACTTTAACCAAAGCCCCCAGGTGATTTGTTTGCACCTCCAGGTCTGAGGGCTGCTGGGTTATAGGGCGGCCCAGGGCTCATGCAGCGGGGAAGTAGGAGGGAGCGGTGTGGCCGGAGCAGGGGCAGGTGGGAAGCGAAGACAACTGCTCAAGCTTCACCCTGACACCAAGGAAGAGCACAGTGATATGGTCACATGTGTGACATGTGATTTTTGACACCAACTCTGCTGCAATGGAGAGAGTGGATTTTTTTCTTGAAGTTTTAATTTTATTTCCAGTTAGTTAACATACAGTGTTTAGTAGTTGCAGGTGTACAGTAGAGTGGGTCCACGTGTCCATACACCGCCCAGGGCTCATCACAAGTGCAACTCTTTATCCCCATCACTTATTTTCCCCACCCCCACCCCTCCCCTCTGGTCACCATCTGTTTGTTCTCTATAGTTAAGTGTCTGTTTCTTGCTTTGCCTTCCCCCCACCCTTTCTTGTTTCGTTCCTTAAATTCCACATATGAGTGAAATCGTATGGTATTTGTCTTTCTCTGACTTCTTTCACTTAGCATTATACTCTAGTTCCAATCCATGTCATTGCAAATGGCAGGACCTCATTCTTTTTTATGGCTGGAGAGTGTGGATTGAGTGGGGGAGACAGAAACCACAGGCACCAGTTAGGCTCTTTTATTTTTTATTTTTTATTTTTAAATTTATTTCTAGGAGAGAGAGAGACAGCGTGAGCAGGGGAGGGTCAGAGAGAGAGGGAGTCACAGACTGAAACAGACTCCAGGGCTCGAACCCACGAACTGCCAGATCATGACCTGAGCAAAAGTCAGAAGCTTAACCGACTAAGCCACCCGGGCGCCCCTAGGCTCTTGTTCCCTTAGAAGCTCCAGGTGCAGGGGGCTGAGCGTGGACCCAGGAGCCCAACAGCCTTGCCTGTGTTGTCTTTTTATTGTATTGTTCAAACCCCAGCATGGCTGCTTACAAACGGAGTGGCTTTGACTTGAGAAACAGCTATTCAACTTTTTGGAGACTCTCCCTCCTCAGCCATCCCACGCATGGCACTTTCTTTTGATGGGCCCTTGATCGCAGTGTCCGTGAAGAAGGAATGCCTAGAAATAGAACCTGACTTGGATAGATTAGGATGCAAAATGGAATCGGGGAAGCTACAACTGTGGGTTTTACACTCACGCGGCCGCCTAACCCAGATCGCAGCACTCAGGGGCACCCTTTGCCCCCTGGAACCTTCGCAGAGACACCGCCCACTGGCCAGCCTTCCAGGCACCTTCCCATACCTGCCTCCCTGCCTCAGCTCGGGCCGGTTCCCGCACCTAGAACGCAGGTGTGCACGGGTCTGTGGAGTCCACATTACTGAGCGTGCGTGATGTCTGGGACATGGTGCTCTGGGGCCTGAGGATGTGAGATACAGGACTCCCTGCTCCCCTCCCCCTGTAAAAAACATCTCCTAGCTCTTTGGGCTCATGCCTGCCCCCTCGATGGCACCCACCCATCAGGTGGCCCATGAACACAGCCCCAGATAGCATGGAGAGAGTGCCTCGTGGGGCTATGTCGCCAGAGGAGAACAGGCAGTGGGGCCTGAGAAGGCCAGATCCCTCCTCAGGGGTCCTGTGCTGTGAGTAGAGACAGAGACAGGGAGGGCATGAAAGGGTCATTGCTGAGGTCAAAGGGCCACAGGATCACATTGGTTCCAATTCTCCGCATCGTTTCTCTTCTGGTGCTGCACCTCCACAAATGGCCACACGGGGTCAGTGTCCCTTCATGCTTGGGTTGGCGCCGCTGGTCTGGGACACCACAGCTCTCTCTGCAGTCTTTCTGCAGAGTTCTGGCTAACTGAGAACATTTCCGAGACTGGGAGCAACGTGGCCCATTAGGCTAGAGGGACCCCATGGTCTGGGTGAGGAGGAAGAGCAGCAGGTTATTTCCACAGGCACACTGCTTCACTGAGAGGCAGCGGTGGCGGGGGTGGGGAGTGACACTGCCTGGATTCTGCACACAAGCTGGCTTGAGGCTAATTTACAAACAGCGAGAGCTCATTCGGGCTGATGTGGGCAGGAAGATCTGCCAGAACAGGCTCCAAGTCTGAATTAGGTGAGTTTAGAAAGATAGGGTACCATACCCCTCAGGGGCACCTGGGAGATTTAATCAGCGGCAGGCCACCTCTGTTGATCCTGTGCTTAATAACTACAGCACACTCAGGCCAGGCCGCAGGACCCATGATTCTCACCCTGCACCGGGGGTGCCCGGCTTCTCTGCCAGGCAGGGTTGTGCTGGGGGGAAGCCCCCAGAGATCGAATCCAGCAAATGCATGTCTCATCAGCGTAGGGCCTTCCCCCCGCCAAAGGGACTCCTTGGCCTCAGGTTGTCCACGGGTCCCAGGACCTAAGAGACAAATGTCAGGATGGAGACTTTGAGGCGGGGAGTGGGCTGGGGACCCCAGGGAACTCTGAGGGCCTGGACTGGATGGTATAAAACTCTTGAGTCCCAAACCTAGGCCCAGACCCAGATCTAAGCTTTCTGTGGCCTGAAGCTTATACCATTTGGGGATCTTTTCAAGCAAAATAATATAAAATCACAAATACAGTAAACTTTGGATTGCAAGTAACTTGTTCAGTGAGTGTTCCCCAGGACAAGCAAACTTGATACATTTTAACAAATGTTAACTTGATAAGTGTAAAAAAAAAAAAAGAAAGAAAGTCATCCTACATAGTAACCCTCTCCACACCAGCCATGAAGGTTTTCAAAGGTAAGTGCAGGTTAATTTAGTTTTCCTCATATTTTGTATCTTCTTCATTATTATGTGTTATATTTTATATTCATTTATATATTCATTTTATATTCATTTTATATGAATATTTTCCATTATTCATCTGAGTTTCCATTATTTCTTATGAGAAAATTTGCTTTAATACACAAGTGCTTTGGATTACAAGCATGTTTCCAGAATAAATAATGCTCACAAGCCAAAGCTTTACTGTATAAAATTTGGTATAATATAAAATAATTAAATAATAAATAAATAAATAAAATATTTAAAATATTTAAAATAAATAAAATAATTAAATAATAAATAAATAAAAATAAATATAAAAGTAAATATTTACTTAGAATGAGAAAACAGGGCACATGAAATTATAAATTTTTAAAAGCTGACCTATAGTACAGATATCACAAAAGCCAGAAAAGTAACATTTTTATTAACTACCCGACACCTCTAGAATATTTTTCCAGGTGTGCCGGGCTGCAGGCTCTTTGATGGCTATTTGCCAATGATTTGGTAACGTCATTTCCCATAGGAAGAATAGAAAGATAATCAACTAATCCTCTAGCATGGTTGATCAAAATTTGGTGTACTATTGCTACAGGTCTGTGCTTATGGACTCAGGAATTTCCTACATTCTATTTTGTCAATCCCCACAAAGAGAAAAGAATATGATACGTTTATAATTGCATACGCTGCATTATGAAGTCTATCCCTGACAGGAGAGAACCTTCTGGCAGAAGAAAACTTTGATGTCAACGGGCATGATCCCTGCTTGTACATTTATGGTGATTGAAAGGATTTCCCGAAAACTAGCTTCCGACTCTGGGCCTGCGGAACCTTCCTTCTTTTACACTTCCCAACTGCTTTGGAGGCCAGATGCCACAGGTCATGTTCATCCGGCCTCGTGACCTCTGGTCATGAGTTAGTACAGTGGGTGGTAAGGACATCTCTCTCTCTCTTTTTTTTAAATTTATATCCAAGTTAGTTAGCATCTAGTGCAATAATTTCAGGAGTAGAATCCAGTGATTCATCCCCTACATATAACACCCAGTGCTCATCCCAACAAGTGTCCTCCTTAATGCCCCTCACCCACTGAACCCATCCCCCTCCCACAACCCCTCCAGCAACCCTCAGTTTGTTCTTTATATTTAAGAGTCTCTTATGTTTTGTCTCCCTTCCTGTTTTTATATTATTTTTGCTTCCCTTCCCTTATGTTCACCTGTTTTATATCTTAAGCTCTACATATGATTGAAGTCATATGATATTTGTCTTTTTCTGACTTATTTCATTTAGTATAATACACTCTAGTTCTATTCGTGTTGCTGCAAATGGCAAGATTTCATTCTTTTTTATCACTGAGTAATACTCCATTGTATATATAAATCACATCTTCTTTATCCATTCATCAGTCAATGGACGTGTGGGCTCTTTCCATACTTTGGCTATTGTCCATAGTGCTGCTATAAACATTGGGGTGCATGTGCCCCTTTAAATCAGCACTCTTGTATTCTTTGGATAAATACCTAGTAGTGCAATTGCTCGGTCTCAGGTTAGTTCTATTTTTAGTTTTTTGAGGAACCTCTATACTCTTCTCCAGAGTGGCTGCACCAGTTTGCATTCCCACCAGCAGTGCAAAAGAGATCTTCTTTCTCCACATCCTCGCCAACATCTGTTGTTGCCTGAGTTGTTAATGTTAGCCATTCTCACAGATGTGAGGTGGTGTCTCATTGTGGTTTTGATTTGTTTTCCCCTGATGATGAGTGATGTTGAACATTTTTTTGTGTCTGTTGGCCATCTGGATGTCTTCTTTGGAAAATTGTCTGTTCATGTCTTTTGGTCCTTTCTTCACTGGATTATTTGAGTTTTGGGTGTTGAGTTTGATAAGTTCTTTATAGGTTTTGGATACTAACCCTTTATCTGATATGTCATTTGCAAGTATCTTCTCCCATTTCTTCGGTTGCCTTTTAGTTTTGTCGATTATTTCCTTCACCATGTAGAAGTTTTTTAACTTGAGAAGGCCCCAATAGTTCATTTTTGCTTTTGTTTTCCTTGCCTCTGGCATATTTTCTTTCTTTCTTTTTTTGACGTTTGTTTATTTTTGGGGGGGGAAGAATGCGCACAGGCAGGAGAGGGGCAGAGGAAGTGTACACAGGATTTGAAGCCAGCTATGCTGACAGCAGAGAGCCAGATGAGGGGTTCCAATTTACAAACCTTGAAATCATGACCCGAGCCAAAGTTGGGACATTTAACCGGCTGAGCCACCCAGGCAGCCCAGTAGGGCTATCCTAAAGCCATTCCTGCACTGAAGGAGGGGTTCTAGAAAGTATTTAACTGTACTAGGAAGTGACTGAAGATCACGTATATAAATGCACTCTTAACTCAGTTTCCCCTCAGCCAGACACTAATAATGCCACAGCCTCTCCAAACACAAAAGGAAGTGCAACCAAAGAATGTCAGAGTGGGAAAGCACTGTAGTCTTAATTATGGTTTTTACATACACCACAAGTTCACCAGATTTCTGCAATTGCTAAGGGCCTGTCCCAGGAACTTAGAAGAGGTCCTTGCCAGTGAGGGGTCCTAAAGCTTAAGCTTCGTTAGCTTCCTGCTAAACTCACCCTTGTCTGGAACCCATCACTCTCTCCTCGCTCCCTGCCTCCTTTGCTCTCCCCACCCACCTTGTATTGCTTCTGGCAGAGGAAAGTTTTCCCTTTCAGGTGGACGTCAGGGCAGGTCTCTGTGCCCGGCCTCTCTGGGGCCTTCCCTTCCGTCCAGCACACACACAGCCCGTGTAAGCTTTCCGCTGACTTGACAGCTAGAGATGACAGACATGAGGAATAAAGCATTTTCTTGGAGGCTGCCTTCACCTTCTCCCCACTGGCTGTCCAGAGAGACAGAGCCCCCCACAGGCGTGCTGGTGTCCCTGCTGCTGTGGCCAGAGGGTGGAAGTGAGTTCTCCTATTTCCAAGGAAAACAGATTTAGGATTCCTGGGAGCTTTTATCCCTGGAGTTAGGGCTGAAGCTCTGGATGGACCAATGGGATGGAGGCTGGAGCAGCCAGTGGCCAAGGCTGGGGTCACTGCCCCCCCACCCCAGCTCCACCAGACACCATCCCTGAGCCGTTCTCTGGATGACACCAGGCCTCCCGAGGGCAGAGGATGTGTTTCCTGCATCTAGCAGAGTTCTTGGTACACAGCTGGTGCTCAATAAATGCTGAACTTGAAGAGCAGAATGGGGCTGGGGAGTGTGACTGCTCCCAGATGGCCCTGAGGGAATGATAAAGGGCAAGGGACTGCCCCTAACAGGCAGCAACTAGGTAAGCCGGCCAAACCCTCTGTGTTCTCTCCTTTTGGGCATGCTCTCATTTATGACGCTATTTTGTTTAACAAGGTTCTTCCTTTGGAAATCAGGCAAAGACCAACGGCAGCCTGGTGTTGGTACGCCGGGATTTCTTCTGGATATTTCTTGGGAAATTAGCAGATTTTTCCAAGTCATGAATCCTGAGGAAAAGCAATCAGGGAAACAAGAAAAATACTATAATTCTCCTCTGAGAGTCGAAGCTTAACAGTCAACAGAGAGACATGACCGGTTTGAAGGATTCCATTGACGTCAAGTGAAACGAGGAGTCGAAAGTGCTGCCCATGTCAAGTTGAAATTCAGGTTGACGTTTCAGAGGACGGATGTGCTCATCATATAATCACTCTTGCTTGTAGTGTTTTAATGGTGAGTGAGGGTGTGTGTGTGTGTGTGTGTGTGTGTGTGTGTGTGTGTCCCTGTTCTGGTGCTGAGCTGTGTTGCAAATGAAATAAATATTAATGGGTTAGTATATGTCTTACAAATTTTATGAGTGGTGTTTCAAGAAAAAACAAGATTTGAAAGCAAAAAAAATTCCCTAAATTGGCAATTTCAACACCTGATTGCATGTAGTGCTATCCGCTGAGCTAAAAGATCTGAATATGACACATCCAAATATTACCCAGCAAAACACACTGGCGTTTTCCAGTGTTTGAATATTCACTGTGGGCAGTGGTGCTCTGTGACCACCACCGAACTTAGCATTTCTTTTTTAAATGTTTTTTTTTTTAACATTTATTTATTTTTGAGAAAAAGAGACTGAGTGTGAGCGGGAAAGAGGCAGAGAGAGAGAGAGGGAGACACAGAATCTGAAGCAGGCTCCAGGCTCTGAGCTAGCTGTCAGCACAGAGCCCGATGAGGGGCTCGAACTCACGAGCCTTGAGATGATGACCTGAGCCCAAGTCAGACGCTTAACCAACTGAGCAACCCAGGTGCCCCAAAACTTAGCATTTCTTATCTCTTTCAGAGGATGGATGTGCTCATCATATAATCACAAAAATTTTAAGATGTATGTAATAATGGGTAAAGAATATGAAGAATGTTGGAGATGTTTTAAGAATAACTTAGGATTGGGGGAATTTCCAAGAATTCCCAGAGATTCAGATTTCTTATTCCTGAATTGTGCAACATCTGTCCAAAGATTTGGAAACACTATTCCAGCCTCAGGGAGGATCCAAGGGACTGAGTGAGTTGAGCTTTGGGGGCTAAGACATTGGTGGAATCATTAGGTTTACATTGATGTCTCTGGTCCATATCACTCTGGGGGAAAAAATCTCAGCCCTGAGTGCGTGATATGCATTTGGGTTGGTAGGTTGCATGGAATGAAAGACTCGAGAGTCAGAGGGCATCGGAGTGGTTCTCCAGGGACCTCGCACTGGTACAGCACCCATGACAGCCAGCCATTCACTCACGGGGTCCTCTGAGTGACCCCAAGATTCCCCACTGTTCCCAGCCCTGCAGAGGGTAGTGCTCATCTTTTCTCAGGGGGAAATCATTGCTTTTGTCCTGCCCAGGTCAGAGGCTTGGAAGGCAGTCTAGGAATCTTAAACTTGGCTTCTTGTGTGGAAAGAGCTCTGGGTCTGATTCAAAAGCTCAGATCTGAGTCCTGCATCTGTCCATGCAGCCTTATCGGGTTGGCCTCTAACTGGTTTGTTTACATGAGTATTCTAGAAGGCTCTGAGGCTGGGGTGGGGCACCAAACAGCAGCAGCAGCAGCAGCAGCAGCAGCAGCAGCAGCAACAACAACAACAAGATGACAACAACAACAACAGTTAAATAAATAGATAGAAAAGCAAATGAATGGGGAGTTGAGGAGGCTTTTGGGAAGAGGCTGGTATGTAATAAGCACAATCTCTGGATATTGCAAAAGACAAATGAAAACTTTTGGTTAAACCAGATGGATTGAAAACATTTGTATCTCTCTCTCTTCCTTCCCCAAATTGCATTTAAGAAGTTTTATTAAGGGGGTGCCTGGATGGCTCAGTCAGTTAAGTGGCTGACTCTTGGTTTCAGGTCAGGTCACGATCTCATGGTTTGTGAGTTCAAGTCCACGGTGGGCTCTGCGCTGATGGTGTGGAGCCTGCTTGGGATTATCTGTCTTTTTCTCTCTGCCCCTCCCCTGTTTGAGCTCCCTCTCTCTCTTTCAAAATAAATAAACTTTTTAAATGTTTATTTATTTTTGAAGGAGACAGAGAGGCAGAGCATGAGCAGGGGAGGGGCAGAGAGAGAGGGAGACACAGAATCTGAAGAAGGCTCCAGGCTCTGAGGTGTCAGCACAAAGCCCAACACCAGGCTCGAACTCACGTGCTATGAGATCATGACCTGAGTCAAAGTCAGATGTTTAACTGACTGAGCCACCCAGGTGCCCTAACATTCTTTTTAAAAAGAATTTTTTTTTTAAGAAATACAAAAGATGTACATTCCCAAGGACGAAGAAAAGAGCACCCCTGACAAACAACCTTAGAAGACTGAATAATTGGAATCGGCCTGTCGGGGCTACGAGGCTGCAGTGAGCATCAGCTTCCTCAGAAGGTCAGGGAAGAGGTGACAGGGGACACAGGGACAGTAAGAGCCCATCTTTCTTCCCCTCACCCTGCTAGGAGACAGGAAGTTCACTCTCTGCAGAAACAGAACAGACAGACCCAGACTCTATGTCACCAAGCCCAGCAGATGGGGAACAAAGGCACACACTGAGGTCAAGGCAATGGAGTCCCAGCCTGTCCCCTGAAACCCCGGGGACCCTTTCCCACCCTAATCTGAGCAAGCCTGGCTGCTTCCTCCCAGATGGGCAATCGGAGGGTTCTTCTCTGGAAAAATGGACCAACCAGCTCAAGAGAAAAGACCTACAGTTACTGAAATTTGGGTCCTCCCATCAAAATATGCAAGGCTCAAACTGGTCCCTCTGTAGAGAAGCTCTGCAGTCCCTGTGCTCAGAGGTGCCCCAGACAACCACCCCCAGGCAGCCCAAGGTCATCAGAGTGGGAGAAAATCATCGGTAAGCCAAACACACACAAACTCTGCCTTGTGCTCAACTTTTAGGAAACATGCTGAGAAAACACTATATTTAAAAACAACCACGCCTCTACTGCAAAAGAGAACAAGTAGAGAATTATTCTTATCTGCTAGGAGTTTGTGCTGAATTTTGAAAGGTTGGATTTTTATGAAAAAAGGCTTACATACATCAACTTTGAGTTGTGAAAATAAAAGGGAACCTCATTTGAAATGAAGTCAGGAGGCCAGAAGGGGGAGCTCTCACACCCAAGTATTCGTCATCAGTTGCAAACCCAACAGGAAGAGAGGTGCCTTGTAAATTGATACTACTCAAGCTATTTCTATACTGCCCCAGGTTGGGGGGGGGGGAAGGAAGGTTTTTCTCCTGCCCCCGGCAACAGCCCAGCCAATGAGAAGCCACTATACTTGGAAGTCCCAGTGGCTCCAATGGGTTTTTTGTTTACAACAGCCCTCCCAACTTCCCACTTTCCTCTATGAAAGAACTTTTCTTATTGTTTTCCAGACTTGCCTCTGGTTTGGTGGCAGCCTAGCATGTCCAAATTGCAATTCTCTGCTGTTTCTGAATACTCATTTTTGCTGTTAAAATAATGGACGGGTTTTTTTTCTTTTGTTATTTTAGAGACAGAGAGAGAGCACATGGATGCAAGCAGAGGGAGAGGGCAGAGGGAGAGAGAATCTTAAGCAGTCTCCACAACTCAGCGTGGAGTCCAAAGCCGGGCTTGAACCCATGACCCTGGGACCACAACCTACGCTGAAATAAAAAGTTGGTCGCTGAATTGACTGAGCTCCCCAGGCGCCCCACAGGACAGTTTTATTTGTAGGATGAACAGCACTTGGTGATCTGAAGTGGAGTCCAGAGAAGACCCCCGTCCCCCCAACAGCTTCAAGGCTGGTGAACAGTCACGAACTTGTACCCCTACAGCCACTGAGCTCACTGCTTCTGGTCAACACTGGAGTTGGAGGGTAAGTTTTCTCCTGGGTTCTAAGCTCTACTTTGTGTTTGAGCTCTCGGGGCTTGATCCAGAATCGGTCCCAGGTCTTGTCCTTTCCAAGAATACTTGTTTGGCCTTTGGTTTGGTTCCTTTTGGGACCAGGCTGTTCCTATTGAAACTGTGCTGTTTAGGGATTTTTCCTTTTTACCCTGGAGAAAAATCCCTAAGAAATTGGGATACCAGTCATCAAAATGCTTTGAGAGTGTCCCCCTCCCCTCCTGGTCCCCTCACTTCTGGGGTCCAGGCTGGTTTTAGGAATAAAAACTGTGGTCCCTCCTCAAGCACATTTCTAACCAATTAATGAACCAACTTAACCCAAAAGCAGTTCTGAATTTCAATGGCCATTATGGGGAACTGTTGATCTCCCCAAGTTTGTTTTACTCAAAATTAAATTAGAAAGCTGCAGCTCTAAAACAAAAACACCTGAATGGGATGCCCATTTTTTTTTAATGTTTTTTATTTATTTTTGAGAGAGAGATAGAGACAGCGTGAGCAGGGGAGGGTCAGAGAGAGAGGGAGACACAGAATCTGAAGTAGGCTCCAGGCTCTGAGCTAGGTGTCAGCACAGAGCCCGATGCGGGGCTCAAACCCACGAACTGTGAGATCATGACCTGAGCTGAAGTTGGATGTTTAGCTGACTGAGCCACCCAGGCGCCCCATGGGATGCCTATTTTAATTTTAATGCCTATTCCTCAAGGCATACCTTGAGGCTTCCAAATGCTTTCAGGATTCTAAGTTTCCTTCTTTGCAAAATATTATTTTAAGTATATTTCTTTATTTTCAGAGAGAGAGGGAACCCCAAGCAGGCCCAGCACTGCCAGCACAGAGCCCAACATGGGGTGCGAACCCGTGAACCGTGAAATCATGCCCTGAGCCTGAAACCAACAGTTGAATGCTTACGCGACTGAGCGTCCCATCCGGGTGCCACTCTTTGCAAAATACTCTTTCAAACGTATCTGAGGCAAACAAACAATTGAAAGAAATAAAAATGGCTCTGAGGCCTCTTTTCCCCCTCCCGTCTCTTTGTGTGCTGGTGCCCAGCTACCTTTTATTCAGGCCCAATTTTCCTCTTTTCCTTCTACACCTTCCCTGCCCCCTCTGTGCTCTCTGTTTCTCATTTCTCCTCTTTTCACCGAATTTCCCTTTTCCTCTGAACCTCTCCCCGCTCCCTCTTCTCCCGAACCTATTAAAACCTGCTTCTTTATTTTTAAATTTATTATTATTTTTTATTTTAGAGAGAGGGAGCGTGCGCACAAGTAGGGGGCGAGGGGCAGAGGGACTGGGAGAGAGAATCTTCAGTGGGCTCCGCACTGACCTCGGGCTCGATCTCATGACCCTAGGATGATGACCTGAGCCACAATCAGGCATCTGACGCTCAACCGAGCCACCCAGGCACTGCAACACCTGCCTCTTTAAAGTGAAGTCTTCTGGGGATTCAAATAAACCCCAAATGTCTTATGTTCCCTAGATTAAGGATGACTATTGAGCCACAGTTTCCTAAACTGAGGATCCCCACAGGTTGGCTGAAGAATTTAACTTGGGGGTGCCTGGGTGGTCCAGTCAGTTGGGCGGCCAAGTTGTGCTCAGGTCATGATCTCACCATTCGTGAGTTTGAGCCTCATATCGGGCTCTGTGCTGACAGCTTGGAGCCTGGAGCCTATTTCAGATTCTGTGTCTCCCTCTCCCTCTCTCTCTCTTTCAAAAATAAATAAATCTTTAAAAATTTAAAGAAAAAGAATTTAACTTAGTTATGCAAACTTAACAACCTAGTTTCTCAGACTTATATCCATTGACCCACGCGATGGTTGGCGAAGAGCAGGTCTGGCACTGCATGAAAATGGCCTGGCGGGAAGATCTGGAAAGGGACACAGAGAAACAGACTCCCTAACTTTTGGTGAGATGCTATAGGACACATGCTGGAAATCTCCACCAAGCGGTTGCGGTAGCTTTTCCTTAAGCCTGTTGATCGGAACAAAATTGAGGCTTGTACACAAAAGCCTGATGAACCTATTCATGACCAATATTATTGGCTCCAAATTATCTTCAAAGAAAATTCTGGTTTCCTTTAGATGTTGAATTCACCTGGGTGGCATTTAACTCTGTTTATTAAATGACTGAACCAGGATCTTTCTCTTTTAGTTAAAAAAGGAAAAAAAGAAAAAAACAAACCAGGATGGAATGGGAAATCGTGTCCACTCCAGATGTGGTTAATTTGGCCAGCCAGCCCTTTGGCATGCTAGATGAGTCACCTAAAAGAAAGACTGCTAAAATTCTCAACTTTCAACTCCAGCAAATAAAGGTCCCTAAGCAAAACCAAAAGTTTCTTCTATTACTGCAAAGAGCCAGGACGTGGCAAAAAAAAAAAAAAAAAAAGACAGATGTAAGCACTCAGGCACCTTTAGGCCTCTGGCCAGCCTTTCCTGTGTCCTAATCTCGAGGGATGGGGCTCTGAGAAGCTACAGGGGCTCCTCCCAATCTTTCCACTTAACTGGCTCAGAGCAACCCCTCTCCAGAGTGGGAATGAACCCCTCTCTCCCTTCACTGAAACCAGAGCTTTGCTGTTGGTGCTCAGCCCTGCGGCTATCAAGCAGCCTCTGCCTTGAAGTGCTAACCCAGTTCAAGAAGTGGGAGTCTCTAATAAATCTCAACAAATTTCCTGTCTCTGAACCTTTTCCCAGCTGTCTAGGCTCTTTGAGAGAGATTCACCCTTTCTCCCTAACTCCTCCACCCCTCTTCATTTATTGGGCTGAGCTGTCTTAGGAAAGGGACATGCTGGAATTTTTCTCCCCCAGGGAGAAAGCAAAATCACAGTAGTAGCAGTGATCAAAATAGCCAAGCAAGTGAATTAAATGACCCTCTGATGCCTTTTACTTGTCTCATCTCTGACAGCCCTGCAGCTGATCCCGAGGACACTGACTGGCCCTGGCGGATCAGCTCCGGTTCTCTTTATGAGCAGAAAGTCCAACTGATGTTGGCAGAATCCACAGGGCATCGCCCATCAAGATTCCAGTAGATCCCTCAAAACCTCTCCCCAGAACCGATCAATACCCTCTAAATAAAGAAGCCCTTCAAGGCATCAAGCCCATAATAGAAGATTATAAGGCTCAGGGCCTCATTACCCCTGCACTGATTCCCGTAATACCTGTCTTTTACCCATGAGAAAACCCAATGGCTGAGGATGGAGGTGTGTCCAGGACAAATTAACAAAGCTGGTACCCTTGGTGCCCTGTCGCTCCTAACCCCCACGTGCTACAGGACAGCCAGTCTCCCTGGTAGCAAAATTTTCACTGCAGTTGATATAGGCACTGCACGTTTAGTATTCTGGGTGATAAGGATAGTATCTTCCTGCCTTCACTTGGGAAGAATAGAAATACACTTGGACAGTAACGTCCCACGATTGCAGAGTCCTCACTTTTCACAAACCTTAAAAGCTGAAATGGATGGGGGCGCCCGGGTGGCTTAGTCATTAAGCATCTGACTTTGGCCCAGGTCATGATCATACAGTTTGTGAGCTCTAGCACTGCTGCAGGTACGCTTGAGCCCTGAGTGAGCCCCTCTTCTCTCTCTGTCTCTTCCTCTCTCTCTCTCTCTCTGCCCCTTGCTCACTTGTGCCCTCTCTCTCTCTCAAAAGAAAAAAAAACTGAAATGGATGATACAAAGTTTTCTGTAGGTTCTACTTTGTTAGAATATGTAGGTGATTTGCTTCTCTGCTCCCTTCCTCAGACATCTTCACAGGTGACAGCATCTATCTGTTAAAACTTTTGGCCTTAAAGGGACATAAAGTCTCCAAAGAAAGATTACAGTTTGCGCAAATGCATGTTCAATACTTAGGACATCTGGTTCGGGAGCAAGGACTACGTGTGGACCAAGACAGGACCCCTCCCGACTGCTTCAGGCTGACAGATCACTATTTGACCACCCTGCGGCAGTTTATAGAAAGCACCCCTAACCAATGTAGATTTTTTGTGGCTTCCTGACCGTTCTTATTTAAAGGACGAAAATGGTAAATATTGTGCTGGATGCTACCGCAACTCCTTTTGAAGTCACCACCTTTAGCTTTGGCTACTTCTGCTCAACAGGCAGAGTCGATATGCCCTTACTTGAGCTTGTACCTTAGCCAAGGGTAAAACCACAAGCATTTATACTGATGGTCAGTATGCCTTTGTGGTAATTCATGGCTTTGTAAGATTATGGAAACAACGAGATGTCTTTACTTCCAATGGGGATAAAATTTAAAATGGCTCCCATGTTCAAAATTGAGTAGATGCCATAGTTTTGCTGGCTGCTCTTTCTATTGCTAAGGTTTCTGGGCATTCAAGACTTGACTTGCCGGAGGCCAAAGGAAACCACCTGGCTCCTCTTTCTGGAAAAAAAAAATCCTGCTCTCAAGGGAATGAAGAGCCAAACCTCTGTCATGTTCCAAAGGGATGTTCACCCAAAAGGTCACTTAGGAAAATTGAACAGAGACACCCAACAATTGGCCCCATTAAAGGAAAGATGATACTGGAAATCAAATAATTGTTGGTTCATAAAAGAGAGAACTTTGGTTTAGATCAAAGAACAACCTGGCCTTGCCAGAAATTCTGAAATCCCCACCGCTTAGCACTGTACGTGCATTAAACCATTAGTCTCCCGACAAAATGATAGTGTTCATGAACCAGCATCCTTACCTGGGGGCCCGTCTTGTGCTTCATTACTGATTGGGGAACCTGTTTCGCAGTTCAGGTGCTTCGGTGAGTCTGTGCTGTTTGGCTGGCTTTACAGCATTTTCATTGAGCACATCATCCTCAATGCTCAGGGTGAGTTGAATGCAGTAATGACAATCGTAAGACTTACCGGGCAAGATTTGTAGAGCCCTGCCAAATACCTTGGCCAAAAGCATCGCCCTCAGTCCTTCTAAATCTCAGATCCACCCCCTTTGGAATTACTAGGCTGTCAGGCGTTGAGATCCAATGCATTTGGCCTCTGTCTCCTTTGAGCCACAGTTGATAAAAGGAGACATAGTTAATATTGTGAAGGCCTAATTGTTTCCATCAGAAATAACTGTGCTTTTGTAAAACAGTCTCTTCACACCGCGTTCCTGGGAGACAAGGACCCTACACATCTCACTTTGCAACCTGGAGATTGTGTCTATTGGAAAAGACGTGTCCAGAAAGACTCCCTCCAACCTCGCTGGAAAGACCTGTATCAGGTACTGTTAATCCGCTCTTTTTTTTTTTTTTTTTTTTTTTTACTTTTTAATGTTATTTTTGAGAGAGAGAGACAGACTGCAAGTGGGGGAGGGACAGAGGGAGAAGGAGATGTAGAATCCGAAGCAGTCTCCAGGCTCTGAGCTGTCAGCACAGAACCCGATGTGGGGCTCAAACTCACGAACCACGAGATCATGACCTGAGCCGAAGTCAGACACTCAACTGACTGAGCCACCCAGGTGCCCCCATTAATCTGCTCGTGTGCCTCTAAATTCCAAGGAATAGACTTATGTTCACGTGACACCTCTAAAGAAAGCATCCAAACCAGACCAGACCTGCACACCATCTGATGACCTAAAAGGAAAGATTTTCTGGGATTGAAGCAGATGACATATGATGAGACAGCTTTCCCAAGATGTCTGGACCAGGCCTATGTAACTTTTGGAATTATGACCTTTTAGAAACAGCATCTTCATGATCCTGTAAACTTTTTTTTTGTTTGTTTAGTTTATTTTTGAGACAGAGAGAGACAGAGCATGAGCAGGGGAGGGACAGAGAGAGAGGGAGACACAGAATCTGAAACAGGCTCCAGGCTCTGAGCTGCCAGCACAGAACCTGACGCAGGGCTCGAACCCATGAACCGTGAGATCATGACCTGAACCCAAGTCGCATGCTTAACCGACTGAGCCAGCCAGGTGCCCCTATGATCCTGTAAACTTCTTGAAGGGTTGGAAGATTCAGAATTTTAAAAAATCTTTTGTTCATCTGAACTATTAACTGACTTTGGATTCTTATCCAATATCATGGTCTCTCAATTTGCAACCTGGTAGGCAATATTACTGATAACATTTGGTTCTAAAGGTTCTTTTGAGGTAACACTACTGTTTTATTTTAGAGAGGGAGAGAATGTGTGAGCAGGGGAGAGGGGCAAAGGATTTTTTTTTTTAAGTTTCATTTATTTTTGAGAGAGAAAGAGAAGAGAGAGAGAGAGCACAAGTGTGGGGGAGGGCGGGGGGGCGGTGCAGACAGAGAGAAAGAGAGGGAGACGCAGAATCCAAAGCAGGCTCCAGTCTCTGAGCTGTCAGCACAGAGCGCAGTGCAGGGCTTGAACCCACAAACTGAGATATCATGGCCTGAATCATAGACGTTTGACTAAGCCCCCAGGAGCCCCAAGAGAGAGAGAATCTTAAGCAGGATCCATGCTCAGCGTGGAGTGACATAGGGCTCGATCCCGTGACCCTGGGATCATGACCTGAGCCAAAATCAAGAGTTGGACGCTCAACCAACCGAGCCATCCAAGCACCCCAAGTAGCAGTGCTGTTTCAAAACATCTTTGAATTTCGCTGTGTTACAAAAAGTTCATCAGCTATTGCTTCCTGTTTATCCCTGCACTGTATCTTCCCAAATGCACCTGATTCCTTCAGTGTGCTCCTGCAGTCTTCACGATTCTGCTATTGTAAGTGGGGGCTTCCAGGAGGCGTGTGTGACTCTGGGTTTGCCTCAGTAAGGACAACTTTTCTCCCCGAAGGTGGAATGAGGGCCAGTAAATATTTCAGTTGGCTACCTTCAGACCCAGGGTCCTGGTTTAGAACCATCATTTGCTTTGGAATTGTCTTGTGATTTCTTCTGTCTTGTATGATTATTTTAAGGTTTGCATTTTGTTGCTTTCAAAACACTTTTGCAAAAACGATGCCCCCAGCAAGGAGATAGTCTGCAGTGCTCACAATCTTGTATAGGTGGGAAGTGCCCAAGTGTCCTCCCTCCTAACCTCCTCTATTACTCACACGTGGCCCTACGTGATTTCCAGCTGCCTTGTACCCGCCTTCCAATGTAGGACATGACAGACAACCAGGAAAGATCCTTCCCGGCTCCGAGAGATAAAACCACTAAATTCGGAACACCTGAGTCTTGATCAGTGCTGCTTTCAAAGACAAATCTTGATCAAAAGGGGGAAATATATATTTCCCCTTTTTTAGATAAAGTTGATTATTTTGAGACAAAGAGAGAGCACATGCACAGGCAGAGAGAAAGAGAGAGAAAACCCAAACAGGATCCGCACCATCAGCACAGAGCCTGCTGTGGGGCTCGAACTCATTAACTGTGAGATCATGACCTGAGCAGAAATCAGAGTCGGATGCCTAACTGACTGAACCACCCAGGCATACCTGTATTTCCCCCCTTTTGATCAAGATCTTTCTTTGAAGGGGCACATGGGTGGCTCAGTCGGTTAAGCGTCCGACCTCGGCCCAGGTCATGATCTCACGGATCGTGGGTTTGAGCCCCGCGTTGGGCTGTGCTGACAGCTGGCTCGGAGCCTGGAGCCTGCTTCACATTCTGTGTCTCCCTCTCTCTCTGACTCTCCCGTGCTCACGCTGCCTCTCTCTCTCTCAGAAATAAATTAAAAGAAAAAACATTAAAAATATAAAAAAAAAAAAAAAAGATCTTTCTTTGAAGAATGAACGGAAATCTCACTTAAAATGGAGTCCGGAGGCCAGAAGGAGGAGCTCTCACACCCCAGTACTTGTCCTCCATAGCAGACCCAACAGGAAGAGCGGCGCCTGGTAAGTTGGTACTACTGCACTGCCCTAGCAGGAGGAAAGAAAGGCTTTCCCTCTGCCCCAGCAACAGCTCGGCCAATGAGAAGACACTATACTTCAAACTCCAAGTTTACACCAATGGACTTTTTGTTTACAACAGCCCCTCCCAACTTCCGTCGTTCCTTTATGAAAGAGCATTCCTCTTCTTTGTTCTCTGGACTTACCTATGGTTTGTAGCTTACCTGTAGCTTGCTTGTCCCGGATTGCAATTCTTTGCTATTCCTGACTATTGCTATTAAAATAGCTGACCGTTTTAAGGTCAACAGAATCATTAATACTATCGACATAGCCTTAGATTTATGATTAATGTAATAATTATCTAAAGTTTCACAAATCTGGTGACTGATTCAAGAGGAGGAAGTGTTTTCTGTGCATTTCTAATATTAAAAACAAATCCGTTTTCTTATTTTTTATTCCTTGGATGTCAGAAGTTTTTAAGAAGAGAAAATACAGTATATTGCATTTTGCTATCTGATTTGGGATTGCAAATTTTACACTAGTGACTTTACCTAACAAAGCATTTTGTTGAATAAAAACCTGATATTTTTTTCTTAAGAGGAGAGCATATATATTTTTATTATATTTCTGATGGGAGGCTTTTTTTTTGTTGCTTATGTAGTTTTCATCCATACCTGACAACCCCCAACATTAAAGACTGAGCAAAGGCAAGGATTAAAAAAAAATTTAGGAAACCAAGGTAATGTGTAGAAGAAAAAAACAATTATAATGATTTTCAGAAAGATCCAGATCCATAAAAAAGGAGGGTGATACATATATAAAAGAATACTGAAGAAGAAACAGCTCTTGGAAATTATAATGGTCATTATAAATTCAGTAGGAGGGATGGAACATAATGAGTATTTCTCAGAAAGTAGAAAAAGAGATTGAAAATAAGAAAGTAAATATACTCATGAAATTTCAGTGAGAGGGTTAGTCGGTTAGGGTCTGACTCGGCTCAGCTGAACTCCCTGATCTCAAGATCCATGGGTTTGACCCCACACCGGGCTCTGTGCTGACAGGCTCTGTGGCTCAGAGCCTGGAGCCTGCTTCAGATTCTGTGTCTCCCCGGGCACCTCCTTCGGCACTGAGGATGTAAATTACCAGTGTGAAAGGACCCACATGTATCAGAACAATGAAAATAGACCCACAACAACATACTTAATCTTGAATTGTCAAAATGTCAAGAATAAGGAGAGGATCTTATCAGTATGCGCGGCAGAGGAAGGAAGCCACACGCGAGGACCGGTAATGAGAGGGAGGTGGGGTCTCTCACCAGGAGCACTGGCAACTAGAAGACAAGAAATCGTGCCTCCAAGATACTGGGAGAAATGACTTTCAATCTCAAATTCTCTTTCCACCCAACCTCTTCATCTTGGAAGGACAGACTGGAGGCACTTTCAGGCGTGCGTGACTCTAAGACAGTTTTCCTTCCGCACACCCTTTTCTTAGGAAGCTCGTGGAGTAGGAGCTTGTGAACCAAGCAAGAGACAGACGGGGCACAGAAGGAGCCCAGGAGAGAAGGGACAGGGGTCTCCAGGCTGGGGTCGAAGGAAGGCCCGGAAGAGTGCTCTGAGTGCTCCCAGGCCCAGCTAAGAGCAGAAGGCTGGGCTGGAGGACTGAGGTCTCCGAGAAAAACCAAAAATGGCCCATGACCTGGATCACACACACACACAAACAGAGGGGTTCTGGAGAAGAATTCATGATAGGTACGTAGAGAATAAAGCCAACAGAACAAGGCAGCTGTTCATGTGGGGATGAGGCAGAGGCGAGGAAGGTGCACAGGGAAAGAAATGTAATCTGGTGCCAGCTACTCATCTGGGAACAGCATTCACCTACTCATAATACGAGGACTGAATATTAGATTTTATTTAGTAAATTTTTTTTTAAATTTACTTAAAGCACAAGTAGGAGGGGCAGCAAGAGAGAGAGAGAGAATTCCAAGCAAGCTCCACACTGTCAGTGTGGAGCCGGATGCAGGGCTTGAACTCATGAACCCTGAGATCCTGACCTGAGCCAAAATCCAGAGTCTGATGCTCAACCGGCTGAGCCACTCAGGCAGTATTGTGCTTTAAATGTCACTGTACAGCTCCATGTGAGGTGAGAGAGTGGATGTGTGTGTGTGTGTGTGTGTGTGTGTGTGTGAGAGAGAGAGAAAGAGAGAGAGAGCGTGCAAGAGACCAATCCTTACCTTGCACAGTGGAAGGCTCTCATGCCTACAATGATACTGAAAAATGGTCTCATAAATATGGAGGTAAATCGTTACAAAATAGCTAAAGGAAATAAAGGTGGTTGCCCCTGGGGGTGGGGCTCGGAGGACAGGAGCCTTGAAGTCCTATTTAACTTTGAAAAACACGAACGCTGAATTATGATGCTAAAAACATCAATGGCAGTTCCCCCAAACGCTGCCTCCTGTAGCTTCCGCCTGCTCCCCACTAGTCCCCCTGCACTCAGAAGCCAGCTCCCCATGCACACAAGGTGCTGGAGCCCCCAGAGCCCGCCAGGGTCACCTAACTGTGTCCCCGGCCCTGTGCTGGCTTCCCAGAGGCCCAGCCCCTCGCGCCCCGACAGGGCGCCTCTGCCCTTGTCCCCGCCACCTTCTTTCCAGGCTGCTGGCCTCCCGCCAGGACTCCGAACTCCACTAAATCAAAGCTGCAGACCCTAAATCTCCTGCCCCACCCCCACCCCGGATCCCGCCAAGCTGACTGTGCAGGAGGATTTATTAAAGCAGAGGAACCTACAAAAGAGGGAAACACACGCCCCTCAAACCGCAAGGCATCTTCAGCTTCTCTGTCCTCTGGAGAGAGCCGAGGGGATGGGCTGCCCCGGGGGGACCCTGAAACTCGTTACAGATGTGAGCTTCAGAGCAAGAGGGGCACTGGAGACCTGCACATTTCAGGAGTTTGGGGGTGCTGTGCGTTGCCTGGAAACCAGAGACCAAATAGGAAACAGGAAGCCCCAGGAGAGAGGCTGAAATATTTCAGCATCATTTCCAGAGGCGAAGGCTCCTTGCCAGGGGGCCTGAGAGCAGCTCTGGTCCTTTCTGCTCCGGCTCAGACGATTGGAACCCTCCCGCCCCACCTCACTCGCACCACTTGGGGCAGAGGGGGCTTCTTGAAGGGTGCTGGTGTCCGTGCACACGCGCGCACACACGTGTGCACACACACAGCCGCCAAGCCAGTTTCTGGCACTGATTTCTGACGAAGCTGACAGTTCAACAGAAATCTCACCTGACGCCTCCCAGTCTCCTGCAGCTGCGGTGGCTGCCCGCACAGGGCACTGACTTCCTGCTTCCCTTGCAGTGACCGTGGGTGAGGCTGGGGCTGTCTGAGCCTGTCCTAGAATCTGTGGCTGGAGCTGAGTATGGCCAGGCCGGGAGAGTTTCTGGGACATGAGCCCAGAGCTCAAAACACAAGGGGCTCCCAGCTGAACACCCCAACCATGTCTTTCCCTGGTGCAGACACAGGCCTGGCCAAAGGGGTCCCCTTCACTGTGCCCCGCTGGGGCCCTGCGTCTCTCTCACTGGGAACCTGTATGGCACCCCCTCCTACTTGTCCCCCAAAGACCCCCTCAGAGGCTCCACGTTTCCGTGCTCACCCTCCTCCACACCCGTATCTCTTTGCAATCCTCCTTTGGCACTAGCACCTGGGAACTTAAAAGTTTCAGGCATGTGTGTGCTGTGAATTTCAGAATTAGACCTTGTTTTCCATCACCAATTAGATTTAGGGCCACCTTGCCTCTCTTAGCCTCAGTTTCTTCATCTATAAGAACATGGATGAGTAAGAAAAAAAAGACAAAACAAAATATGGACCATCCTTTCCTCGGCGGTGTTGTGAGGATTGGGGGGAATGAAATATTTGGGCTTTGAATGGTCGCTTCTTCAAAGATGATAAATAAATGGCCAACAAGCACATGAAAAGATGCTCAACATCATTAGTCATTAAGGAAATGAAAATTAAAGCCACAGTGAGGGGCGCCTGGGTGGCTCAGTCAGTTAAGCATTCGACTCTTGATTTTGGCTCAGGTCATGATCTCATGGTTTGTGGGACCGAGCCCCACATCGGGCTTGGTGCTGACCGTGTGGGGCCCGCTTGGGATTCTCTCTCCGTCTCTCCATCTTTCTCTGCCCCTCCCTCTCATGCTCTCTCAAAATAAATAAATAAAACTCTAAGAAAATATATTTATATACATCTTTACTGCAGGCCTGTGTTTGATGTTGGCTGAAGGTCTTTGGTTCTCAAAGCCGGCTACATGAAGGAGTCACCAGATAATACCGATGCCTATGTTCCGCCCTCAGATTCTGATTTAACTGGCATGAGCGGTGGCCTGAACATCGAGATTTGTGAAAGTTCCCCCAAGTGATCCCAGCAGCCAGGACCTTCCCTTGCATTTCCCCCTGGCTAGGCACCTCCTCCTCCCGGCTTTCAGGCTCACTGCTCCCTCCCACCCCACCCCAGGCAGCTCGATGGGTTGTCTTTGGCTAATCTTGATGGTGCTTCATTATAACTTGGGTCAGCAGGGTCTGACTTGTACTTGAGCACGTGAACGCGGAAGACAGTGAAAAGCCAGACACACCTGTGAACGTGTGAGGAAACCTACAATACACCGGGAGCGTGGGACTGAGGGGAGCCCAGCACACTCTCGGACACCTGTCTGTGTGTATGAAGAAAAGTGAGGGTGGCCAGCCACTGCCTGAAAACCTTTTACCTTTGAGAAGGTGGTCCAGGTATTTCCGACATAGGTCACCTGTGTAGCCAAACCCAAAACGTTACATTAAGCCAAGGGCAGAGGGGTGTCTAATTCTTATAAAAACTGCTGGGGAAATTCCCAACATGCTTTTCCAATGCTCTCTCCAGCGGCAGCTGCTCTAGACTTCATTCTGATCAAGCACCAGAAATTGGAAAGTACAGACGGTGGGTCTTGTGAGGAGGTAACGATCATCTTAGAGTCCATGATAACCAGATGGCCAGGGGAGCACCAGAGCCACAAACTCAGTTTCTTGGTTGCCTTGAAAGAACAAACGAACTCAGATCTTAGTGGCTTAAAACAAGCACCACAGACCACAATGAGGTAACGCCTTACACCTGCTGGGATGCCTACTATCAAAACAAACCAAAACCTCAAGCCCTAATAAACAGAATATTAAGGTGTGGGTGAGGATGTCGAGAAATGAGAACCTTGCACACTGTTGATGGGGATGTAAGATGGGGGTGGGGAGCAGCCACTGTGGACACAAGTATGGCAGTTCCTCAAAAAAAAAAAATTGAAAATAGAACTGCCATATGATCCAGGAGTTCCACCTCTGGCTTTATAGCCAAAAGAATGGAAATCAAGACCTTGAGCAGATATTTTTACATCCACGTTTGTAGTAGTATTACTCACAATAGTCAAAAGGTAAAAGCAATCCAAGTGTCCACTGATGGATGAACAGACGAAGTGTGGTGTATCAGTACAAAGGATTATTGTTCAGGCTTAGAAAGGAAGAAAGTCCCGATGCCTGCCATACCACGGGGAAACCCTGAAGACCTCATGCTAAGTGCAGTAAGCCAGTCACCAAAAGACAAATGCTGTGTGATTTACTTCTATGACGTACCAAGAGGGGTCCAGTTCATAGAGACAGAAAGTAGAATGGTGATTTCCAGCGGCAGAGGGGAGAGGGAAATGGGGAGTTACTGTTTAATGGGTACAGGGGCTCAGTTTGAGAAGATGAAGAGAGTTACGCGGATGGTTGGTGATACACACTTAATGCCACTCAACTGTATACTTAACAATAGTTAAGATGGTAAATTATATGTATCTTATTACAATTTTTAAAAAGTTTGTATACAAAAAAAAAATTCCCTGAAATCAAGCACCATTTTATGATCTCCCAGGCTCCTGTGGGTTCACTGGGCCCGCCTAGGGGGCGCTGTTGCTCTGTATGGTGTCAGCGGGGGCAGCCCCCTGGGGCGTACCTGGTCGGGACATCCAAGATGGCTCCCTCACATGGTGGGCACGCTGATGGGAATATTTGGAAGGTGGGCTCTGCTGGGACCCTGGGACGACTGGACTTCTCTTTCTCCTTGCAGTCATAGGGCCTCTTCCTCTCCAAGCGGCCTCTCCAAGTGGTCACCCCACTTCATCACTCTAGCGGGGTGGCCACACTTCTTCCATGGTGGTTCAGGGCTCCAAAGGTATGAAAGACAGGAGCTTCCTGGCATTCCTACGGCTCAGGCCCAGACCAGGCACAGCATCATTTCCACCACATGCTGTTGGTTAAAAAGAGCTGCAGGTGCAGCCTGGATTCAAGGGGAGGGCATGGCACAAGGCTGTGAATGCTGGGAGGTGTAGGTCATTGGGGGGTGATTTCTATATGCTAGCTGTCATACTCAGCATTTCTGGAACCGTGGTTAACTACAGTCTCCATTCTCCTCTACTCATGTCTCTGCCTCCAATCTGCCTCTCTTTTGGGGTTCCTCATCTTGAGGATTAGCACAACTATCCAGCCCCCTAACACTGAACCCAGACACTTCCCTGATATTTTCCTCTTCTTTCCCTGCGCCTCCTCCGACTTTGTCACCAGAAAGTCCACTCTTCCCCAACCCACTGTCCGGGCCTTCCTTTAGGCCACCGCCGTCTTACTTACGTGTGGGCTACCACAAGCACCCCCCCCAACCGACCGGTCTCCTGGACTGGCCCCATCCTGCCCTTCCTCAGCCTCCCTCCAGAGAAAGCAAGTCACAAAGTGGGGTCCTGTCCTCCCTGTCTGAAGTCTTCCCCGTCTCCCTGACTCTTTCCAGGGTACAAGCTCCCCTGTATGGGGCACACCAGTCACTTTCCCCGACCACCCAATCTGAAGTGGCCCCCAGGCGCTCTCCATGAAGGGGCTCGGTTTTATTCACAGCACTTCTTACTATTTTCTTATTTTTTTAATCACCTCCACCATGACGCCTCTTTTTGTTGCTGCTTCGAGTGTATTTCTCACACTTGTGGTTCTTTATGATCTTCTCTCTTCTTAGGTTGAACTATAGGGGATTATTACTGATACTTGCTTTTCTTTTTTAGATCAAAAAAAACCCCCGGCAATTTCATATGATCTCACTTGATAGATTATGAGCTATTTGTGAGTGGCTTTGTGTTTTGGTGTCCTTGGCACCTGGCTCAGGGTCTTAACTCGTCAGTCACATGTACTAGAGTTTGGAAAACACTTCAGAAAGTCCAGAGGAAAGGCAGATGTGGCCTCCGAGGTGTGAAAAAGAAATATGCCAGAGGGACAGGAGGCTCTAGAAAAGAAAGGTCTGAGTATAACCAGAGATGACCTCAGTGAGGAAGGGGGACATGTCTAAATAAACAGAAGAGAGCGCTCCTTAAAAAGCCCTTAATGTTGGGGCATCTGAGTGGCTCAGTCCACTAAGCGTCTGACTCTTGATTTCAGCTCAGGTCATGAGTTCAAGCCCTGTATCGGGCTCTATACTGCTGGCGCTTGGGATTCTCTTGCTCTGTCTGCTCCTCCCCCACTCTCTATCAAGATAAATAGACTTTTAAAAAATCTTCAAAAAATAAAGCTCTTGCTGTAAAGGAACACAGATCGGTCCTGGACAGAAGGGCAGAGAAACAAGGACAAAGAGAAGGCCAAGAACTCCTCCTGAATAGTGTCAGGAAAGCTGAAGCTTTGCAAAAACAAGTGTTTTTATTTAATTTTGTGTTAATTGCGACTGTTGCTGTGTGTTTGTTTTCCGTCGCTGCTCTAACAAAGGACCACACGTAGAGTGGCTTAAAGCACCACAAATTCCTAATTTTGCAATTCTGGAGGTCAGAAGAAGTCTGACACCGGTCTCAGTGGACTTTATAAAATCAAGGTGTCACGGGTCTACGTTCCTTCTGGAAGCTCTCGGGGAGAAGCAGTTTCCGTCTTCTGCGGCTTCTAGAGGTCACCCACGTTCCTCACCTAGAGGCACCTTCCTCCACCTCCAAAGCCAGAGACATTCAGCCACGTCTTTCTCACGCCGCCATCTCTCTGCTTCTCCCCTCCTGCCTCCCTCGTCCATCCCCAGGATCCTTGCAGTTCTCTTGGGCCCCAGCCCCCAGGATAATCTACCTATTTTGAGAGCAGCTGATTAGCAACCTTACGTCTCTCTGCACCCCCCCCCCAGCCCCCATCTCTCCAACCCAACCCATCCACACACCTTTGCATGTAGCATAACATCCACCGATTCTCCGGCTAAGGATGTGGACATCTCTGGGGGGACCGTTCTGGTTTTATGGGAAGACTGGAAGTTTTGGGGAGGAAGAAGGTTAACAAGAAAGAATAAAACAGGACAGAGCCACAGCTGTTAGCGGACGTGAGCACCCGCTCAGACGCTACCTGCCGCCTAAAGGGCAAAACCAGCGATACTCGGAGAGAAGTGCAATCTGACCCAGGAGGGAGACAGCGGAGCAGATGGGAATCCTGCTTCACAAATTCAGATGTGCAAGAAAGGTCACGTTTCTCCCATTTCTTCAAATTCACTTCAACCTGGCTCCAAGTTCCTCTCCTGCCAGTTTGGCAGGAAACCCAGTTTAAATTATTACCAAAGCTTCTCCTTTCCCCAGGATTCAGAGGCTGCCCCTCTGAATAATCCTCCTCACCACCGCGGGACTGTGTGCCTGGCACTAAGTGCTTACACTTAGGAACTCATTTGATCCTCATTACAGTCCTGAGACAATTAATACTAACATCCCTGTTTTACCTGCGGACGAACAGACCCAGAGAGGTTCAGGGACTTGCCTGAGGCCACACAGCTTCAGGCCATTGTGGTTGTGGTCGACATCCTCCTTGTCCTTCAAGGGAATTAGTCCCTTGAAGGTCTTGGCTGTTGCGATGCCACATGTGGGGTGATCACTGCTAAGATGGGGCACCCTGGCACCTGTGACCTCGTCTCCCCAGGGGCACCTTGCAGCCGTCCACCCAGGGCCCACACGTCCTCAGCACTGCCCAGCCCTGAACCCTCCTACCCTAAGGACTTTTTCTTTCTTTTCTTTTCTTTTTTTGCCTCAGGGAATTCTGTTCCTTACTTTCTGGTCACCATTAAAAATGTTTATCATATTCTCGGCGCGCCTGGGTGGCTCAGTCAGTTAAGCATCAGCCTTTGGCTCAGTTCATGATCTCGTGGTTCATGGGTTTGAGCCCCACGTCGGGCTCTGGGCTGAAAGCTCGGAGTCTGGAGCCTGCTTTGGATTCTGTCTCCTTCTCTCTCTGCCACACCCCTGCTTGTGCTCTCTCTCTCTCTCTCTCCCCCTCTCAAAAATAAACATTAAAAAAAGATTCATCATATTCTCTTCAACCAATGCCAGAAACAGGCAGGCAGGCAGATGGTTCTACCCGGGGCCTCGCTGTACAAAGTTCCCCCGTGAGGAGGGAATACACACAGACCCAGCCACCTTCACCAATCCTGGGGCCAGGACATTTGAAGATGAAAATGCCCCCATTAATACTTCAAGAGACTGTCCTGTCACACAAGGAAGGGAGGGCCCAGCACCTTTGAGCCAGTTCACTTACATCCCGGGGCATGGAGAGACCCGGACGAGAATGTGCACAGAGCCTGATCAGGCCTGCGCGGTCTGGGGAAGGCAGAAGGTGCCAGGAGCCCAGCAGCTTTGGAACCAGTTTCTTAAAAATGGAAAAAGAGGTAGATTCCAAAACCGACAGATCCGAACCTTGGCAAAAGCTTCTGAAAAGATTATTAAACGTATAATTTGTAAGCCATTAGCAGAGGAAATGGTCTCATTTCCTTTAATAATCGGGTCCCCAGACTGGAGGGTCACTGGGATATCACACTCTGAGGTGAAACATGAACTTTAGCGAAGATTCCCATTGAGACGTCTCAAGGTCAAGATAAAGAACGGTCATCCAGATGATCACCTGCTTAGATGATGTTATGGACAGAATGTCTCTCTCCAAAAATCACATGGTGAAGCCCTAACCCCCAGTGTGATGGCATTTGAAGGTGGACCCTTTGGGACATAACTGGGTTCAGATGAGGTCATGGGGATGGGGCCTTCATGATGGGATTAGTGCCCTGGGAAGAAAAGGAAGAGACATCAGAGCTCTCTCTCTCCACTGTGTGAGGACACAGCAAGAAGGCAGCAAGCCAGGGGCAGGGTTCTCACCAGAACCCAGCCATGCTGGCACCCTGACTTTGCACTTCCAGTCTCCAGAACTGCGAGAAAATGCAATCTCTGTGGAGGTAGCCACCCAGTCTGTGCCTGAGCAGACTACCACAGATGGGCTTGCAGCTGGCTCAGCAAAAATTCTTGCGAAGTGTTTATCAATGAAATTCTATGAAGGGGGGAGTCATGGATCAGCGAAGACCTAGATTGACCAGCGAAGACCTAGATTGACCTGTGTAGGGAATATCTCCCTGGGCTTATGCCATTCAACATCTTAATGCTTTGCATGATGACAGATGAAGCAGTTGATGCAAATGAAGCTTGCCCTGAGCTGGGGGTGGGGTGAAGGACAGCATTTGGCTCAGATAACTGAATCCCAGCACAATTCCCGGCTTGGCTTCAGGAAGGAACTCAATACACAGACCTCTTATCTTTTGTCTTTGAACTATTCCTTCTGCCTGCCATGGCCCCTTCCTTCATCTCTTTGAGAAACACCCACTTATTCTTTGAGATTTCAGTCATACGCCATGTTTGTGAGGTCTTCCTTGACTCGTGTTCCAGGTGAAGTTGAGGTGGCACTTGATAAATGTTTGCGGAGGGAAGGAAAGGAGGAAAGGAGAGAAGAGAGGCATCAAGTTGACTGTCGCTCTTCTGCTATATGAAGGCGTTTTGATGATCTATTGCTGGACCCCAAACTACTCCCACACTTAGTGTCTTAGAACAGTAACCATTTTATTTGCCCATGATTCTGTGGGTCCGGAGTTTAGGTAGGATTCTTCTCCATGCGTGTCGGCAGGAGCTGTTCACTTGGCTGTATTTGGCTGGTGGTGTGGCTGGCCTGGAAGGTCGAGACGACTTCATTTGTATGTCTGGAACTTCCACGCTTCACCATGCAGCCTCCTTCCCTTCATGAGGCTGGGACTTGCTCACAGAATGGTGGCCATAGAATAGTTGGATTTTTTACACGACAGCAGACTTTTAGAGGGGGAGTTCCAAATGGCGAAGGCTCACAGGAGCTGTGGATCTCATGAGGCCCAGCCTCAGAAATTATGCACTCATTTCCACTGTTTTATTGGTTAAAACAGGTCACAGGGCCAGCCTAGATTCATAGGGGGGCTCGGTGGGAGGGGAAGCAGAAAGGGGAGTGGGGTGCTCCTAGCAGCCATGTGATGCAGTAGGCTTTGGAGCAGGGACCTGGGTTCAAATCTTATGGCTCTCATATGTAGGTTTCATGTCACTTAGCCTCTCTGGGCTGGTTCCTCTATCTGTAAAATGGGTAGAGGGATAATGAAATCACCTCTTTCACACGGTTATTGTGGGTTTCAAATGAGCTCATGCATTTGAAAGTGCTCCACAGAGGCCAGCTTTTATCAGAGGCGGAGCCAAAAGTAGTAACCAGGCCAGAAATTGAGCCCATAGCTCTTCCCACCACACAGCACTCAGGGAGACTCAGGGACTTCACATTCACTGAGACCGGTGAACACAGGTCACCGTCTGCTTAGGAACCCTTTCTCATCCTAAATAAGATGCAGGTCATAATACTGCCACTGTGTCACTAAGGAGTTAGGTCCTGTACCTCTGCTGCTGAGGGTAAGGGCTCAGATTTCCAGGGAGTAGAGAATTTTGGGAGGGGCGAGGTGGTGCCTAATTTAAATCTGTGTGGGAAATAAGAGCAAGAGCTTTCTTTCAAAATGCTTTAAACTAACAACGCTCTCCCCTAAACAGCCCCATGTTGGATGCGAGCAGCACGGAAACAACCCTGAGCCGGCCTGCCCGGGGCTGTGGGCCGGGTTTGAGAGACCAGCAGGGCTGACCGAGTTGTCAGTCTTTTCGTGAGGTTAACAAGCAAACATGTCCTGGAACTGCAGGTCAGACGCATTCTTGTCACAGAGTGTGGCTGGGCTGACTGTTCCTCTGCTTCCCTGTGGTCTTCCCTCCACATAGCAGCCCAGTGCTCTCTGAAATCTTTTTTTTTCACTTGTCAATTTCTTTCTTTAAAAAAATGTTTTAAATTCCAGTATAATTCATATACTGTGTTAGTTTTAGGTGTCCATTATAGTGATTCTACATCGAATTCTATATGGATTCTACATTCTATGGATTAAGAAGACGTGTATATATACACTGGAATATTACTCAGCGATCAGGAAGAATGAGCTCATACCACTGGCAACAACGTGAATGGATGTAGTGGACATGGCGCTAAGTGAAATAAATCAGAGAAGGGGCGCCTGGGTGGCTTGGTCGGTTAAGCGTCGGACTTTCGATTAGGTCATGATCTCGCGGTTCGTGGGTTCGAGCCCCGTGTCGGGCTCTGTGCTGACTGCCAGCTCAGAGCCTGGAGCCTGTTTCAGTCTGTGACTCCCTCTCTCTCTAACCCTCCCCTGCTCACGCTGTCTCTCTCTCTCTCTCTCTCTCTCCTAGAAATAAATAAAACATAAAAAAAAAGAAATAAATCAGAGAAGGACAAATACCATATGATTTCACGCTCATGTGGAATTTAAGCAACACACAAATGAACAAAGGAAAAAAGGCGATAAAGAATCACTCTTAACTATCCCCTTAAATTTTTAGTCCAACTGCTCCAGCATTTCCTCGCGTCACCTGCCCTCCCCTCCACACCCCATCGAGGCCCCTTGGCCTTCTGCGCTTCTGGAAACACACCAGGCTCCGGGCTTTGCACAGGCTGTTCCCCCCATCTAGAACACTCTTCCTCCAGATGTCTGGATGGCTCCTTCAAGTCTTTGTTCAAATTTTACCTTCCCAATGAGGCCCACCTTGACTGTCCTATTTAAAATTGTAGGGGCACTTGGGTGGCTCAGATGATTGGGTGTCTAACTTGGGTTTAGGTCATGATCTCACAGTTTGTGGGTTCAAGCCCTGCATCGGGCTCTGTGCTGACAGCTCAGAGCCTGGAGCCTGCTTCAGATTCTGTGTCTCCCTGTCTCTCTGCCCCTCCCCCTGCTCACACTCTTTCTCTCTCTCTCAAAAATAAATAAAAATATTTTTAAAAATTAAAAAACAATAAAATGGAAGCCCTTAGTTTACTATGCTCGTTGTCTTTCTCCCTTCTCTGAGCTCCCTCAGGGCAGGGGTTCGGTCTGTTTTGTTTGCTGACAGATGTCAAGCCTCCAGGACAGTTGCTGGGCCACGGGATGTCACCCCGCTGCCACTTCTCGGTCTGCCCTTCTGTCACACGTAGAGCTACACTCCCCCACGCCTCAGGAATGGTCATGTGACTTGTTTTGGCTCCTGATGTGGGAGTAAACGTGGCACGTGCTACTTCCAGAAGAAATGCTGAAGAGCTGATACGGGACTGGTTGCAATTCCCCTTTCATTCTAGTGTGGTGACCGGCGATGCCTTACCAGGTGGTGGTGGCTCTGTTTGCCCTTGACCCTTGGCTAAGATCAGGTGGCGCAGTAACACGGGCAAGACAGATACCTCGTTGTTGTGAGTCACTGAGGTATCTGGGAGGTTTGTGACTGCGGAGTGCGGGTAGGGTAAGCCCTCCAGAATAAGTATTCATTGAAGAAGTGAATGATTTGTCAATGAATCCTTCTGTCCCCTTCTTAAAGTCCTGAATTTAAAAACGCCACTCTGGGTACTGATATACAAATCGTATCTAATCATCATCACACGGGTTCTTTTTTGAGTGCCAAGCGCTCGGAAGTGAGCAAGGCAGAGGTGTCAGCATTTCACAGGGACTCACCCACTTGCTTCTCAATTAAATATGCGGTAAGTGTGATTATTGTTCCCATTGGTTGGATGAGGAGAACGCAGCAGAGAGAGGTCAAGGCCAGACCCGCCGGTCCTCACTGGACTTGTAGCAACATTCTGGAGCTCCCAGCGGACAAACCCAGGCACACGGCGCACCGACTGCAGCCAGCGTGTGCCAGCTGGCCATGGGGGTATTCGCAATCGCCACTTCCTTGGGGACACACGGTCTCCAGGGCAAGGCAGGCATGCACGCTCCAAAACAGCGATGGGGACAAACAACTTGTTAACCTGCGGAGCTGGGTGATGGGTCACCTGCAGGATTCTAGGTCTGGTTAACAGCCCAGGATGTTTTAAGCGGTTTGGCTGCCAGTAAAATTCTCCAATTGTGCTTTGGGGGAAAAACACCCAATCATCCAAAAAAAAAAAAAAAAGGAAAAAAAGAAGAAAAAAATCTAAACCCTATCCTTGCCCTTTAAGTTTTAAATATATGTGTATTTTCTGGGAAAATTCAATCCATATGTTTCTCAACCTTTTATACACTGAAATGTTTCCTAGGGAGTATTTGACTTGCAAAGCCTCAGAACCTTCCCCCACCTTCCTTTCCCACTCTTTGGCGCCACCCCACCTCTCCTGACGCTTTAGAAACAAGAATTCACATTCCAGCAAAAGCGAACCTTGGGGGAAACGGTAAGCCTCTACTCGGAGAAGGCAGGATGGCTCTGGACCACTGTGATGCTCCGGGGACACCCCTTGGGCCCTGTCACCACTGGGCGTCACACTGCGTCAGACTGGCTGTCCTCCTCTGCACTGTGTGTCCTGATCCCTGAGCATGGCTTTTGAGATGGTGGAGGCGGCTTGAGGGACCTCGGTGTCCCTTTACACACTTGGAGTCAGGACAGCCAGCCAGACAGTACGAAGACTTGTGGGAAACCAGACAGGGACCCAGACTTTTGTTGGGAGCCTGGGCCATGGGAGTGTCCAGATGGCTCCCCCGGTCCTGACGCGGCTCTCTGCGCAGGACCCGTGAGGGACAGGCCAGTGGAAAGGGGGGCACGTGCAGTGCAGCAGGGCGGAGGGGCAGGCTGCACAGGGGCCTCAAGCCAAGTGCCATGTGGTGGAAGTGATAATAATTACTAATGCCTGACGTTTGTGTAACACTCCATTGTTTCAGAAATGCTGTCAGCAGTTTGATGCAGCCAGTTTGGAGCGGGGGATGGGCAACGTGCTAGGAGTGGATTCTGATTCTTTGTCCTGGCTGTGCAACCCTCAGTGAATTACCTAACCTCTCTGAGCCTCAATCTACTTATTCACGAAATGAGGACCCTAACAACTCCCGCGTCACACGGCGGTTGTGAGGCTTGGGAGAAAATGCCAGTGAGCACACTTGTAAGCTGTGAAGTTCTAACGCCTCCTCTCTGCGTGTGCCGGGACCAACGCGGGCCGCTGGCCACGCAGAGCACCCTTCCTGGGCTCGGGGGAGCACTGGGCAGCGGACACCTTCCCAGGGGCCGGGCGGGAGGCGGCGCTGCAGCGCCGGCTTGTGCACCGAGGACCCCCGGGGCTCCCAGAACTCGGGCCCCTGGAAGGCGGGTCCGTGGCGGCGGGGGAGGCGGAGCGGGCAGCACCGTGTGTCCCGTGACTGGGCCGCGGGACTCCGCGGAGGCTCCGTGCGTGAGAAGCGGGGCCACCGGGAAACGCCCGGAGCTGCTCCGTGTGGCCCAGGAGGCCTGACTGGGCCCCTGCCCGTCCCTCGCCCCGTCCTCACCCCTGCCCCGGCACAGCCCGTGCCTCGGGGGGTCTGCTCCTCCGCCTGCAGGACCCCCACCCCGTGCCTTTCCCCACGCGGTCACCTACACCCGTTCGTCTGTGTCCTCGGGGCCCAGCGGAGCGTCTGATACGTGTTGGTGGGGGGGCGTGAGGGGCCCACACAGGACCCCCCGGCATTCAGAGCAAGTCCCAAACCCCCGCCCGGCACCAGCTGCAGGGGGGCTCTCCTGCCCCTCTCCCGCCCGAGGGGCCAGGGGCCCCGACGCCCAGCCCCACGCGGCTCGCGGTCGGGAGCGGGGAGGGCGCGGGCACCCAGCAGGCATCCCTCGCGCCAGAGCCGCCTGCCCCCCTGCGGGCCCCTCCTGCTCTGCCTCTTTCTGAGCAGGAGCGGAACCAGCTCGTGCCACGCGAGCCTCCGTGGAGACGCCTCTGGTCGAGGCGTGTCCTCGCTGCGCATTAGGAGCACCTGGCGGGCCTTGGAAACGCCACTGTCCGGGCTGCCCGCCATCGCCACTGTGCCGGGAGGGCTGGAATGGCACCCAGGCGACAGTGGTCTTTAAAATGCCCCAGGTGACTCCAAGCTAGCGCCGAGGTTGAGAACAAGGGGTCTAGGGAACGTTTGGGAAATCCCGTGCCCCAGCCGCATCGAGAAAGTTAGGCTCCTGGGCCCTGGGCCTCCTTTGGTTTGTTTGGTTTTGATAGGTCTCCAGGTGAGCCTAATCGGCATCCGGGGTGCGGTCTGATCAAGCTCCAGGGTACTTCCGCGTAATACAGGTGGGACCAGGATATGAATCTGGGGGCCTGGACCCCAGTCCACGCTCATCCTCTCACCCGGGGCCAAGGGCACGCAGGGGGACTCCCTCCAGCCAGGCGTTTCCCAATTTGAGGGTCTGGGTTGGCTGATTTGGGGAGAGAGGCAGGAAGATCACCCCTGAGTGTGATCAGAGAAGGTGCATGGGGGTAACCACTCCCCTCCCGACTTGTAGCAAACCCAAAGGGCCAAGTCCTTCAGAGGGACAACGCCCAGTTTCTCAGGACCGGGTTTAGAGACTCTTGGTACTGACGCTGATACGGATGGGGAGGGTTAGCCATGAACTTGTCCAGGGGTAAAAATCTGGAAGAAAAACCCCCTCCCCCGGCCCCCAGTGGGATGTTCCGGGGAGCACACACACCCTGCACTCTCCAGGAAGCCGCCTGGGGTTCCGTGCCTCCTGCCCTCATGCTCGTTCTGTCCCTCCCATCATGTGCTTCGGTGGGAGCATCGTGGGTTTGGAGACAGACTGCCCTGCTTCCCCTCCAGCCCCGCCAAGAATAAATGTTGGAAACTAATATTTGTTGAGGGCTTGTCGTGAGCAGGCACTGTACCTTCTCATCCTGGGCCTCTCTCGATACTTGGATGGGGATCACGAATGCCTATTTCACAGATGAGAAAAGTAAGCCTCAGGGAGGTTCACAGCTTGTTCCGGGTCAACCGGACCACTTAACTACCGTATGTGATGGCGCTGGGGTGGAAACTCAGCTTGCGAAGGCCGAGCGTTCTCTCCTGGAGCCCCGGGCCTCCCGGCACGGCCCTCACCCTGCTCACCGCGGTCAGCTTGGTCTCCTCCACCTGGCAGGGGCCCCCTGGTCTTCTGAGACCTCAGCAACTTGCTTCCTGGCGACCCACGCGGGAGCCTGGATGGGGCCTCCGTTGTCCCCGCCATGATACCATCTCTACTTTCCTCTTGACTCCTGGGGACCCAGCCCATGGGAGGAGCCAGGGGCGTGCGGGGGTCTCTTTGGCCACCAGGCCCTCACTTTCTGGAGCCTCCTCTTCAGCTTAAGAGGTCGCCCCGGTCCCAAGAGCCTTCTTTCACCTTCACACACGTAGACTGGCCATGACCAACCTGACATGCACGTCCTCGGCACGGGACAGCGGACTGGCCCTTCAGTTGTACACGCCACTTTTATTATTGAGATAACCTTACAATAACATTCAAGGAAGTTAAAGAGAACCCAGTCCAAGGTGTCATCCTACCCACTCCTCTTACACAGCTGTTCTCATTCGTGCCGCTTTCTCAGCTTTCATCGGTGAGATACACATTTTTCAAAAACCCAGTTCTAATCGCAGTGTTGATGAACAACTTTGTGCTCTGCTTCTTTTACTTGGAACGTGCTGATAAACATGTTTTCACAGGCTCCTCTTCACGCTGGCCCAATCTAACGTCCGTAGAGTCGTCTGTCACGTATTTTGTGCCATGGTCAAATTGTTCCCCAATAGTTGAAAATCAAGGTTCATCTTACAAATAACTGCGTGATGAACATCTCTATACACGCATTTCTCTAGGAGGGGCAGAGAGGCCGGGACCCCGGCATGTGGCGGCGGGATTAGATGGGGTGGGCGGGAAGGGAGTGTGCAAGAAGAGCTGCCGTCGCCTCCGTTTTGTCTGCACCAGCCAGGCTCCGCGGGCAACGTTCCCAGCTGCCGCCCTGTGGGCCGCGGAGTCCCACACATCACTGGCAACTTCTGCACTGTCTCTGGCTCTGCGAACCTTGGCCCCCATCCCTGCTTCCATTTGCAAAACTTGCCCGTGAAGAAGAGACTTACCTCGGAATGCTCTTTGTGTAGAGCTGATGGATACAGGACACTGCACATCCACGTGATGGCAGGGGCGGGGACGGGGTGTGCTAGACACAGTCGTGTGGCTGGGGTCGACTCACAAGTACCTGTGCCGGACACTAAACGCTTCATGCAAATGATCTTACGGCATCCTCTCGCACGGCAGGTGGCCTCACAGATGAGGCCCGGAGGCCCCCGAAGGACGCACGCCTTCTCCAGGCGCTGGCCGGTGGGGATCACAAGGCTCTAATCCATGTGCATTAGGTTAACGTCACTCCCAAGCCCTAGTGAATAAGGAAGTCTTAACACCGCAGAAGTTGTCATTTCCCAACAACCCCAGGAAGCAGCTGGAACTTTCTGGCCAATTCTAGCCCACATCCCAATCCAGGCAGGAAGAGGGACTGGTGTGGCCGGGTGGTGATGATGTGACAATGAGGTGACAGGCAAAAGCTCCTGGGTGAACTGAAGGAGGCCAAGTTCTGAGTCTACTTGGGGTTTTCCTTTAAACACCCAGGAGGAATTTCCTATTGCTCTCAATTGTAGTTGTCAATAAAAAACTTTTAAAAAATATTTATTTATTCTTGAGAGAGAGACAGAGCATGAGCAGGGGAGGGGCAGAGTGAAAGAGGGACACAGAATCCCAAGCAGGCTCTAGGCTCTGAGCTGTCAGCACAGAACCTGACGCGGGGCTTAAACCCAGAAGCCGTAAGATCATGACCTGAGCCAAAGTCGGACGCTTAACCGACTGAACCACCCAGGCGCCAATGTAGTTGTCATTTTTAATGTCTGCATTGTGCCTCAATCTGTGCAAGGAGGCGTTGGAAGGCAGGTTCTGGGTTACGCTCTGCTTTGGGCTTGAGGATTGCTGAGTCCCCACCCCTGCGGGCCAGGAGCCATGGAGGCCGGGTTCAGCTCAGAAGGACGAGTGTGATCCCAGCTGGTACAGAGAAGTGGGAAGGGCAGCCCAGCTGGGAGCTGGGGACAGGCAGGGGGTGTGTGGGCTGAGTAGGGACCAGCGAGGAGATGGAGCTCACTTGGCTGGGTCTGCGTTGGGGAAAGAGTAGACATCAGGCTGGAAACAGGGCCCCTGGACTAGCCGTTAGCCTGGAGAGAGCTCCTTCTCCACGGCTGATTTTCTCTGGCTCAGAGCACGGAAGAGTGATGAGGCCGAGGGGGCTGATTACATTTGGCACCTTCTTGTAATCAGTAAAGGGGAAAAACATAACCCAACACTAGATTAGGTAAACAACCAAGAGCCAAGTTGCCAAATCTGGACCCTGAGTGAAAGCAGACTGCCTGGTGCCTGTCTCAATTCAAACAACACTCTCAGATGAGCACCGACCTGCAAAAGGTCCCAGCAAAGAGCAGCAGTTTCCCTGGGGGTGGGGCCTAGGCATGGCCTTGGCCAAGGCCGAGTCCTGGGGGCAGGTGACGCTCAGGCCAGACACCGTGCACAGCACCACCAGGATGGCTGCTTGGGAGGTGGGACAGGGTCCTTCCCCTGAACCTCCCACCCCCACCCCACTACTCCTTTCCCCTGTGGTTCCTCCAGAGACTCCAGAGCCTACCAGGAAACCCTGGAGAGAGGCAGAGACCATCTTCTGGAATGGCCAGGGCTTGCTCCAAAATCCTGTCACCTTGGCTCCGGATCTCCACCACCCTTACCTTGTTCTCTAGGGTTGGCAATGGGGAGAGGCGGTCAGCCCTTTCTCTGGGTCCCAGCCTCTTGGGCTGTTTGCTAATTTTGGTTAGAACTTTGGTATTAAGTAAAAACATCAGGGATTCCTGGCAAGGACTCAGACGAAATGAGAATTAGAAAAACAGAAGAGTCTCCAAGTCTTCCCAAGCAGTGTAAGCAAACATCAGCCCAAGCTGTTGACGGCCCTGGAGAACGCCCCTTGGCAACAGACAGCCCCGCACCACCTGCCTTTCACGGGGGAGGCTTTCTCTGCCTGTGGTTCGTGTTAGAAATTCTGACCCGTGTGTCCAACCGACTGTTGGATGTTTCCATCGGAATGGAAACACCTCAAACCCCACAGGTCAAAGCCGGACTCTCCCCTGACCCTTGACAGCCTTCTATGTCCGCTTTCTTTCTTCTCTCTGTCTCTCTCTCATTCGGCGGCTGGTACCGCCGCCCTCCCAGAGACTAGATCCAGGGGCGTGGGAGGCACCCTTGTCTATTCTATCCAGACACCAGGTCATTTCCAGCTCCCCATCTTCCTCCCCATTTCTGCTGCTCCTTTGGTTTGCGGGTCTCATTCTACACTGTCCCAACAGACTCCTTGATGATTATTCCACCTCTGTCCTGTCTGTTCTCAAAGCCATCCTTGACCCTTGGCCCTTGATTCCAGGACAGTCCATCTGAAATGCAAAGTTGTTTGAGTGCTCTGCCCCCACTCCCTTAGAGTGGACGGTGGAGAAAACGGTTGAAAATCATTGCAGGGTAGGGGCGCCTGGGTGGCTTAGTCGCTTAAGCGTCCGACTTTCGCTTAGGTCATGATCTCGCGGTTCGTGGGTTCGAGCCCCGCGTCGGGCTCTGTGCTGACTGCTAGCTCAGAGCCTGGAGCCTGTTTCAGTCTGTGACTCCCTCTCTCTCTGACCCTCCCCTGCTCATGCTGTCTCTCTCTCTCCTAGAAATAAATAAAACATTTAAAAAAAAAAAAAAAGAAAAAAGAAAATCATTGCAGGGTAGCATCCTTCTTTTTTTTTTTTTAATATTTTATTTATTTCTGAGAGACAGAGAGAGAGCGCATGAGCAAGCAGGGGAGGGTCAGAGAGAGAGGGAGACACAGAATCCGAAACAGGCTCCGGGCTCTGAGCTGGCTGTCAGCCCAGAGCCTGACGCGGGGCTCAAACCCACAAACTGTGAGATCATGACCTGAGCCGAAGTCAGATGCTTATCCGACTGAGCCACCCAGGTGCCCCGGGGTAGCATCCTTCTAAGGGGGAGGTGGTGATCCAGTTTCTGGGTGTGGGGAGACCGATCTTGCAGGAAGGAGTGGGGACAGTTGGTGACAATGGCTGAACTTGTGGTTCACCGTTTAGGTCAGCCCAGAGAAAGACTGGGTGGTCACTGAAGGTTCCTGGCAGCTACAAGGCACATCGTGTTAAGTTGGAGAGAGTGCGACGGACCCCTTATCTTTAAAAGAAATATTTTCCAGTGTCTGTTGCCACCAAGGCAGCACCCTTGCCCCCATCCCTCACCCCCATGCTCACGTGCACCCCAAGTCCCAGACTGTGGTCTCTAACATCATCCTCCGCTACCAGGAATGAGGATTCCATAGAGACAGCTGATTCCTTGTCTTTAAGAGGCAGGAAAAAAAATCAGGATGGGGTCTGGAACGTCTTGTTGTTGCCAGAAAGCAAGCACGCTTTCAAGAATGTCAAGGGCACAGCGCTGTCAGGACAGAGGAGCCAAAGGGGTCCTTGAGTCAAGCCTTGACCATCTGGGCAGTAATTAGAAGAGGTTGAACCAGAGAAGGAATGTGGGTTCACTACAATACTCAGAGCAAAACCAAACCAAACCTTAAAAGGATACGGAGAAGTGGCTGGAGATTTAAAAAAGGGTGAATAGAACAGGCTATGTTAATTTGTACTGACTTTAGTAAGTGGGACGCTTCATGTAAACAGGTCTTTTGTTTCTTCTACTAATTATAAATCTGTTTATAAAGGAGAGAGATGTGCTTGTTTCTATCTGTGAAAGCAAGACAGAAGAAATACAGGGAACTCTGAGTCAGCTAATTTTTTTGTGGAAAAAGTAGGCACTATCCCAGGACAGAGCTTGTCAATGCTGAGGTCACTCGGGATGAGTCAGTAAGGGAGGGTCCCCCTGTGTTCGCAGAGGGCCCCGGGGAGGAGCAGTATCTGCAGAGAGTTGGCACCTCCTTCCTTAGGGGATGGATGTTCGAGGCAGCCCCTGTAGGTGATAATACACTACCGGCAAGGAGCCGCACGTTTTTAATAATGCTAACAGACCAGGGCAATATATCACGAGGCAACCGTGGCCAAGCAAGATGCCAATTCATCTCATTTCTGGCGGAAAATGTAATGCTGCAAAACTGAACACCTTCCCTAAAGGTGTGGACTTGAAAAGTCTTCCCAAAGTAATAAAGCTTAACTGTAAAGAGGACACTCTCCATATTTGATTTCTTCTCATCAGATTTTGCAACCCAGGCTTACATCCTGACCCAGAATCAATGCTTCAGCCACCCAGGCTTTCACAAACTCCAGTGGTTTGAGGTGGCTCTTTCCCTTTTTCGTTGGGTCTGGTAAGGTTGTTAACATCCCAAGGAAGGTAAAAATAGTATTTGGTGAAATCACTGAGATCCTAGGAAGGTGTCAAAATTGGCACCCCAGGAAGGTGTGGAATTTAGGATGAGACAGAAAGTGAAACACACATCATTAGCACTTTTATAACGGGTTTTGATATAAAGGTCTGAAACAGTTTTGGAATTGCGGGGTTTTGTCTATTTAATACACTCAGAGCTTTTAGAAGGATCTGCTGCATTAAATTTGTGAATTAAATGTTTGGAGGTGTTTCTTTAAGTTGGTGATCAATGTTAAATGTGAAAATCCAATGTGCTAAATTCATGAATTCTTAAAAAAGGCTTTATTTCTTAGAAGAGCTTTAGGTTTACAGGGAAGCTGAGCAGAAAGAAGAGGTCCCCATATCCCCTCCCCCCCACCCTGCCCCACAACAACACACAGCCTCCTAAAGCACTCAGTATCCCCCAGCAGAGTGGTACCTTTGTCACAGTCAGTGAACCCATACTGACACATCGTTATCAACCAAAGGTCAAGGTCGACACTTGGCGTTCACTCTTGGTGGAGTGCAGTCTACTCAGCCTTCCCTCCCCACTAGTCCCTGACAACCACTGATCTTTTTTTAAATTTTGTTTAGTGTGTGTGTGTGTGTGTGAAAGAGAGAGAGAGAGAGAGTGCAGGAGGGGCAGAAAAGAGAAAGAGAGGGAGAGAGAGAATCCCAAGCAGGCTCTGCACTGGCAGCAGGGCATGAACTCATTAATTGTGAGAAGATCATGACCTGAGATGAAATCAAGAGTTGGATGCTCAACCGACTGAGCCACCCACAGGCGCCTCAACCACTGATTTTCTTACTGTCCCCATAGTTTTGTCTTTTCCAGACTGTCATATAGTTAGAGTTGTACAGTAAGTAGCCTTTAGAGTTTGGCTTCTTTCACTTAGTAACATGTGTTTGAGTTTCCTTCAGGTTTTCATGGCTTGATAGCTCTTCCCCCTCCCCACCTTTCATGCTGAATAATAGTTCATGGTCTAGATGGGCCACAGTTGGTTTATTCATTCATGTACAAAAGGATATTTTGTTTGCTTCCAGGTTTTGAAAATTATGAATAAAGCTACTATAAATATCTGTGTATAGGTTTTTGTGTGGATGGAAGTTTTCAACTCCTTTGGGTAATTACCAAGGAGTACCACTGCTGGATCATATGAGAGTATGTTCAATTTTGTAACAAACTGCCATCTGTCTTCCAAAGAGGTGATACCATTTTGCCTCCCCCCCCCGCCCCCCTCCCCGCAAGGATGAATGAGAGTTCCTGTCATTCCACATCCTCACCAGCGTTCGCTGCTGCCACTGTTTGGGATTTGGGACATTCTAATAGGCGTGTGGAGGTATTTTGCTGTTTATAGTGAATTTGATTTGGAAATGAAAATCAAGATCACGGTGAGATAGCACCTCACACCAGTTAGAATGGCTAGCATCAAAAACCCAAGAAACAAGTCTTGGTGAGGATGTGGAGAAAATAGAGCCCTTGTGCACTGATGGCAGGAATGTAAATTGGTGCAGCCACTCTGAAAAACAGTATGGAGGGTCCTCAAAAAACTAAAAAACAGCACTACCATATAATCCAGTAATTCTACCTTTGGGTTTTTACCCAAAGCAAACAAAATTGGAAACACTAATTGGAAAAGATGTATGCACCCCTATGTTCTTTCCCCCATTGTTTACAATAGCCAGGGTATGGAAGCAACTGGAAGGCCCATTGATAAAGGAATGGATACAGAAGATGTGGTATAGATACACAGTGGAATATTAGTCAGCCATAAAAAAGGATCAAATCTTGCCATTCACAACAACATGGATGGATCCAGAGTGTATTATGCTAAGTGAAATAAGTCAAAGACAAATACCATATGATTTCACTTATATGTGGATTCTAAAAATATACAAACAAACACACAGCAACAACAACAAAGAGAAACAGACTCATAAATACAGAAAACAAGCTGGTGTTTGCCAAGAGGGAAAGGGGTGAGGGGGGCAGGAAATGGGTGAAGGGGATTAAGGGGTACAAATTTCCAGTTATAAAATAAGTCATGCGGTAAGAAGTGCAGCCTAGGTCTGTGCTGACAGCTAGCTCAGAGCCTGGAGCCTGTTTCAGATTCTGTATCTCCCTCTCTCTCTGACCCTCCCCTGCTCATGCTGTCTCTCTCTTTCTCTCAGAAATAAATAAAAAATTTTAAAAAAAAAGCTCTTATAAGAAGTGCCGTCTAGGGAATATAGTCAATGATATTGTCGTACACTTATCGTGGTGAGCATTTCATAACATATTAAATTGTTGAATCACTACGTTGTATACCTGAAACGAATTTAATATTATGTGTTAACTATACTTCAACTAATTTATTTTAAATGGGCATTAAAGCATGTGTAAATAGTAGTCAACATTCCTCTCCATGCTGAGGTCCTCAGACTTGACCTAACCATCGGTGGTCTGAATACGCACCAGGAAGTGCGGGCCTGAGTGAGAGGGGTGAGGAGGGGTCAAGTTACTCCTGGTTAAATAGGGCGACTTAGGGAGGAGTGTCAAGGGCAGAGGGAGTCAGCCAAGGTTGAAGAGAGGGGAACAAAGAAATACGGTGAGAGAGCAAAACTCAGGATGGTGGAAATGGCCAAGAAAAATTTAAGAATGGGCAGCTCAGGGTTTTGGCTGATGGAGCGACTGTTATTTTGATGTGTCCCGTTCCCACAAGCGGGCTGCATTGTGTGTGTGTGTGTGTGGGGGGGGGTTGTTTTGCGTGGAATTCCAGGAGAGGTGACTGAGCTCGACACCTGTGTCCCTGAGGCATGGGGAGGGACCAGCTGTGGGCAGGGTGAGGTGAGATGACCAAGAGCCTGTGGCAGCAGCCTGTGGTCCACTCACTAATGCGGGCCCCTCTCTCCAGGGAAATAAGGAAGGCGGGGAGGGTTTCTATGTGGAACCGGCCTTCATCAGCTAACGAGCTGACTGTTCCACTTTCCAGATTTTCTGTGAGTTGGTTATCAAATTATTGGTAGAGAGAAATCTGCCCTGAGGCATTTGCACCACACAAGTTGGTGGGCCAGCATTACAGATCAGCAACCTCCCCAACTCTGCTCATGGCGGCCCATTAAACGGTGACCAGCAGGCCACGGCAGGGAGGCCATTTGTGATCCAGCTCCTGGCCTCTCTCTCGAGGCTCAGCTCCAGTCACATCTTGCTTTCCACACACCAGAGATGTCCGAGGACCCACAGCTCCTGACGCCTGGCCTTCTGCAAATGCTATCCCTCTTTCCCAGACTGCACTCCACTTTCTAAGATTCAACTCCAGTGTCACCTCCTGGGGAAAGGCTCCACTCCAGGGCTGGATGTGTGAACCCCCGAGGAAAAAGTGTCTTGACCCCGTGGGGTCCTCTCTCCCATCCTGTCCCGTCCGGTTCGAGACCCTTCACATGGGCCTGCAGACTCTTCATTTCTGAGCCAGGAGAGCCTGGTGTGAGGCCAGAGCCTCTCTGAACAGGTACAGACTGATCTCCCAGGACACGCTTAGTCTTTATGGACAGACATGGTGGGACCGAAAGGGGAAAGATGACGCCATCTTTGAATCTAGAGGGAAATTCTCCAGTGCTTCCCGGATGAAGTGTGCTGAGGGACAGCGAGCGCAGGGTCGGCTTTCGATGATGGGATGGAAGAGGCGGCCTCCTGACGAGTGCTGAGGCCACGGCAGCAGCGGCCCTCGGTCCCACGCGTCCCGCCGCGCGCTGGGCCTCAGGCCTCTGGGATGGTTCCAAGGTGTCCGCGCACCAGGCCCAGGCCGGGGCCGCCTGCTGACGGTGCTGCTCCAGCCAGAGCCCCTTGCCGACCCCGCGGACCTGTCAGCAGGACTGGAAATGGTGACCTGACGAAAAATTTAAGCCGCAGGGGAATTTTTCAGGGCTGCACAGAGAAGAGCTCCTCTTGGGGCTTTTTACACGGGTCTCTGTTCTCTAAAGAGGACGCCCTCTCAGGGTGCTCAGCACTCCCTCCTGCCCTCGGCCCCATCAGTCCTGGCTGGGGGAGAAGGGGGGTAGAAGACGAACACGAAAAGGGAAAGGTACGAGCTGAGCGGGCCTCAGGGCCCGGCAGGAAATGGAGCCTGACTGGGTGGCCCCTGGACGGCTCTGTCCCACTCTCCAGTCAGGGAGACGTGGGTCCGGTGTGTATGGGGGGGGGGGGGCAGCCCTGAGGGGAAGGGCGGGCGGAGACGGGGAGGGGCCGGCAGAGAATCTTCCCTGAGGCTGTTTCCTACTCTGCGAAGGCAATGCCCCATCATAAACACTGCTTCAGGATCCTGAACGTCATCTAGAAACCTTATTGACATTTTTTGGAAGGCACACAAACCACTCTTCCTGGTGGGGGTACGACACTGTCTCTCCATCCCAGCAGAAGGCTGCTTAGAATAGTGTAGAAGGCTGAGAGCCAAGACAGGCAAGTCACCCCCCCCCCCCATACTCCCAGGGACAGCCAGGAGTCAGGCCAGGTGCTGTCCCCTAGTCCTGGCCCTTGGGGTTGGGATGCGCACGTGAGCTGCCTTACCTCTCTGGACATCGATTTTCCTCAGAGTGGCCAGGATGTCTTTTCCTGGAACGCCGAGAGCCCGTTTTTCCTGAAGCCCTTGTGCCCATGTAGGCCTGCCCTCGCTGATATCACCATCGCCTCAGGGCCTGGTGTGTGTGTGCGTGTGTGCGTGTGTGCGTGTGTGTGTGTCTGACCTAGTAACTTCTAGAAACATTTTTGCTCAAAAGAACCCATCTCTGAGGCAGGTGTGGCTGCCAGGAGAGCACTGGGCAGGTGAGATCCCTCAGCAGGTTTGCTCTGAGAGCTGAGAGCAACTCAGTGGATTTACAGGACCCGGGGGAGCCCTGGCCATCCTTCTCCTTCTGGCCCGAGCAACTCCAGCATCATATATGTCTTCTACGGGTCACTACAGTAGGTGCTAAAATAGATCACAGTCCACGGGCGCCTATGTGGCACAGTCAGTTAAGCGTCCAACTCTTGATCACGGCTCAGATCATGATCTCACAGTTTGTGAATTCAAGCCCCGCGTCGGGCTCTGCGCTGGTGGCACGAAGCCTGCGTGGGATTCTGCCTCTCCTTCTCTCTGCCCCTCCCCCACTAGTGCACTCTCTGTCTCTCTCTCAAAATAAATAAACTATAAAACAAATAGGTCACAGTCCTGCCGCAGCCACCTGAACAAGCCATGGCCCCAAAGCAGAAGGACAGAACTCCCTTTATGACTTGTGGACCTGGTGAGTCCCTCACGCTTGTTGTGGCTCCTGGTGCGGGTTATAACCTTGCGAACAGGCGCTGGGCGCTTCCTGCCAGAGACTGTGCTCAGCTGTGCACAGGCATCATCTCATGTGACGTCGCCATAGTCTTGTGAGGAAGGGAAGTTCCACTATGATCACATTGTCCAGCTAACAGGAGTGAGGCTCAGAAAGCTATGCTTCTGGTGGCATAGCCCGTAAGTACTAGAGCCAGGATTCCATTTCCCATCTTTCAGACTTGGGGGTGCAATACTGCCTTCCTGGGACAGTTGGACTAGTCTTTAGACAACAGACAATGCTTACAGTCTCAGTCTCCTTTTGAGAAAGGAGGAAAATGCCATCCCTGGGACATTTCTATCAACTCATCATCAAAAGGTTAAATTCAGTGTAAAGTGTAACAGCTACCGACAGACACTGAACTTCTGCCTTGATTTCTCTCTACGATCTGTTTTCCTATGACCACTTATCTGCTAAGCTTTTTTTTTTAAGTTTATTATGAGAGAGAGAGAGAGAGAGTACTCACACTAGTGGAGGAGGGGCAGAGAGACATAGACACAGAATCCGAAGCAGGCTCCAGGCTCTGAGCTAGCTGTCAGCACAGAGCCCGATGCGGGGCTCTAACCCACAGACCATGAGATCATGAACCTGAGCCAAAGCTGGATGCTTAACTGAGTCACCCAGGCGTCCTGTTATGGGCTAAGTTGCAGGTCGAATCATCTGAAATTGAGATTATAGATAAAACTAGTAAAATATCAGCAATTTCAGGTGATTCAAGCTGACAGTAGACATTGCAGCTTGAAGAGCTTTCACATATCTTGATTTTATTATTTTTTAAAGTTTTTATTTATTATTCTGAGAGAGACAGTGTGTGTGCGCACACACACACACATATGCACGCGTGAGTGGGGGAGGGGCAGAGGGAGAGAGAGAGAGAGAGAGAGCATCCCAAGCAGGCTCTGCACTGTTAGTGTGGAGCCCGATGTGGGGCTCAAACCCACAAATGACAAGATCATGACCTGAGCCTAAGTCAGACGTTCGACCCACTGAACCACCCAGGTGCCCCCAAAGCTTTCACCTACCTTTACTGCTCCATCTCCCTCCGTTCCCAACCAGCAATCCCTCTTGTCCAAATTTCGCCCTCACTTCAAGGTTTAGCTTAGATGATGCCACTTCCTCCAGGAAATCTTTGCTAAATTCCCAGCTGGAAGTCATCTTTCCCAAATGTCCACGGCACCTTACTTGTACCTTTTGCCACCATTTTCCAGGCACGGTGGTTGTCTATGTGGGTACAACCCATGATGAAGGACCATGTCTAATTTATCCCCATCTGGCTGGCTCTTTAACATAATACCTGGCACTCCGTAGGTGCTGTTTAAGAGTTGAGCTCAGTTATGTGACGTCATGCTCCTTGCAGGAACAGCGTGTCCCAGGGCTCCACACTATAGCTTGTGGGAGCTTCTGAGTAGGGAACAGTGTGGGAGGCAGTGCCTGCCCCTCACCATCCACTCCCATGACCCTGGGAAGGGGGCCCAGGAGCCCTCTCTGGGTCACACTGAATACACGGATCAGATGAGGATGATGCCAGGTGTGCCAGAGACAAGGCTTTCTTGATGTCATCCTACCCCAGAGAAACTTCTCCCAAACCTGGCTAGGTTGGCTGAACCATGAGCCGCAATTTTGGTCATTGCCTTGGGTACAGTCTTAGGATGTGGTCTGCAGGCCAATGAGTCAGAAGACAGGTGACTCTGCACGGCCCCCCAGAGATGACTTTCTGGAAAGGCTCTCCTGGCAGCCCTTACCCAGTGGCTTCGTAGTTCCTCCAGACAGGCCAAATCCACACACGCCAACTCTGCTTCCTCTCTAGAAAATGTTGCTTGCGGAAGACTGCGTGCCCTTGGCTAAGCTCATCTTGAACCCAACAGGGCTGTGGTTTTCATTTCACATCTCCTGGTTGTCGCTCCCTCGCTCTCTGAGAGCGGGACTGGGAAATGAGGAAGGCAGGGTTTTAAATGGCTGACAATTTCCATCTCCTTGTGGATGGCTGACCAGTGCGGACTCTGGGTCCAGGCCACCGAGCCAGCATGCGGAAGAAATGAGGTGACGGGGAAGAAGGCAGGCAGAGAGTCGGCTCCTGGGTCTTCCATACACTAGCTGCACGGCTTTGGGCAGCAGGGCCCCTCCTGATCCCCCGAACCCCGCTTTCACCACCTGCAACAGAGGAGGGATACACCGCCCTCTTTCCCAACCTTGCCCAGAGGATACATTAGGACACGGGATGATGCAGGTAATCCTTCTGGAGACAATTTTGGGGCACAAAAATCCAACCCTAAACACTCAGAAGAGTACTTTGAAAAATCATAAAGAGCAGTATAAACATAAGGGTGTGTAAAGGTAGTGTCCATTCATTCCCTGATTCCTTTGTTGAGAGCTTGGGAACTGTTCTCAGGCAAGGTGAGTGGTGCCTGGGGCACAAAGTGAGAGTTCCTCATCAGTCAGACAGCAGTGGGGGGCGGCGGGGAACAGACAGACAAATTCCCCAGTGCTAGACAGAGACATAGGCAAACAGCAGCATGAAAGAGATTGGGGGTCGAGGACCCTGTAAAGCGGGGGGCTCCTTGGAGAAGGGGACTCCAGCTGCACATAGAGACTTTGTAAGTCACCGGATGAATAGGGTCAGGGAGGAGCAGCCAGTGAGGGCCCGGTGCCATTTTCAGAAATGGGGGTGCAGGAGGAAATCAGGATGGGGGAAAAAAAGGAGTTCTCTTTTATGTATCCCGAGTTTCTTTCCTTTTTTTTTTGTAATTTCAGAGAGAGAGAGAGACAGAGTGAGCGGGAGAGGGTCAGAGAGAGAAAGGGAGACAGAATCCGAAACAGGCTCCAGGCTCTGAGCTAGCTGTCAGCACAGAGCCCGATGCAGGGCTTGAACCCACGAACCGTGAGATCATGACCTGAGCTGAAGCTGGACGCTTAACCGACTGAGCCACCCAGGTGCCCCAACCGAGTTTCTTTCCTTTTAAGCAGCAAATAGCTTTTCCCTCCTTGGTACCCATAATTTGTTTCATTGCCAAAAAAAAAAAAAAAAAAAAAAAAAAAAAAATCGGGACACAGAACAGAATCTAAGTGAATAAAGATTCCTCTTAATTCTGCTACTCAGAGAGAGTCAATTGACATATTGGTGAATGTTCTTCCAAATCTTTTTCCTGTGAGATACAATTTCAAAAAAAACATAATTAGGAGCAGAGTATGATACTGTTTGCAAAACTTTTGATGCCTAGCTGTATCCCAGGTACAGTCAGAATCTCTGGGGGCTGGGGGACCAGGCATCCGTGTGTTTTAAAGCTTCTCAGAGGACCCGGATGTGCAGCCAGTGTCGAGAACCAGAACCCTAGATGCAAACTAGTACAGGACAGGGCAGCAAAGGTAGCCTCCTGCTGCCTCCATGCTGTTCTGGAAGGCTCCAGAAAGAACTCAAAGATGTATGTAGCACCAAGCACCAGGCCTTACAGACTTCTACCCAATGGAATCAGACCAAATCATGACTCAAAGAACTGAGGAAAAGACAGTATTTTCAGATATTCCCCTCAAAACCTTCTGGATGATTCCCCCTGGGTAATGGATGATAGGGGAACCACTTTAGTGATGGAATTAATACCTTCATGTCTCCACACTCGGGCTCTGTAGTGGATCACTGGTGCTGAGGATGTTGTGAGCCACAGAGCAAGGTTAACTTCGGGTCCTACCAAGAAAAGGGATTATCAACTCCCGGAGCAGGCGTTCACTGTCTTCGAGGAAGAAGGCAAAGAGGGAAGAGAGAGCCTCCGAGTCACAGGAGAGCGTCGAGTCCAAGAATTGTAAACATGCATGCTGCCAAACCTCACTCTAAATATATTCCAATGATCTCATGTTTTCATATGCAGTGCAATAAAAAGAGGCATTTTATTCATCTTGGAGGACAGCATTCTGAGCTTTTAGGAGAGCGCTGCACAAGTATCCGCTGAAGCAAGAACTGCAGTCAATATTTCAGCCACTTAGAGTCACCACAACAGGCACTCTGGATGCGCTGAATGACAATTATTTATCTTCTTGCAAGTTGGACCCTCAAATGGCTTCCCGATACCGGCAGCAAACCCCCCGCCCATGGGAAACGCCCCGATCGCAGACCCTCTGAGGGGCCAGGAGGGGCCAGGAGGGGCTCTGGAGGCAGCAGCGAGGATTCTGAGGTGATTAGCATTTCGGTCTGGCCTCTTCATCTGCACGGACTTCATCTGTTCCTCGTTTTCTCTTTGGCCAAAGAGACCACATCTAATGTCCCGAAGGAGAAGGCTGGAGACACTTCTGAAAGCTCTTTTAGATGAAGCCCACCGAGGGGGAATAGGAGCCTCCCTCCTTCTATGGGCCTCTCTCACACTGAGAGACAGAGAGAGAGCTCATCTCTTTCCCCCCGCCCCCCCTCCCCCCGCCGGACATGGGTGAAGCCTCTGTGATCCTCAGCCCTCACTGAGCTGGACAGCCAACCTCAGAACTGGGGACCCTCTCGGGGACCCCCGGGGTGACGGGCCCTCCAGCGCGTTGGATCAGCCCCTCCTCCCACCCCCCTCCTCGCCTGGAATCTGCGCTTGGCCCCGTCGGTGCATAAATCAAGCAGCAGGGTAGAGCTTGGAAATATGACGAATGCCTTGGCCGGCTCCTGCCTGCAAAGACTGGCGGGGGGCGGGGGGAGTGTGGAATGTGCAGTAACCAGGCCTGGCTGGAAGTGCAGCCAGGATCGAGTTCCTGGAGCTGCCCCAGCCGCTGGGCCGCCTGCCCGGGGGGCTTCCCTGGGGGCAGCCCCGCGCCCTGCTCGCCGGAGAACGCCACTCAAAGGCGGAGCCCTCACTGTGAGCACGGGGACGGGGGCTTGGGGACGCTTTGCCTCAGCTGGGACGCCCCCGTAGCAGCCCCAGGTCTGGAGCTCTCCCGGAAGGGGTGTGTGCGACGCTCACGTGTGCACAGGCGTGCAAGGACGTGCGCTCACGTTGGGGGCCTGGGAGGCAGGAGCGCCCACGACGCCTCCGGAAGACCCGGCTGAAGGGTGTCTGCAGCCCTCAGTCTGGGGGCCGCTCAGTCTGCAGTGGTTAGAGCCTGCCTTCCTCTGGTGCCTGCCTTCCCTAGGTTAACTGGGCCCCTCCAGTCGTTTCTAGTAGGTGGGGACCCTGCGGCCGAGGAGCTGGCAGAGCCTGCTCTGTCCTCCCCGCCAGGGACTGCCCGGCAGGAAAAGCTGGGGGGCCTGGGGGTCCCGCTCCTGCCCCGACGCCGGTCACAGCACCCACTGCAATCGGCTCCTGAGTGCCCAAGCTCCTCGGCCGGGGGCCCGGGTCGTGACCGCACGCGGCAGGGTTCCGGCGAGCGTCCGTTGTTTTGTTCTCTTAGAGTCACGGGGAGACGCTTCCCACTGCTGGGCACACGCCAAACTCGGCGGAGCTGGGCTTTTGCAAGGAGCTGGGCGGTGGGGGGCGGGGGGTTAGGCTGCCACAGGCTCTAAGCAACCGTGTATCAGCAGGGCTGCCTTCCCAAGGCCATCAGTCACCTCAAAATATTCACTCCTCCCTCCAAACCCCCTCCACACCTAAAAGTATTTTTTTAAATAGAAGTTTTCCTTTTTTTTTTTTTTTTTAAGGGAAGGAGCACTGTGAGACCCTCACTGCAAGAAAACAGGCCATTACCCATCCCCACCCCCTCCCCTCTTAAGGGCAGTGTGGGTCCTCTGAGCTGGCAGAACACTTAGCTTTCCTCCGGCGGGGGCAGATCACCCAGTCAGGCCTCCGGCCAGGGCTTTCCTGTCACCAGAACCACACTAATGCGAATACATTTTTCATTAGGAGAAAATAAAACTCGCAAGTGACATCAACTGAAAAGTGTTCTTTAAGAGCAAGTTATTTCCACTGAAAGTGAGGCACATGACAGCTGGTGACTTTTAATGGAAAGTAAAATTTGCTGGGCTGCATTACTATCAAACCACTTGAGAATTTGTGTTTTTAATTTTCCTTTTTGGAGCAAGGCAATGCGTTGGAGTCCAGAGAGCAGATGAGGAATGGAAAGGTCTGGTCTGGTCTCTAATTATGGCCTTAAAAGACCCTGGACGGACCTCAGCAAAATCATGTTCCCAAATCTAGGGCGCATTAATTTCCTTTACCTCTCACCTAAAGCTCATTTAACAAGCTGGTTAGAAAACGAACCTCTCTGCCCACAGCTCATTTGGGCTCTATACCAACAGTTGTATGAGTCCGGAAAACCTCACCATTTCTCCACTTAATAGAAAATATCTGGTATGAAGAGACCGAGTGGGTACTTGCTGAGGATTATATGTTTGTGTCCTTCCCAAATTCGTATCTGGAAACCCTAACTCCCAAAGTGATGGTGGTTGAAGGAACCACCTTTGGCTGGTAATTCAATTTAGATGAGGTCATGACGGTGGGGCTCTCTTAATGGGATTAGTGCCTTTTTAAGAAGACGAGGAAGAGACTAGAGCTCCTTCTTTCTCCACCTGGTGGGCACACAGCAAGAATACAGCTGTTTTGGGCACCTGGGTGGCTCGGTTAGCTAAGCATCTAATTTCAGCTCAGGTTATGACCTCACAGTTCGTGAGTTAGAGCCCCGCGTCGGGCTCTCTGCTGACAGTGTAAAGCCTGCTTGAGATTCTTGTTCTCTCCTCTCTCTCTGTCCCTCCCCTGTTCATGCTTTCTCTCTCTCAAAAGAAATAAATAAAATAAAACTTAAAAAAAATACAGCTGTCTATGAGGCAGGAAGAGAGCTCTCACCCAGGAACAGAATTTGCTAGCACTTTGACCTTGGACTTCTCAGTCTTTAGGACTGTGAGAGGTAAATGTCTGTGAAGTCAGTCTATGGTTCTCTAAGACAGTAAGAGGTAAGCTGGGAGGGCTCTATTACCATGAACTCTAGGGGAGGAATTATCTGACCACTTGAACTGAAAGAAAAACTATGTGATACCAGACCTCTGTTTCAGGCCAATATGAGTTCCGTTCCCCTTTCCCTCCAGAACCTTCTAGCACTTTTAGAATCCATAACATATTTGTTGTCTGTGTGGAGCAGTAGGGAGCATCTCCAGAATTTGCGGACATGGTCAGAAGGTGTCAGGTGCTGAAAGGAGAAACTAATGGAATCTTCGCAATATAATTGAGATTAATCATCTGCAGACGGAGCTTGCCCTAGAGGAAGTTTTGCAGATGCCTTGCTGATGATTTCACAATTTGCTATGTTAAGATTAGATAACCCGGGGGCGCCTGGGTGGCTCAGTCGGTTGAGTGTCCGACTTCGGCTCAGGTCATGATCTCGCGGTTCATGGGTTCGAGCCCCGCGTCAGGCTCTGTGCTGACAGCTCAGAGCCTGGAGCCTGTTTTCAAATTCTGTGTCTCCCTCTCTCTCTGACCCTCCCCCACTCATGTTCTGTCTCACTCTGTCTCAAAAATAAATAAACTAAAAAAAAAAAAAAAGATTAGATAACCCGAAGTTTACCTACCGGAAGATTTACGCAATGACCAAGTAAGTTGTAATAAGCCATGATATTTGAAGAGAATTAAATGAGTGGGTATGAAACCTCTTCTTGGAGCCTAGAAAAAGCACTGAAGAGTTAAGAATGTGTGGGGAACATGTGGGGATGGTAGAAAAGGCATTCCCGACTCGACTACAATCGGAGCTGCACACCCAACACCTTTTCCCAGATTCCTGCTTAACAATTTTTGTGTAGATTGCTGCTCTTTGCTGTTTCGTGTAATGGGCTAAGGATTGTTCCATCTTCTTGGAAACTGACCCTTTTATCACTCCGGAATGTCTTTCTTTATCCTTGATAACCTCCTTTGCTTTGAAGTCTGCTCTGTCTGAAATTACTGTAACTCTGTTTCCTTTTAATTAGGATTAGCATGGCATATTTTTCTCCATCCATTTATTTTTAATCTATGTGTTGTGACAAAGTGAGTTTCTTGTAGGCAATTTATAGTTGCCTCGAAGAACCTACTCTGATGATCTCTCGTAGTGCATGGGTGCATTTAGGCCACTGACATTCAAAATAATTATCGATCTAGGTTGGATTAACGTCAGCCGTACCTGTCACCGTTTTCTAGTGTGTTGCCCTGGTTCTTTGACCCTATTTTTTGTCTCCCATGCTTTTTCACATTTTATATAATTTCATTTTCTGTCCTTTCTTAGCATATCAATAATAATTTTTCCCCCACTTTTTTTTTAGTGGGTGCCCCAGCATTTGTAAATACACATTTACAACAAACACAAGTTTACTTTCAAATAACACTATACAACTTCACAGGTAGTGAGTATCTTATAGGAACAAAACGATCCTAATTCTTCCCTCCTGTCCCTATATCACTGTTGTCACTCATTTGACTTATATATAAGCATCCACACATGTGTGTATATATATACACACCAAATACATACGTAAGCATACATAATCTTAATACACTGTTGCTATTATTATTATTATTATTATTTAAAATTTATTTCTAGGAGAGAGAGAGAGACAGCGTGAGCAGGGGACGGTCAGAGAGAGTGGGAGTCGCAGACTGAAACAGGATCCAGGCTCTGAGCTGGCAGTCAGCACAGAGCCCGACGCGGGGCCCGAACCCACGAACCGCGAGATCATGACCTAAGCGAAAGTCGGACGCTCAACCGACTAAGCCACCCAGGCGCCCCTGCTATTATTATTTTGAACAAACTGTTATCTGCTAGATGGAGAAAGAAAAATAAAAGTTTTAATTTTACCTTCACTTGTTCTTCTTCAATGGTCTTCCTTTCTTTACGTAGGGGGTTTCCGACCTATTTTTCTTCTCTCTAAAGAACTGCTTTTAGGGGTGTCTGGGTGGCTCTGTTGGTTAAGCGTCAGACTTGGGCTCAGGTCATGATCTCGCAGCTTGCAGGTTGGGGTCCTGCGTTTGGCTCTGTGCTGACAGCTCAGAGCCTGAAGCCTGCTTTGGATTCTGTGGGTCTCTCTCTCTCTCTCTCTGCCCCTCCCCTGCTTGTGCTCTCTCTCAAAAATAGATGAAACATTAAGAAAATTAATAGGGAACTGCTTTAAAGATTTTTTTAACTGTTTCATTTATTTCTGAAAGAGAGAGACAGCATGAGCAGGGGAGGGTCAGAGAGAGAGGGAGACACAGAATCGAAAGCAGGCTCCAGGCTCTGAGCTGTCAGCACAGAGCCCGACGCAGGGTTTGAACCCACGAACCATGAGATCATGACCTGAGCCGAAGTTGGATGCTTAAGCAACTGAGCCACCCAGGCGCCCCTGCTTTTAACTTTTTCTTGCGAGGCAGGTGTACTGGCAACAAGTTCCCTCAGTGTTTGACTGTCTGACGACACCTTTATTTCTCATTCACTTTTGAACAATAATTTCTCAGGGTACAGAATCTAGGTTGGTGGTGTTTTATCTCTCAACCTTTTCTTGCTTAGATGGCTTCTGTGGAGAAGCCAGGTATAAGTCTTACCTTTGATCCTCTATAAGTAAGGTGTATTTTTCTTGTTTTTCTTTTCAGTAATTCGAAAATATGTGTAAGTGTCAATTTTTGTTGTTGTTGTGTTTTCCTTTTGCATGTGTCTTGCTTGATGTCCTCGGGGCTCCCTGGATCTGCGGGTTAGTGTCTTGCATTAGTTTGGGCGAAATCTTAGTCATTATTGTTTCAAATATTTCTTCTGTTTTTTTCTTCTTTCTCCTCTGGCACTCCCATTGTACGCATGTTACGCTCCAAACCTTGGATGTTCTGGTCTGGCTTTTTGTTTTGTGTGTGTATGTGTGTGTGTTTTCTGTTTGTTGCTTGCTTTTTGTTTTTAGATTCTTTGTTCTCTTTGCTCTTCAGTTTTGCAAATTTTTATTGAGATATTCTCAAGCTTCCAGATTCTCTCCCCAGCTGTGTCCAGGATCCTGATAAGCCCATCAAAGGCATTCTTAACGTCTGCCACACAGTGTTTTTCATCTCTAGCATTTCTTTTTGGTTCTTTCTTAGGAACTCCATTTCTCTGCTTACATTGCCCATCTGTTCTTACATGCTGTCTACTTCATCCGTTGGATCCCTTAGTATATTAATCATAGTTGTTTTAAATTCCTCATCTGATAATTCCAACACCCCGGCCGTATCTGGTTGCTCTGTCTCTTCAAATTGTGTTCGTTGACTTTTGTGTGTCTTGCAAGTTTTTTGGTAGCTGAGCACCAAGTTATGGGTAAAAGAGATTTCCCTAAAGAGTCCTTTAGTAATGTGGTGAGGTGTAGCGAAGGGGGGGTTATTCTATGTCCTATGATTAGGTTCTCAGCCTTTCAGTGAGCCTATGCCTCTGGACTGTGAACTTCACGAGTGTTTTTGATTTGTTTCTCTTTCCCCTCAGGCGGGACCAGATGGCTAGAATCCGCTGGAGTTGGATATCGTCTGCCCCCCCCCCGCCCCGCCCCCAGGTCAGTTACGCTCTGATAATACCCCAGCAGGTTGTGCTCGAATTAACTAGTTTTCCCTGAGAGCAAGCCTTAAGAAGAGTGCTTGGTCACATTTCAGAACGGTTCCTTTTCCTCCCCCCATGCTGGAAGCCTGCGGGGAGTCTTCTCTGATATATTCCCTGGGTTCACCTGTCTCTCTAATCCTGAGGGCAGTGGCTTGTCCAATGTCCTCCTTTTACTATGGATCCTAAAAGAGCAGTTGCTTTTTCAGTTTCTTTTTACCTACTGTGCGGATGAAGTGACTTCCGAGGCCCCTTCCATGCTGAACTAGAGATAAAAAGCAATTTTGAGAATGCTAATTCTGTTTTTCCGGTACAGCCGAAAGGGGTGCCCTGGGGAAGCAATTGGAAAGATATGTCCTTCCTTGTAAGTTCGTTAAACTGGCATTCTGGTTTTTCTATCAGTCTACTGTGAGTTTGCTTGGCAGGGTTTCCACCTCTTGGGGCCTGGTCGGTCCTCACCGATCACACGAGGCTTCTGAAACCTGAAAGCTAAGGGCCAGATCTAGACCCAGAGCCGCACCAGGATACGGACCCGGCGGCCAGCCGTGGAGCGCCACCCCCACAGCAGGCTGTCCTGTTCTCACTGGCTGGTAAGTTACTTCGTACATATTTCATCTTAGGTAACTCCTTCCTCTCCACTGCTCCTTCCTTAGATTGTCCCTTCTGCAGCAGGGACGTTGCTCTTGCTCCGTCATTTATTAAATGTATGGTGTCTCGGACACAGGGAAACTCAAAATATTGACTAACTTTATAAGCAAAGACATTTGAAAAGGTAAGAAGTGCAAATATATCTTTCTTGGAATCCAACCGTAAAAAGCATAATCAAAATAAGCTAACACGCTCTGTTGTTTGATCTCCCGTTTCTGTCTGAGTGGACCCTCTCGCCAATCTACTTTCTTGAGTAAAGAGCAAGACCTTTCTTTTACCATCCCTTTCCGTATTCTGTGCTCTGGCTTTTGTCTTCATTCAGCCTGTCATTTCCTTGTCGTGGAAGAAGATGCTATTCAGGGCTGATCAGAACTTGCAGGGTTTACATTCATTCTCAACCATACAGTTATAGGTAATTATTACAGCAAATCACCATTGTGAAAGCACAAACCTCTCAAGCCTCCCGGAACAACAACAAAAAACCACTGAACTTGAGTCATAGTAACAGCATTACCAGGCTTACTGTGAGGCCTGCGCGCCAACCTGGGAGGAGGAGCCTGTGCAGGAAAGAGGCGGCTTTAGCCAGATGCACTTACAGGCAGGATCTTGGTTGCAACACTGGCTAGATGCGAGAGTTTGGGCGGGACCCTTCAAACAAGACTCAATTTTCTCATTTATGACAACGCGGACAACAGTTCCTACCTCACAGGACAGATGTGAGGATTGCATAACACTTGTCAAATGCGCAGCGCCATATCTGGACATGCAGAGAGGGATAAATGGTAGTTTCTCTTCTCCTCTGCATGGGGCACTGAGTCAAATCTCACGCAAAGGGTCTTTCTAGCATTCTCAGGACTTCACCTCTATAGTTGGGGTCCAAAAGCATCCTGGATTCCCATCCAGGCATCTGTGATAGCCTGGCTCCAGGACGTCAGAGTAAGAACACAAGGAGGGAAGGGAAACAAAGTGTATGTGCAACAACAGTCTAAAATGAGGGTCTACGAAGTCACGCTTCGCTGTCAGAACGCACCAAGTTCTGACCCTTCGTGGGAAAGCTGCCTCGGTCCAGCTTATCTCATGGGAAACCCTGGAAAGGGATCATCCTTTCAATTTGCTTGATCGCGCCTTCAGTCATCTGCCAGTGTCTAACATTTCCCGGAGAAAGAGCTGAGCAGCCACTTTCCACAGTGGGAAAGTCCTCAAAACACACGTGCGTGACTCGGGAGGCGTCAGTTTCAGGGACACAGGCAGCGGAGCTGTCATTCCGGCGCCGCACATTTGCGGACTGCTCACTAGGCCCTGGGCTTTGCATTTTCTTTTTCTTTCTTTCTTTCTTTCTTTTTCTTTCTTTCTTTCTTTCTTTCTTTCTTTCTCTCTCTCTCTCTCTCTCTCTCTCTCTCTCCCTCCCTCCCTCCCTTTTCTTTCTTTCTTTCTTTCTTTCTTTCTTTCTTTCTTTCTTTCTTTCTTTCTTTCTTTCTTCCTTCCTTCCTTCCTTCCTTCCTTCCTTCCTTCCTTTTCTTTCCTTTCTTTCTTTCTTTTTCTTTCTTTCTTTCTCTTTCTTTCTTCCTTCCTTCCTTCCTTCCTTCTTTCTTTCTTTCTTTTTCTTCTTTCTTTTTCTTTCTTTTCTTTCTTTCTTTCTTTTCTTCCTTCATTCCTTCCTTCCTTTCTTTTTTCTTTCTTTCTTTTCTTTCTCTCTCTCTTTCTCTCTTTCTATCTTTCTTTCCTTCTTTCTTTCCTTCCTTCCTTTTAAATTTTTATTTTATTTTTGAGAGAGAGAGAACATGAGTGGGGGGAGAGCAGAGAAAGAGGGAGACACAGAATCTGAAGCAGGCTCCAGGCTCCAAGCTGTCAGCACAGAGCTCTATGCGGGGCCTGAACCCACGAACTGAGAGATCATGACCTGAACCGAAGTCAGACACCTAAACGACTGAGCCACCCAGGTGCCCCTGGGCTTTGCATTTTCCATGCATTATCGCATTCAACCTCACTAAATAACCTCAGGAATGAGGAACTGTTTTGTGCTCACTTGAAAGGCTTGGGAGGTAAGTACAGTTGACAGACGTAGGCCATCGAAATGGGCGTTTGAACATGGAGGGACTGGGCGGCGTGGTCCCACTTTTTCTCTAAACAGGATGTCGCGTTGTCACTGAGGTCCAATGTAGGCTGCCGGCAGCTCAGTGAAGCATCACTGCGGGGCGTACCGCTCAGCAGGGCACAGGGATCCTGGGTTCATGGGACGGAGGGGCCCCTTCAAAATGCTTCTCGGTCTTTTTTCCCAGGGCTCCCACTTGGGGACAGAGCCTCCTTGTCCCTCTCTTGGAGCGTGGCTGCTTCCTGCCTGTTCTCCAGCTCCTCATCCCTGCAGTTAAAGCCCTCGCTCAGCAGCTTGGCTTAACCCAAGTGGCCCACGCTGCGTGCCGCCACTTCCCAGCGTGAACTCTTCCCGGCCTCTCCCCCTCCCTGCCTTCTTCCAGGATTTGCTTTCAGACGAGATCGGGCGCTTTCGGGGTGGGTTCCTGCTTCCAGTTCTCCTCTGCCCTAAATCCTGCCCACAGGTAAATCTTGCGCCTTCCATCCGACCTCCCCCGACTTCGCGGCCGCAGCGCTGCGCTCTGCTCTTGAAGAAGCAGAGCCTCCCTGGTCCAGCACGCACACGTGGCATTGACCGACAGCCACTGGGAAGAAAAAAAATTACAGCTGCGTGTTGGCACCCCATGAGTTTCTTCAGAAACTGTTATTAGCAAGAATAACCGAAACAGGAAGCTGCTGGGTTCTTCTTCCCTGGAGTCACATAATTCATCAAAACATGATCTGTTTGTGCTGCTGGCTCTGGGCACCAAAATCCCAAGTTACAGCTCTGAAAGCCCGGGCCCACCAGGCTTGAGAATCAGTCCAATCAGAGTTTGAATCCCGGCTCCACAGATTCCTTAACGTCTGACTTTCGGGAGGTGCTTTTTTTTTTTTTTGGAAGAATTACCCCTACTTTATAGGGTTGTTATGAGGAATAAATGAGATATTGCACATAAGAGAAACCAAGGCAGCAATGATTATATGATGAATCAAATTGCTGAGTTTTAGGGAGATACACTGGGAACTCAGAATGACGTCTGCGGGGACATAGTGAGGAGACACAGGGCAGGACTAGGGATAGAGCGGGCAGGAAAGTAGCTGCGTCGTCACCCTGGCCTGCGGTGGGTTTGTGTTCCCAGGGCAGGGACGCGGTGATGGGGAGGGCGTTGCCCTCAGACAGGAGCCCCCTCGCCTGACGTCCGCGGCTGGCTGACACAGGTGCTGGACTCAGGCAGGCGATGGCTCACCGGGCACTTGGTCACTCCTGGTTGCTGGTTGCTGCTTCTCTGCTCTCACGCTCCCACCCTGACTGGGCGGGGCGCCTTCGGTCAGAGGCTGCCTCCCAGGCCCCAGAAGCCGGCGGAGAGCAGGGGTTAGCACGGACAGCCTTCTCCCGGGCATTCCCAAGCCCCCACTTCCCAGGAACGAAAGAAAAGACTTCTTCCTAGACCGGTTTGCTAAGCAGCAGGTGGACAATTGAGGTGTCGCCAGAAGAGCCAGTGGTAGAGGTTCAGGAAACTGCTTTCTTTCAGCTCTGCGCCGAGGTGCGGCGGGTTACATTTTTTGACAGCGATTACATAGTTTGCGGCAGATGGAAGAACAGCAAGTCCGAGAGAGAGAACTTGAGGCGAGCAAGACTTTGGCTTTTGTTTAGCGACTGTTTACTGGATACCATAGTAGCGCTGCGCCCTGGTGTGGCTCGTGAGAGATGCCTCGTTAGCCAGCAGGGGGGAAGGGAAATATTTGAGAGTGAAAGCCTAATTATTTTAAGACACATCAAAACAAAAGCAATGAGGGAAACAATCTGGCTTTAACGGTTTAGGAGAATTCGGCATCTCTGAAGAAGCTGGTGCTGGTAACGGGGAGCACTAGGCCGGAGGGAGCACTGGGCTGGAGCGGGCAGGGGCTTCCCGTGGCCACAACAAAGCAGTGGGCCTCCCGCTGACTCAGGGACCTGCAGGGGCTCGGCTGCTTTACCCAACTAAAGGAACACAATGTTCCCTTTGGAGAACTTCAGCTGACAGGCTGACCAGGCCCTGGGGCCCGGCAGCCACGGGAGGTGGCCCGGCCAGTGCACCCCGTCCCCTGAGTGGGGGTTGTATCATCATGGCCTGCGGAGATGGCGTTTCCTCCCTTCTTTAGTAAAAACAAAACCCATCACCATCAACACCACACACACAGGTGTTTCTCTCCTTTGTTTTGAGATTAATGCCACTGACTGCACTTTTAAAAATTCACACAGCAGGCACCCAAGCAGAAATCTTGATCTAGTATTTTTTGCAGCTACATCTTTCCTTAGCACATGCACATGTCTTAAAGGCAGCCTGCCTCTTTTCCCTTTCATTTTTTTCCTCCTTTCCTCTCCTTTCTCTCCTTTCCTTTCTCCTTTTTTTCTCTTAAAAAAAAAGGGGATTCTCATTCTACATGAGTCTAAAAGTGAGGCTCTTGTAGGCTTGGATTAATGCAGCAGCACAAGGAAATCATTAAGGGCCTAGGTTCTTTCCATCCTCCCTTCTCTTTGAGGACAGCTTTGCTTTCTGGCCAGCTTCCCTCCTGGTCATAAAGTGGGAGCCTCAGCTCCAGGGATCACATTACAACACCTAGGTCCGCAACTAAGGGAAGAAAATCCGTCAGGAGGCTCCGAGGAGTGATGGGGGCTACAGCGGTCGGGAGGCATTCAGATACAAACCCGAATTTTCCCCGTTGCTTCAGAAGACCTGGTTTTGTTGTTAGAGGGGGATCGCGGACGCTCTGAAAGATTTCCTCTGAGAGTAAATACACTGTTGTGAGCAGCGGGAGCCGTGACTGATCTACTCTTGCAGAAACGAGCCCTGAGCCCGGGGAGGAGGGCGGCCTTCCGGAGACCAAATGACAGCGAAGCCCTCCTCAGCTTCACCTCGTGGCGCCGCTGCCCAGTCACGAGTTCTGCCTCCTGGGCAAAATCCCAAGCTTCCGTACAGCGAGGGCGACATGTCCCTTGGCACTCTCCCATCACCTGTGGTCACGCTCCGGATGGCGCCCCGTCACACTCCCAGCTCAGCCGGGGTCCTCCAGTGCTCCCTTCTAACCCAGCTTCTAAGTTCCAGGGGTTCCCAAAGCACGGACTACACACCAGAGCGTCAGCACCGCCTGGGACCTTGTTAGAAATGTATAGTTAGGACTTACCTACACCTGCTGATGCAGAAACTTGGTGGTGGTGGTGGGGAGGACCCAGATCTCGGGTCCCTCCAGGGGATCCTGGTGCCCTATGAAGTCTGAAAGCAACTGTCCTAAAGTTTCTGGCAGGTTTAGACACCAACAACCTAAATATTGGTTTTTCAACCTTAGCTACACATTCATGTCATCTGAGGAGCTTGAAAAAAACTTACTAATGCTTGGATCATATGCTCCCCACCCCTTTCCAATTATTATCTTCTAATTGGTTTGGTGTGGAGCATGGGCTTCGGGATTTTCCAAAGTTCTCTGGATGGTTCTAAATTGCAGCTGATAAGTGCAGCTGCACTTATCTAAATAAATATGAAGGGAGACAATTATACTATAAATGATTAAGTAGAAATCAAAAAATGAGATACATACACTGAAATAAAATGGAAAAACAAAACACCCCCACTAACATGACAGGTTAAACTGTAAAATTAGAAGTGTAAGGGAAGAGAGAGGATTTGGGTTAGATATTGTTGGAGATATCCACTCCCAGGACTTAAATGAGGCTGGAAAGCTCATTACCTCCTTTGGCAACATATATACATCAGTGGTTTCTAAATACTTTGGGTTAGTGTTACTTGCAAAGTCCCCTTTCCTGCTTCAAAACGCACAACTCACTATGTTATGAAACACTCTCAGTATGTGATATGTTCCCTTAACTGTCCTTTTCTTTTTTCTGGGAGTTCTGATAGAGGGAGCAGGTAAATAAGCTTGAACTGTTAACAGAGAGCATCAAGTCCCCATCAGAACAGGAAGCGACCCTATGAAAGTCCCTTTAATGCAGAAGGCCCTCCTGCCCCCAGTCAGCTCAAAGCACGAAGGGCATCCATGGACTATTTTAAATGTGAAAACAGCATTCCTTTAGGAGGGGCATCAGTTTTAATTTAGTAAAACTGAGGAATCACTACATTTCTGTTACCCAAGTGCAGTAAATTACCTTCATTTGAAAAGAGATGTGGGGCACTTGGGTGGCTCAGTTCATTAGGCAACTAACTTCAGCTCAGGTCATGATCTCATGGTTCGTGGGTTCGAGCCCCACACTGGGCTTTGCACTGACAGCACAGAGCCTGCTTGGGATTCTCTGTCTCCCTCTCTCCAGGCTACTCCCCACCCCCACATAAACAAACTTTAAAGAAAAAAAAAAAAAAAAGAGAGACCTAAAACTTCATTACCTGTATCGAAGCAAGTTAGGCTAGGGTCAAAGGTCTCCAACTTGCACCAGGCCATCCTCTGGAGTTTTTCTTAGGTTGTATATCCCCCAAATCCAGGGAGATACGACCACACTCAAAACTATAGCCATTTACTTCTTTTGAAATAGAAATTCCAACCCCCTACTTGTGAGGTTAAGGTTTGTTAAAGTGCAATTAAGGTTGTGTGACGTCATGAAACATGGCTGCTACCGAAATGGTTAGTAGGGTCCATCCATGGATTCACAGTGAATCTCCAGGTTTTTCTTCCACAACTAATGGCACAAGGTCCTGTTTTTATATTAAAATCTCAAGAGCAGCTTCTGGCAATAAAAACAGCAGCTACCTTATCTTTCTTCTGTAACAGCTTATTATATATATGCCAGTAGTTTATGGACCTAAACTGGACAAAAAACCAGACTCTCACAATTAGGCAGTAACAGAACAGACTCAGCAAATCAAATGTTACTTCTTGCTGAGCTTGGGCCATGGGCAAATCAGCCCACATCCAATCCAGCTTTTAGCTTGTATCAGGCACCAGCCTCAGATTCTGATTTAACCAATCTGGGGTGGTATTCAAAAATCACTTTTTTTTTAAACGTTTATTCATTTTTGATAGAGACAGTGTGGGTGGGGGAGGGGCAGAGAGAGAGAAGGAGACACAGCATCTGAGAATCCGAAGCAGGCTCTAGGCTCAGAGCTGTCAGCACAGAGTCTGACGTGCGGCTTGAACCCACAAACTTTGAGATCATCACCTGAGTCGAAGTCATATGCTTAACTGACTGAGCCACTCAAGTGCCCCTTGTCACTGTTTTAAATAGGCACTGAGGTGGATGAAATACTGGTCTTCATACTCAACAATAAATGGGGTTCTTTCACAGTGGCTTTCTTCATGTTTTTCTCGACTTGCCAGGTGTCTATGGTGAATATACATGGCTAACTTATTTGGTTTCAGGTTTATAAGAAGATACTTCTTGGTTTATTATGACTTAACTTAGCAAACACCCCTCTCTCGTTCTCTTTAAAACTTCCCCTTCATCCCTAATTCCACTCCTGGTACCAGACTCAGAGAGCAGAGTGCGTTAACAGGGACACCGACTTTAACACCGATAGTGCTTCTTATGGGTTAGGTAGCCCTGCTCTAGGCACCTGAGATGCATGAGCTAAGGTGAGGCTCACAACTCTGAGTGGGTTACTGGGTACATTTTATACGTGAGGAAAATGAGAAAGAAAGCTGAGTTGCTCACTCAAGGTCATGCAGTAAGGGATCCAGTGTTGGACTGCTCTCTATACAAATACAATTTCCCCAACACTGTCCACAAGATCTCTGGCATGGTTCCACCAGCTTCTACCCTTACCTGCATGCCTGACAATTCTGAATCTTCCTTGTCTCTTCATGACTGGTATTATCTGCCTATTTTTCACCAATTCGGCAGATATAATGTGACACGTCTCTGGGATTTACTTTGCATTTCTCTACTAGGTTTTCATAGGTTAGCCCCACAGGCTACCTTCTATAAACTGTCTATTTGTATCCTTCAGCATATTTTTCTATTGAATAAATTTTCCTACCCGACTTGCAAAACGTGCTTGTATGTTCTTTTTAAAAACATTTTTTTAAAGGAAGTCTTGTGAGAGGAGGGTGTATTTTCAAGATTAAATGATACATTTAACAAAAATTTTTTAATGTTTATTTTTGAGAAAGAGAGACAGAGTGCAAGTGGAAGAGAAGCACAGAGAGAGGGAGGCAGACACAGAATCTGAAGCTGGATCCATCTAGGCTCTAAGCTGTCAGCACAGAGCTTGACGCGGGGCTCGCTCACGAATGGTGAGATTATGACCTGAGCCAAAGTTGGGACGCTTAACCGACTGAGCCACCCAGGCGCCCCTCTGCATGTTCTTAATATAAACCCTTTGTTTTATAAACTCCAAATATTTTCTCCTAGCCACCTTTTTTTACAGCTAACATGACAACAGAATAATACTGGACAATCAGAATGAGATAAGGGAGTTCAATATGGTAATGGATGAAAGTGTTCAAGTGCATGGAGAGATTTCACGTTTGTAGATGGAAGGAATAAATGCTTTAACACTATTAATTCTCAGATTAATTCTATAAATTTAAAGCAATTCCAATACAAATACCAATAGTGTTTTCTCTATTTTGACACAATGGTCCTTGAATTCATTGAGAAGATGAATCAAGAGTTAAGACAAACTTGAAGAACAATGTCATTACCTTACCAGGTATCAAGACTTATGTAGCAAAATAGTAATGAAGACAATACGGTACAGGCATACCTTGGAGATATTGTGGGCTCAGTTCCAGACTACTGCAATAAAGTGAGTCAAGTAATTATTTTTTCCCAGTGCATATAAAACTTATGTCTACAGGATACCGTGGTATATTAAGTGTGCAACATTATGTCTAAAAACCCAATGCATATACCTTAATTAAAAAATACTTCACTGCTAAAAAATGCTAATCATCATCTGGGCTTTTAGCAAGTCAGGTTTTTTTTTTTTTTTGCTGGGAAAGGGTCTTGTCTCAGTGTTGATGGCCGCTGACTGCTCAGGGTGGTAGTTGCTGAAGCTTGGGGTGACTCTGGCAATTTCGTAACATTAGACAACATGAAGCAACAAAGAAGTTTGCTTCATCAATTGACTCTTTCATGAAGATTTCTCTGTAACATGCGATGCTGTTTGATAGCATTTTACCCACAGAATGTCTTTCAAAATTAGTGTCAATCCTCTCTAACCTGGCTGTTGCTTTTTCAACTAAGTTTATGTAATATTTTAAATACCTGGTTGTCATCTCAACAATTTTCACCACAACCTTACCAGTAGATTCCATCTCCAGAAACCACTTTCTTCACTTCTGATTCTAATTCTCATGCTATGTCCACTAGCTCACCAGTTCCTCCACTCAAGTCCTGACCCCCTCACGATAACTTTGAGAATCAACTTCCTCCAAACTCCTATTCATGTTGATACTTGGACCTCTTCTCATGAGGCATGAATATTCTTAATGGCATCTAGAATGAATCCTTTCCAGGTTTTCAACTTACTTTGCCCAGATCCATCTGAAGAATCATTATCCGTGACTGGTATACCCTTATGAAATATCTCTCTTAAAAATTAAGACTTAAAAGTCAATATTGCACCATTAGGTATTTATCTAAGAGATACAGGTATGCTGTTTCGAAGGGGCACATCCACTCCAGTGTTTATAGCAGCGCTATCAACAACAGCCAAAGTGTGGAAAGAGCCCAAATGTCCATCGATGGATGAATGGATAAAGAAGATGTGGTGTATATATACACACACAATGGAGTACTACTCGGCAATCAAAAAGAATGAAATCTTGCCATTTGCAACTACATGGATGGAACTAGAGGGTATTATGCTAAGTGAAATTAGTCAGAGAAAGACAAATATCATAGGACTTCACTCATATGAGGAATTTAAGATACAAAACAGATGAACATAAGGGAAGGGAAGCAAAAATAATATATAAAAACAAAGAGGGGGACAAAACGTAAGAGGCTGTTAAATACAGAGAACACACTGAAGGTTGCTGGAGAGGTTGTGGGTGGGGGGTGGGCTAAATGGGTGAGGGGCATTAAGGAGGGAACTTACTGGGATGAGCACTGGGTGTTATATGTAGGGCATGAATCACTGGAATCTACTCCTGAAATTATTATTGCACTAAATGCTAACTTAGATGTAAATTTAAAAATAAAAATAGAAAACATAAGTAAATGCTAGAGATGCAAAGATATCTCTAGACCGATATGGGAAAAAACATTAATCTCATACCTCTCCATCAGCGCTCTCGGGTAACCAGATACACTGTCAGTGAGCAGTCATGCATTAAATCTTTGTTTTTAAGGTTGGAATTGCTCTTATTGGGGTGAACATTGTTTTTCTTTTTTTTTCCTGAGCAGCAGGCCACAATGGTGGGCTTAAAATATTCAGTAAAGCATGTTGTAAACAGAAGTGCTGTCATCCAGGTTTTGTTCAATTTATAGAGCGCAGGCAGAGTAGATTTAGCCTAATTCTTAAGGGCTTTAGGATTTTTGGGATGGTAAACGAGCATGGGCTTCAGTTTAAAGTCACCAGCTGCATTAGCCCCCAGCCATTCAGCCCTCCCCAGAAGCCAGGCATTGACTTCTCTAGCTATTGAAGTTCTACATGATATCCTCTTCCAATATAAGGCTGTTTCATCTACATTTCAAATTCGTTGTTTAATGTAACCAATTTCATTTTATCTGAGCTGCATCTTCTGGATAACTTCCTGCCCCACCTTACACTTACATGTTTTGGAGACGGCTTCATTCCTCAAACCTCAAGAACCAACCTCTGCAAGCTTCCAACTTTCCTTCTGCAGCTTCCTCACCTCTGTGTCTTCCTAATAGGGAAGCGAGTTAGGGCCTTGCTCTGGATTAGGCTCTGGCCTCCGGGAATGCTATGGCTGTCTGAACTTCTGTCAGGACCATATCAGCAATAAGGCGGTTCTGTTTTCTAATCATTTGTGTGTTCACTGAAGTAGCAAATTTTAATTTCCTTCAAGAACTTTCCTTTTGCATTCACAACTTGCCCAACTGTTTGTTGCAAGAGACCTTTTAGCCTAACTTGGTCTTTTGACTAAGCTCATTTCAAACTTTTGATATAAAGTGAGATATATGATTTTTCCTTTCACTTGACCAGAGAGAGGCCACTGTGGGGTTATTAACTGGCTTAATTTCAATATTGTTGTGTGTCGGGGAACAGGGAGGCCCGAGGAGAGGGGGAGAGGAACGGCCAGCTGCTGGAGCAGGGAGAATACACACAACATTTGCTGAGTTAAGTTTGTGTCTTACATGTGGGCCCTGTTTGTGGTGCCCCCTAACAATGACAGTCCGATCAAGGATCACTCATCACCTATTAGTAGAACAAACAGAGTAATAATGAAGGAATTTCAAATGCTGAATTACCAAAACGTGAGAAGAGACACAGAGTGAGCAAGTGCTGTTGGAAAAATGGCGCCGACAGACTTGTGCGAAGCGAGGCTGCCACAAGCCTGCAGTCCGTACGAAATACAGCACCTGTGAAGTACAGGTCTGCTTGTACTGGCTCACAGACGAGGGCCAATGAAACAGAAAAGGGAACCTGGAAACTAAGCGTGCACATATGGAAAGCTCACGTAGGACAAAGGTGGCACTGTGTGAAGTACAGATGGGTTGACCCCATCAGAGAATTGTCACTCTCTTTTCATTCCAATACAGGGACAGTGAACATCTGCACGTGGACTTCTTAGATAACACATGACCAATGACTCCTAGGAGATGCAATACAGCTACTTCTGCACTTCCTACAATATAATGCCGGGTTTTAGGACTCTATGAAATGCAGTATGTATTAGCGAAGAGGGCCTCTCTGGGGTTGTTCATTATCATCTCCTATGCTTGGAGCGTGGAGATGAAGGTGGAAATAGTATATTCACGACCTCTATTCCTCCAGACCCCATCTGTCAACCTGCCAGAGCGCACCCGCGTTCTAGCACAGAGAAGAGCAACTGACGTGTACCCAGACAGAAGCTTCCTGTCCCAACAAAAACCTTGTCGATTAGTTTAGAAAGAAAAAAATATCACGTTTGAGAACTTATTTGAAACTTAACGATACAATGCATTTTAGAAGTTAATGGTACAGAAGCCTGGGTGGCTCAGCTGGTTAAGTGCCTGATTTTGGCTCAGGTGATAACCTCACGGTTTGTGGGACCGAGTCCTGCTTCAGGATTCTCTCTCTCCCTCTCTCTACTCCTCCGCAGCTTGTGCTCTCCCTCTTTCAAAATGAATAAATAATGAAAAGATTAAAAAAAGTTAATGATAAAAATGTAAATATGGCAACAAATTATCCCCACACAATCTGTATTTTTAAGTAATTTATTTCAATAGAAATATTTCAGAAAACTGTACTTAAATTCATTTTAAGTCAGCTTATGCAAACACACTGAAGATCTCACACTCACATGTGCATATTAAACAGAAACAAAAAATGAGAGAGGAACCAAGCTGCACATCACTCACGAGGTCATAGTGCAGCCGAGCGCTTCATCCCTGGAGTACCTCAGGTTAAGTGGGATAAGGAATAAAAATGGCTTGTGTTTCCCGGTTTACCACCGTTACTGGGTACCTATCCCTACAGATGTTTATCCCCTTTAGAGGACACTGTGAACGAGTTACCCAGTCCTCCCCACACATACACGCTTCAGCGGGCTAGAAAACAATACATTTGTTAACAATCAAGATGGAGAAATTCTTGAGGGTCTGGTGACTTATGATCAGCTACTGTGTCAGACCTGATAAGTCAATAATTCCTGGACTCTATGAGTACTTCTAATAGGTGGCATCTCTAGGGGAAGCTTAATATTCTTTAGCCAGTATCTAAAGCACAGGTAATATTTATGAAAATCTCTGCTGGTCTATTAAAAGTCTGATCCCAAAGCACTTCTATGCATTCCATTCTGTCCATTCCTGCAGGCCAGGTGACTAGAACCAAAATTTAAATCCTGCTAATAACCCTTAAGGATCAGTTAACCCTTTAAAGATGATATCTATTTCTGTATTCTGGAACATACTAGCCCTTAAAAAATGTGAAAATAGCATCTTGACTCAATTGAACAACAGACGCTCTAGATCTTGAAAGAGTCTCAGAAGCAAAATGTTTCCAAGTTATGTTTTGACTGAGAAAGCTAGTTTAGTCTCTTAGCTTCCCTTTAATTTATATATTAAGAGTTATTTTCACTTTCCTGCCATAATATTTTCAAGCAGACAAGAACTGGTCAGTTGAGTGACGGCCTGTTTGTTCTGAGTCTTATTTAAATGTAAGAATGAACCAATCCAAATCTCGTTTTTTGTCAAAGAGACTCTCATTACAAGATTTCGGTAGCTTTAATAAAATCTCCACAAAGCTTTCTGGCTGTAATTTATTCTTTCAGTGATTTCTCTGAAAGGCCTTTATAATTAAATCTATGCTCAAAACGACAACATCAATAACAAAAAATAAAACCAAGCTCGGCTGGCTGGATGCTCTTCGAAGCTGTTCTTAACAGTGCTCATCAAAAGGTTTATTTGGGCAGGTTTGGTTTTAGCCTCCTACACCTACCCGGCAGGAGAGGAGCAGGGAGGGAGCTGCCCAGACCAAGGAGGAGGCAGCGATGGCCTGGAGGCACGTGCGCAGGCCGTGCTGCACTTGCCGTGGGAAGGAGTGAGCTGGTGACACGGGACAGCACACGCTCCAGGCATCAGAGGAGCAACAGGACAGAGGGTTATCGTCACATTCGATGCCCTAAAATTGGTCTTCAAATGGTTAAGGCACTGACCAAGATTTCCCCACACTACCACTTGAGATACTGGCGTAATGAAATTGCTTCTGATACCCTGAAGAGTTTGCATGCACAAGATCTTTCATTAGAATCCTCGAAAGGGAAAAAAAAAAAAAAAGTCACTTTAGTCACAAGCCATTTTTAGGGGAGCAAAACCAAAAAGTACTTATTAAATCATTTAAAAAAGGTTGACTTCACGTGGGGAACAATGATCCTCACTGTGATTAAGTAACCATGTTTTTTCTCAAAGCTTAGAAAAAACAGAATACCACTCTGGCTGTAAAATCATAAATTTACTATGTCTGAAAAAAATGGTACAAAAGAAGAGCAAATAAAAGCAAACCCTAAAAGACCACTGAAGAAGTCAGGTGAACCTCACCACTGGCTCTGTATCATTTGTTCATGCGACAGCAATACTATAGTTCCACTGGGCACAGCTGAATTCAGCTTCATTTTCAAAAAGGGATCCAATGATTTCAAAAGCCTTTGAAACAGAGGACTTCTTTTATTAACGATTATCTTCTGTTAAGCAACACTGGTACCCCTCGTTTGCAGAAGGTAATAGGGTGGTTTAAAAACGGGCTGGAAAAAAAAAAAACAGGCTGGAAAGGAATGTGCCTCAAGAAACGAGAAGAAAACCCATAGTGGATATATTCTTTTAAAAAGTTAGTGGATTAAGTCTACTATTATTATTGACTTCCAATCAGTATGATGCTTTATAGTTTTCAGTAGTAAAGGTATATAGTTTACAGATTTAACCTTAAAAAAAAAAAAAAAAAAAAAAGACTGCTGCTCAAGTCACCGGGCCAGGTAAGTCCTAGTAATCCCAAGAGAGAGACAGGCCAGGCTGCCCTCAGAGGGCCCCGGTTTCAACTAATACACAGAGCGTGTACACCAGAGACTGTCCGCGTTTTCCCTTCTGCAACAATAGTGCTCCTTGGGCTCTAAGTCACCCAGGAGAGGAATAAAGCCACGTATTTAAACTTTGCAGCTACGAACACCCTAACTCTTGATACACCGGAGGACCCAATACCACGACAGTCCATACAAAAGGTGGTGCAATAGTCATATGGCATTTTCTACATAGAAGAAAAAAAAGACTGTCATTGAAGCACATACCTAGGGAGGAAAAAAATACTCAAATTGTTTGGATCCCTTTTTGTAATGTTTATAGAATCAGTATTATTTACATAGTGAGGGAAATGCTATAGGAAGGTGTGTTTGATCAATTCTCTTTCAATTCGTATAGTTTGGAGATCACAGTAAAAGTAATACCTATGGGGGGAAAAAAGCCAAAAAAAAAAAAAGCAAAGTCTAAACTCGCAGGGGGCATGAAACAGAAACTAGTGCTCTGAAGGTCATTATTATGCGGGTATTTTTATAGTTGTATTTTTAAAACTGATGTTACTTCTGTATGAAAAATAAGCTTCCATGTCCAAATCAACTGTTACAGGAGATGTGCCTCAAATTGTATTTTGGCTAGTATTATATACTACTACACCAGGCCGTATCATAAGCCAATATTTATGCTTATTGTAAACTAGCTTAAATTTAAATTGTAATGGAATTTCTAATGAGTTGTTCTCAGCTAGGAGAGAAAAAAAATGAGTGTAATATTGATAGAAGTCTCAAGCTTTTGAGTCACTGGTTTACTAATTTATTAAGCGTAGGCTTAATAAGAGGAAAAAAATTTCATCTTCCTACTAATAAACTACCTAAATATTTAATATATTTTGGCAATCTATGGTCTTTGCTTGAATTGTTACATCATTTGGTGAATTACAGATCAAAAACTCACCTATGCTATTTTAATTCACTTTTTTCACTGTTTTCCATTTGCTTCAAATGCTAAAATAACCCTCAAAAGCAATGTGTGATCTTTTGAATAGACAGAGGTGAAGACAGAAGCACAACGGCTACTTCTACTGCACGGTCACGTTCAGAGTTGTGGTCAGCTGGAGGCCGCAGTTCTCTATAGGGACTGCTCACCACATGTGAACGCTATTCTTTCTCTGTGCAAGGATCCCTTCTTGTTTAGAGCTGAAAATATCAAACACATCTTCCAGTTTAGCTCTCTCTTTGGCAAAACTGAGTGATGTCAGGCTCTGACTTCCAGTTGCAAATCTCCACAAATATGGTTAACCTACGATGTATCTACTTTAGCTTATTTATGAGAAAATAATAATAAAAAAATCCACAGGGTTTTCATCCACAGTATTTTTAAAAAGCACGTACACTATTAAAAACACTTATTTCTGAAGAGAAATAGACAAATTAAGGAATTTTTAAAAAATGCAAAACAAAAGAAAGATGTGCAAGGTCTATATAGTAATACTGCTGGCTATGCACATGGTGTCTTTCTAAGTACCCAACGTGGGTTAATCTCAGGAGGTCATTAACCAAAAACTCATTCAGCACAGGCAACACTTTGCCCTCTCTAGCCCATGCAACTTTCCACAAAACCAGAAATAATGGTATTTCTAACTGTGCTATATGAGAAAAATATGTGAACTGTTCATATCCTTTCCCAAAACTCTTCTACTTTCCTTTGGCTAGATTTTTAGCTAATTATTCTGTGGGCAATATTTTCTATTTAATATTTAAGTTTCAAGAGTGAAATATTTATGATTAAAAAAAAAGTATAAAATTCTCTAAGAATGCAAATGTGAGACATTTTATGTGCGGCCCAAAGTATTACAAGTTTACTGGAAGGTGTCAGTCAAAAAGCACTTCTTACTCTGGGCCGCTGCTAAAGTACAGGGAGCCTCCGCTGAAAGCATCTCACTCATAGCCTGTGTTCAAGTGCCATGTTTTGTTAAAACCCTAAGGCAGCTCACCTTTGAACTTTTTTTTTTTTTTTTTTTTGCAATTCAACATTTATTCTGGAAATTAAATGTACTGCTGCATGGAAGAGCTCTCACAAAACAGCTTGATCGACTAGTGAGGAAACAAGGGTTTCATGGCAGGGACCAACAGTTAAGTTTTCAGAAAAATGTTTTGTAAAAAAGGAAAGTTATAGGAGAAGGAAAGTTTTGATACTTAAGATTCCCAGAATCTCAATCTTTCCCCTTTTTCCCTTTTAAAATTATTTCATACACCTTATAATAAAATACATATACACATACACACGTGAAAGCTCTTATAAACAAATGTGATCCTGAATCTCCTATTTAACAAAAATAATGAAAATGAATAAAAAAAATAACTGGCATTGTAGACATTACACCCTGTAAGAGAAAATATTCTGATGAAACATCAATACATCACCTTGATGATAAAAATCACCAGTGACTGGTAGAAGGGATAATTCAATTAACTTGAAAAAAATGTAATTATTGTAAAATCTCAGAGAAGTTTAGGTTGGGATTATGGTTCTTTCCTAAGCAGATCTGTGGTCCAACAATGAATTCAAACAGAAGGTTGAACTTTAAACCCAGTTAAAAACACCCATGTTTTCCGGAGCCCACTTGAAAGAGCGTCTGGAATAGGAACACTCAGCCTTTATGCCTCCTGCAGGAAATGAGGTTCCCCATACAGTACTAAATTTCAGAACTTTAGTGTTAAAGAAAACCTCTCCCCTCATTCAAAGCAAACCCCACCCCCAATTCCAAACAAACCCCAACAACTCACATTGTGAACACGTCTAGTTTCTAAACTCTCGCTGTGGGAAAGCCAGGGAGGCTGCAGATTCCTGGAAGCCGAGCGGCCTTTCAGGTAAGCTGCTGGCACCCTACTCCTCAGGCAGGTGTCTTCACACCTCAGGTCAAAACCAGCCCCTCACACAGCCCATAAGAAATAAGTTTCTCTTTTGTAAAGTGTTTCTAAAAAAGGCGATCCCCCCTCCAAAATTAGTACAAAGTTAAAAGAAATGCAAGTCAGCTACAATCTACCCCAAGCACAGCACCGCCGGAAGAGTCACACGCACTATTTGGTGTTTCATGTTGGTTTCCCTTTCATTCTGTTAAGGCAGTGGTTTCTGCAGGTCAGTTTGGAGAAAAGAAGCGTGGTCCATGGCAGTTTGATGTGTAACTCCAATTTGTTCTCTGGGAATAGCTCACTTCATTCCCTGAAATTAGTGCTTTTTTGGTTCGGAATTCCCAAGGCTGAGACGGAGCCTCTGGGCTCCTTCTGGCACAGAACTGGTTTATAGCTGGCGCTCCAGCAGCTCCTCGCTCTTACTTAGGGGCAACAGTTCACCTCGCTTCTTTCTTAGGCTTTTACTCAAAAGTCATCAAGTTTGTAGGAACCTTAAAAATATAAGCATTACAGAACTGATAGTATTTAAAAGTTGTTTTTCGAGTATCATTTCTTATCTTTTCCCATCATTTTAAGTAAGCCCAAATATCTCTTTAAAGAAGGAATGTGACAGAAGGTACTGCAATCATTTATGAATAATGAATAAAATATGCTAGAACATTTTTGAGAAAATCACTGAGTTAATACTCTCTTTCCAAAAAACTGAAATTGGAACAGGAGAAAGGGTGGAGACGGTGTCCTTCTTGTCTGACACGAGGGCTCAGCAGATGCTCGCTGAGTGAAGAAATCAATCAGAAAAGAAGTACGGCTCAAGTAGGGTGAGACTCAAACAAATGTACTTGTCATCTATTTTCTCATTATGCGTATTCCCATGAATTCCTACATGCACATTTTAAAATCACAGGTCATTTTATAATGAACATTATAAATTCTTTATAATTTCTTTGTGAAATCATCATGAAGATAAGTATGAAAGATTAAAACTCATCGTTAGATAAATTCTGATCTGACATTTTGTGACTCTGAAAAAAATCAACAGGTCATATAATAGTTTGCTGCTTACAGACTGGATGGAATCATATTTCATTCCTTACAGAAATCAGCAACAAGCCACGAAGTTCACATTTTAGTGGGGAGATATTCCACATTTCTTTGAAATAGGAATATATATTGTTTTTAAAAATCAGTTGATGAGTCCTCTAGTCAAGGATAAAGAGGGCTTTGCCATGATAAAAAACACTCTTAACCTTTTCTATCAGTATTCTTAAGTTGTACTGGGAGACATACTCCTCTTTCAGTGGTCATTTCTCTGTCCTTTAAAACAGCTTAACAGTTCTCACACTTCAGCCATCTTTTTCTGAAAACCTAGGATACTCAAAAAAAAAAAAAAAAAAGGTGGGCGAGTCTCTTATATGGCTCATCTTTGGAATGAAAAAATTATTTAACAATACAATCACAACTGAATTATAAATCAAATACAATACAGGGGCACTTGGGCTGGCTCAGTTGGTTAAGTGCCCTACTCTTGATTTTGGCCTAGGTCATGATTTCACGGTTCATGAGTTAGAGCCCTACATTGAGCTTTGCGTTGATAGTACAGAGCCTGTTTGTGATTCTCTCTTCTCTCTCTCTGTCCCTCCCCTGGCTTGTGGTGTTTCTATCTCAAAATAAATAAATAAACTTAAAAAAAATTACAATACAAATGCTCAAAAGTGCTTAAAGTATGAATTCTCAGGTCTGATAAGAAACCTCTATTTATTTTCTTTTTTTAAAATGTTTTATTTATTTCTGAGAGAGAGAGAGAGAGAGAGAGAGGGACAGACACAGTGTGAGCAGGGGAGGGTCAGATAGAGAAGGAGATACAGAATCGGAAGCAGGTTCCAGGCTCTGAGCTAGCTATCAGCACAGAGCCCGATGCGGGGCTTGAACCCATGAACCGTATGATCATGACCTGAGCTGAAGTTGGACACCTAACCAACTGAGCCACCCAGGCGCCCCAAGAAACCCATATTTAAATAAGGCATAAGTTCATTTCCTCCTAAGTTCCTTGAATGTGATTTAAGGTGTTGTATTTGAGTGAATCAGAGTCGTCTTTTAAAAATTTTCAAATTTCACAGCTTCTATTTATACACTTGCTACTATTCCAATTCTTCCAAGTATAGAGACAAATCAATAAAACCCATTTATACACATTTGGTTGACTTTTTTTTTATCTGTAAGTTCCACTAATATAGTAAAAGAAATTGAACCTTTATGTTGGTATGAATACAACTTTCTAGATTAATCTTGAAATCTGAGGTTAAAAAAAAAATGACACTTAATACCTTAAGCACATTTAAGGAATGCAAGTTGAGTTGCACATAAGCTTAGTCCAGGCAAAATGAGGTCTGTTTCTTTCATTCTGTCCGAGACACTAACCTGACAGAGGCAAGAAAGTTATCTTTGTTCTAGGGTATTTCCTGTCCTTAACAGAGGGTGCTAAAAATGATACCAAAAAACTGCTCTTAGTCTTTCCTATAAATATCTAAAATGAAAACTCTAAGAGAAAAAGGCCTATTCTAACAATATTTAGCAAGAATCGTTCTAAAGGATAGAGGTATTTACTTGTTTGACCCTGTGCAGGTCACTAAGCATGTCTGAGACTTAGTTTCTTCCTTTATCAAGAAAGGAGTAATAACTTAGGCCCTGAAAGCATAGGGTAAAAAATACTTTTATAAATGATATAAACTTATGTATAGTGTATTATATTATTCAAAATTTACAGATAACACTTCTGAATTTCAGTACCTTAAGGCAATAGTCTTCAACTAAAAACTGGTGTATGAAAAATCTACACATATTTCCATAACTGCAGCTATGTTTATTTCATGTCTGCTCCACCAATTCATGGTTCAACTTTACATCTGGAGCAGGGTTTGGGGAAAACAACACCGTGGCTTCATTTTCCTTTGCAGCAAAAGCCTCTGAATTAGAACATTTTTGTTTCAGTAAAATAAAAACAAACAAATCCATCAGGTTTTTTTGGGTTTCACTGCAGCCATAGGAATCCATACCAAGTCAACAGAATAAAGAAGAATGAGAATAATTTTTATTAAAGTGCCATCTAAATTTTACCCTCTCTGACACTATATTCCTTTGCATCTCACTATATTCTACCAACATGGCCTCATTTGCCTATTTTGAACACCGTAAGCTCATTCCAGTTTCAGGAACTTTGAACTTTCTCTTCCCTCTACCAGACCTCTGTTCCCCTTAATCTTTGCATGGTTGCTCCTTCTTGTCATTCATGGCAATGTCTTCAGGGAGAGCTCTGTGCTCACTCTTATTTCTTTATTAAGCTTTTAAAATGTTTATTTATATTTGAGAGAGAGAAAGACCGAGAGTGAGCAGGGGAGGGGCAGAGAGAGGGGGAGACACAAAATATGAAGCAGGCTCCAGGTTCTGAGCTGTCAGCATGGAGCCTGATGGGGGGCTGGAACTCATGATCTGCAAGATCATGACCCAAGCCAAAGCTGGATGCTTAACCGACTGAGCCGCCCAGGTGCCCCTCATTCTTATTTAAAGTTGTGCCTAAATATAGCATTCCTTCTTGATAAAAACTGTCAAGAAAATAGAAGGAACATACTCTCAAAATCATAAAGGCCATATATAAAAGACCCACAGCTAATATCCTCAATGGAGAAAAACTGAGAGATTTCTCCCTAAGGTCAGGAACATGACAAAGATGTCCACTCTCATGGCTGTTATTCAACATAGTGTTGGAAGTCATAGCCTCAGTAATCAGATAGCACAAAGAAAGAAAAAGCATCAAAATTAGAAAGGAGGAAGTCAAACTTTCATTCTTCGCAGATGACATGATATTCTATTTGGAAAACCCAAGATTCCACCAAAAAACTGCTAGGAACTGATACATGAATTCAGAGAAGTCACAGGACATAAAATCAATGTACAGAAATTAGTTGCATTTCTATACACCAATAATGAAGCAGCAGAAAGAGAAATCAAGGAATTGATCTTATTCACAATTGTACCAAAAGCCATAAAACACCTAGGAATAAACCTAACCAAAGAGGCGAAAAATCTATACACTGAAAATGACAGAAAGCTTATGAAAGAAATTGAAGAAGACACTAAAAAATGAAAAAAACTTCTCACGCTCATAGAATGGATGAACAAATATTGTTAAAATGTGAATGCTACCCAAAACTATCTACATATTCAATTCAATCATCCCTATCAAAATAACAGCAGCGTTCTTCACAGGGCTAGAACAAACAATTCTAAAATTTGTAGAATTTTCTCTGTAGGAACCAGAGAAAAGACACTGAATAGCCAAAGCAATCCAGAAAGAGAAAACCAAAGCTGGAGGCATCACAATTCTGGACTTAAAGCTGTATTACAAAGCTGTAATCATTGAGACAGTGTGGTACTGGCACAAAAACAGACACACAGATCAATGGAACCGAATAGAGAGCCCAGAAATGGACCCACAAACGTATGACCACCTAATCTTTGACAAAGCAGGAAAGAATATTTTATGGAAAAAAAGTCTCTTCAGCAAATGATGTTGGGAAAATTGGACCACCTTCTTAGACCATACACACACAAAAAAACTAAAAATGGATGAAGGACCTAAATTTAAGACAGGAAGCCATCAAAATCCTAGAAAAGAAAACAGGCAACAATCTCTTTGACCTCGGCCGCAGCAACTTCTTACTTGACATGTCTCCAGAGGCAAGGGAAACAAAAGCAAATATGAACTATTGGAACCTCAACATGATAAAAAGCTTCTGCACAGCAAAGGAAACAATCAATAAAACTAAAAGGCAACAGACAGAAGTGGAGAAGATATTTGCAAATGACATATCAGATAAAGGGTTAGTATCCAAAACCTAAGAATTTATCAAACTTGACACCCAAAAAACAAATAATCCAGTGAAGAAACAGGCAAAAGACATAAATAGAAACTTTCCAAAGAAGACATCCAGATGGCCAACAGACACATCAAAAGATGCTTCACATCACTCATGATCAGGGAAATGCAAATCAAAACCACAGTGAGATACCCCCTCACACCTCAGACCTGTCAGAATGGCTAAAATTAACAATTCAGGGGAGCACCTGGGTGGCTCAGTTCATTGAGTTCGGCTCAGATCACGATCTCAGTTTGTGAGTTTGAGCCCCCACATCAGCATCTGTTCTGACAGCTCAAAATTAGGAAGCTGCTTCAGATTCTGTGTCTCCCTCTCTCTCTGCCCCTCCCCTGCTCACAGTCTGTCTTGCCCTCTCTCAAAAATAAATAAGACATTAAAAAATTTGTTTAATAAAATTAACAACTCAGGGGGTGCCTGGGTGGCTCAGTTGGTTAAACTTCCAACTTTGGCTTAGGTCATGCTCTCATGGTTTGTGGGTTTGAGCCCCGTGTCGGACTCTGTGCTGACAGCTCAGTGCCTGGAGCCTGCTTCTGTGCCTCTGTCATGCTCTGCTCCTCCCTGCTCACGTTCTCTCTCTCTCATAAATAAATATTTTTAAAACATTTAAAAAAATAAATAAAATTTAAAAAAAAATAAAAAAATAAAATTAACAACAGACAACAACAGGTGTTAGCAGGGATGTGGAAAAAGAGGAATCCTTCTGCACTGGTGGGAATGCAAACTAGTGCGGCCCCTCTGGTAAACAGTATGGAGGTTCCTCAAAAAATTAAAACTAGAACTACCCTACGACCCAGCAATTGCACTACTAGGTATTTATCCAAAAAATACAGGAATGCTGATTCAAAGGGGCACATGCACCGCAATGTTTATAGCAGCGCTATGGACAATAGCCAAAGTATGGAAAGAACCCACATGTCCATTGACTAATGAATGTATAAAGGAGATGTGGTATATATATGCGTGTGTGTGTGTGTGTGTATATATATATATACGTATATATATATTAAAAAACAACGAAATCTTGCCATTTGCAATGACATGGATGGAACCAGAATGTATTATGCTAAGCGAAATTAGAGAAAGACAGCATATCTTACTCATATGTGGAATTTAAGAAACAAAACAGATGAACATAGGGGAAGGGAAGCAAACATAAGATAAAAACAGAGAGGGAGACAAACCATAAGAAACTTAAACACAGAGAACAAAGAGGATTGCTGGCAGGGTGTTGGGTGAGGGACGGGCATGAAGGGGGGCACTTGTTGGGAGGAGCACTGGGCAAGTAGAGCAAAAAGAGAAAAGAGCAGAAAGAGAGAAGAGAGAATCCTGGGCAGGCTCTGCATTGTCGGCATGGAGGCCAACCTGGTTTGTGAGATCAGGACCTGAGCCGAAATCAAGAGTCAGACACTTAACTGCCTGAGCCACCCAGGCGCCCCTTTGTTCGCTTTTTATTGACCATCTCCTCACTAAAATGTGGACTTCCTTCCTATCTTGCTGACCACTGACCGTAAGAATAAAAACAATACTGTTTCCCTCTTCATTCATGAAACTGTAATCTACTTACTTCCCTTTGGAACTTGTTAAACACAGGACCCCACTGTGAGGATGGAGGCGAGGAGCTCACCTGCTGTCTGTCGCTCTGGCAGGCTGCACTCAAATGCTTGAACCACAGCATCGCGTTCATTCTGTTGCCAGCTTGAAACTTGTAGGAATTGCCTAAAATTACCAAAAACAAGGGGGAAAACAGCAAAATTTTAAGGACTCTGACATAAAATATTCGGGCAGATACCAAAGAACTAAAACATGACTAGAATTTTGTTTCAAAATTCTGTGCCTCTAACACCTGATTTTCTGACACAAATAAAGAGTTCTCTATGTTACATTTACATGCTATCGTTTATTCCAACAGCCATTATTTTGCTTTTTATGAATTGGTAGAGAAGTATTTTTGTCTCCTTAAGTGCTCTTTAAAGTGTACCTAAATAAAAGAATTGTTTGGCTCCTATAGATTTCTGTGCGTGACAGAGAATGAAGAATCTGTTAATATTAAAATTTTACAGGGAAAACACTTTAGCATGTTTGACACTTAAACATCATGTATTTAATGTGGTTAGGGATTAATTACCTAACATCTATATCAACCATGCTCTTACTTTTCTGTTATAGTTGCCAAAATTATTACAGATTTCCAGGTCTACTGTGGGCTTGCTGGGAAAATATGAAAAGCCACATTTTCCTCTTTTAGAAAATTAGGAATTCATCCATGTTGTGTGTATTTAGAACTTATGTTGACTAATTCAAGACTGACACATAATAAATATATATGATCGTATGTATTAAGGTAATAAACTGAAAAAAAGGATTCATGTCCTAAAGGCTGCCCTAAGTTGAGCTTTATTCTCTTTTTTCATTGACCTAAGTAAGTTCTTTTTATTTCCCAATTCATACTGAATTCTGCTCTTTCCTTTATAATTGAATTTGATGGCCTAAGAGCCTGACCTTTATTTAGCCATGATAGAGCTTGCCTTTGAGACTTGAACACTCAAAGGACTTTTTCACTTTCAGAAGCAACAGCTTTTCCTCATCAAATGTTTAATGTTAAATAACGCTGTTTTACTTGCTAAACTCAGATGCACATGTTAGATCAATCTGAATAGAAGACACATGTACAATTAAGCTGGTCATAGCTGCCATTTATCTACTTTCTCCTCCTCCCAAAAAGGCCATTAGTATCGATGTCACAGAAGCCTTGGCTACTTGGAAATAGTTCTATCAAGGACACTAAGGGAATTGAAAGAAAATAAAGAATTTGTTAAGTAAACCCAATGAAAATGATCTCCTTAAAACGTAATCTTATGAACAATGTCTTTGGGATTTGGGGACTGGGGCAGGGGCAGGGACTTTGAATTATGAATGTTAGAGAGGCCTAACTATAAATCAATCTATTTCATCTCAAACAAGACATTTTATTACTATTATTTTTTTCTGTATCTAACATATTTGGAGTTTTCACTTAAAATACTATAATATCCTAAAAGCAGAATGTCTGTTGATAGAAAATACATTCTGAATAAATAGACATCAGAATTTAACTGCACAGTCAGTGAGGATGATTTCAGTGGTGGGTTGCTGTGAGAGAAGATTTCCGGGCAGGTATGAAAGAACTTCCCGTTTGGCGTCCTCTGAGGGGTTCCTCCACAGTGGCAATTGTTAGGAAGGAGGTGCAGCAATCCCGGCAGGAAGGGCCTGTTCTGCGGCCTGTGTGCGTGCTCTCCACTTAAAGATGCACCGGGGTCAGGAGGTGGGATCTGATTCGAACCGGCCCACTGTCCTACTTCTCTATCCACTTACAAAACTCCTATGATCAACAGCCAATCATTTCATCTGTAAGTCTCTCTTTACTTGTAAGCAAAGTATTCTACATCATACTTATTTGGAAAGTGACAGGAGTCAAATAACCAATAAACTTAATGGCTTATAGATTCTCCAATTCCCTCTCCTCTTCCCTGCCTGGTTCTTACCTCTCTAGGGATTTCTTGGGCTTTTAATTTCAAGCTTATGCCCATGCAGCAAAGAAAATATGCTTATAATAGATACTGATATCAAAAAATACCGGCATCATTACTATACATTAAGTGTCAGAAATATTTCCCAAGACATAAAAGTATACAAACACGTTCCTGGTCAAGTATTCCACTTAAACTAGGTTTTGGCCAGCTGAAAGTTATGTGTGCGCAGTACCTTCAAAGTGAGTTATTCTAATGATTCACCTTTCTCAGAGTCAGTCAGCAAGAAGAGATCTGGATGCTCTGGGTCATCAGCCATCATCACCATCCATCCTACCACAGATACGTTCTTATTTGATGTTGATTTGAACTGAGAGATAAAAAGATAATTAATGGAAACACAAACTTTATGGCTCATCCTAAACAAAAATTAAGAGTGAGCATATTTTCAGTTGCTCCCAGTGAGAATTAAGTTTTGTAATTCCATGTTGGTCATCTGCTCACAGCCTTTTACTTCCTACTCAATTCCATTTAGACATGCCCTCTTTAGGTAGTCTCGTAATTTCCAGATCCTTCCTAGTTTCAACTCTTTATCATAATCTAACTGTCTGAGTCTCAATTACCAAAAAGCATGACCTTTTGCTGGGTTTGATAAATTCACCTATGTTGTTTTTTTCTGTTCCTTACTATGTTACCATTCACCCCTTGCTTATAGCAAACACACCTGCATTTTAATCAAGCTGTTATCTTTTCTCACCCAGCTTTACTGAGATGTAATTAACACACAACTGTGTAAATTTAACGTGTACAATTTAATGGGGGTGTTATCTTAAACCTGTTACTAAGTCAGCAGTGCTGTCAGACAATTCTTAATAATATATTCTTACTTGTATTTCTCAAAAAAAGGTATTCTTGGTATGCTTGCTACTTTTCTATTCTTGTTTTTAAAGTTATACATAAAGTGAAATAAATGTAATAAAAAAAGAGTTGTTATAAAAGAACAGAAAATTAGGTTAATCTCATTCATGAACACAAATGAAAAAATATTAAATATTAGCGTATAAAAAAGCTGACAGATGATGGCCAAACTGGATTTAGCTGAGGAATGTGAGGTTGGTTTAATGTTAGAAACCAAATAATGCAACTAAGTTGGGTTTTTTTCAAGGAAGTAAGATTAGTTCAACTTTAGAAAATTTTTTTTAATTTCTAGAAAAATTACTAAAATATATCACCATATTAACAGGTTAAAAAAGAAAAAATATGCTCAACTCAGTTGATGAAAAATAAAAGCATTTGGTAAATAGAATGCATGCTTGTAATAGGAGGAGTAGAATGGAACTTTCTAATTCAAAGAAGAGTACCCACCAAGCAAACAAACAAACCCTGCTTAAAACCCAAACCAAAAGAAAGCAGGCAAGAGAAAAAAAAGCCCCAAATCAAAACCCTGCAATATACACTCTCAAGGGTAAAAGTCTAAAAATATTTCAAAATCAGTATCAAGACAAGGATGCCCACCACTGCTACTTCTACTCAACACAGAATTTGATGACCTAGTCAGCACAACAGCATAACAACAAAGAGGAAATAAAAGGTGTAAGAGTAAGGAAGTAATAAAACTGCCATTACTCACAGGTGATAATATTAACACATAAAATACACTCAAATCTAGTAAACTGATAAGCATGATTAGCAAGAATGTTTGGAAAAGATCAGTATGAAAGGCAACTGTAATTCTATACACGAGAAATTTAATAGTCATTTATAAGAAAGATACCTAGCAATACATGTAACAAGGCATACAGGAAAGTAGAACAGTTCAAAAAGTATTCAAGAAGCCATAAATCAATAAAGAAATACCATGAGACGAAGAAAAAGGTGTGATCTGTATAGATATCAATTCTCCCTGAACTGATCTATAGATTTAGTGTCATTTCAATAAAAATTTCAATAGTGTTTTACATGGAACTTGATAAGCTGATTCTAAAATTTATGCGCAAGAGCAAAGGAGGAGAAATAGCCAATATACTTCTGAGGACAATTAGGTAGGACCTGGCCTGATAAACATCAAGACTCATAAAGCTATATTATTTGAGACCAAGGCTACTGGGACAGGAAGGGACAGGACAATGGAAGTGGAAGTGAGCAATATGGGCGTAGAGATACAAATTTATATGACAAGAGTGGGCTCTGCAGGCTGGTGAAGAAGAATGAACTGTTCAATAATTGATGCCAGGAAAATTGTTTATCTATGTAGAAAAATCATGAAGACGAATGCCTATTTCACATCACATCTTTCTCTCTCCTTCCTTCCTTTGCGGGTGTGTGCACACGCACACACGTCTCTGACTCCAGGTAGATCAATGATTTTAAAGCAAAATGCAAAACTAAATTAGTAGTAAACACAGGAGAATATCTTAATGATCCCAGGTTAGAGAAGAATGTTTAAAACATGACTCAGATACTACCCATAAAGGGAAAGATAAATTTTATTATTTCAAAATTAAGAACTCTCCATTAAAAGACATCACAAAATTTGAAAAACAAGTCAAACTGGTAGAAGATATTTGCAACACATAACTACTAATAAATCAGTATCCAGAATATATAAAAGAACTTTTACCAATTCACTAGAAAACATATCACTTAATAGGCAAAATATTTACTCAGATATTCTGCACAAAAATGTCAAAACTCATTAAGCAATCAGGGGTATATAAATTAAAATCATGATGTGCCATTTCATATTTGCTAGATTAGCCAAAATTTAAAAGACTGGTAACGACAAGTATGGTGAAGGTGTGTAACAATGAGGAGCCTCAAACGCACTCTGCTACTGGTGAGTGTGTAAAGCAATTTGGCATTTTCTTGTCAAGCTGAACATCTGTATTGCTAGAGAATATATGCACAAAAATATTCACAGTGGCACTGCTAGATACAGCAGAAAACTGGAAACTAAATACCTATCAACAGTAGAATGATGCATACATTTTGTGGATTTATACTATTCAATTGGGAAAGAAACAAGTACAGCTATATGCATCAACAGGGATGAATCTCAACAATATAGGATTAAGCAGAAAAGGTAGCGCTTCAGACTATATATGTGAATCCATTCAGGTATAGTTAAAAAATGAAACAATGTGTTAAGGAAATCTATACGGTAAAAAAAAAAAAAGCAATAATTAATGTAAATTCAGAACAGTGACAGGCTGGAAGGAAGGAAAAAGATGCTCTCTGGGAAGATGTGGATGGTTTCACGAAGACTGTTTCTTACGCTGGGTGGAGAGTTTTAAAGGCATTCACTTTATTACTCTTTAAATGTACATATATACCACACATCTTCTTTTGTATATGTTTCACAATTTTAAAGTAATGGGCAAAAGTATGAACATAGCACATTACTTGTAACATGGGTGCTACAAAAATGAAAACTAATTACAAAGTTCTAATACTATCAAGAATGAAATTGGCAGTACTCCAGAACTGCTGATTTGACAGCTTATAATTTATGTCAATGCAGACAGCATGATTTTCCAATGTTCTTTTCCTAACCCTAAAAAGGAAAAAAAAAAAAAAAAGTACCTCAAGCAATAGAAGTCTCTTTGCATAGAGGGCCAAAGCATATAAGGGTACAAGTGCCCCTTGACCACTAGCTGAATCCCATCCCACTTTCCAAAATTCATCTCCATTCAGGGTGAGTCCTCTGGACCCTTGTCTATGCATTTACACCAAAGACTTTATTTTTTTAATGTTTATTTTTGAGGGAGAGAGACAGACAGAGAGTCAGAGACAGAGAGGGACACAGAATCTGAAGCAGGCTCCAGGCTCTGAGCTGTCAGCACAGAGCCCGATGTGGGGCTCGAATTCACAAGCAGTGAGATCATGGCCTGAGCCAAAGTCAGATGCTTAACCCAATCAGCCACCCAGGCACCAACAAAGACTTTTTTTTGATGCTGTTGGGTTTTTATATACAGCTGACCCTTGAACATAGGTTTGAACTGCACAGGTCCACTTATATGCAGTTTTTGGATAAACAGAGTAAGTGTATTTTTTTCCTTATGATTTTATTAACATTTCTCCCCTACCTTCCTTTATTGTAAGAAAACATCATATAACACATACAATATACAAAATATGTCGATAAGCTCTTTATGTTATTGGTAAAGCTTCTGATCAACAGCAGGCTGTTGGGAGCTAATTTGTAGAGAGCTGGATTTTCAACTGCACGGGGATGGGAGGGACCCAGGGTAGGTGTTCTAACCTAGCTGTTCAAGGGTCATCTGTACTAATGGGGGCACATGTATACTCTGACTTGTGGTTTTCACTTGTCAGTATTTCCTTAGTGATATGTATTTTAAGCGAGTATTTTCTGCTATTATAAGCACCATGGGAATATTCTTCCATAGGTATCTTTGTGCACATGTTCAAGGATTTCCACAGGCCACATTCTCAGATAAGGAATCGCTGGTTATAATTAAGTTAAATACTGACTAGGTCTGCCCACCAGAAAAACAATACCAATTTAAATTTCTGCAAATAACAGTCCGTATTTCCCTACGTCATACCCAATGCTGTATTGTCCACTCTTTAAACTTTTTTGCCTAAAAGTAAAAAAGGGCATCTTTTTAATCTGCACTTTTGATAGCTAATGAGGTCGATCATCCTTTCATGTTTATTAGCCATTTGTATTTCATCTTCTATTTATCTCTTCTTTCTCCTTTTTTCTCCTTCTGTTTTATTCTGAGTTGAAGAAGGTCTTTAGTTTTGTCACAGATTTCTTTTCAGGTGCAGTCTTGGTTTTTAAAAATTAACTAACTGAACAATATTTATTCATTCTGTACCACACAGAGATAGGTTCAAACATACCTGCAGAAATTTCTTCACAATGAATAAACTTCCATTAAAAATATTTTTACAGTGAGTGTTTTCATTTTAAAACATTCAAAAATATAGAAATAATTGGAGTCCTCTTCCCTCTCTCCAGTTACTCTACCCTGCCAAGCCTATTCTGTTTCTTGTAGGGGAAAAAATGTATAGAGAGTAATAAAATATAGGTTTGTAGGCTTCCCGATTTCTTCCCTCAGCATTTATAGACATATATGTACCGGCATATTTTCATTAGTGACTTTTTTCCCCCTCCAAGCTTTTAATTTTGAAAGGTTGAAACTACAGAGAAGTGGAAAGAATGCCAGTGGTAACCCACATATCTACATTTTGTGCATTCGTTTGATCTCTTTGACCTACAGACATCATAACATGGAGTCCTAAATATTTCAGCATGTAGAGTCTAAGAATGCATTTCTGTATAACCACAGTGTAAGGATCTAAGAAATCTGACACATCATTTATAAAGTTTATATTTAAATTTCTTCAATTGTCCCAATTAAGACCTTTGTAGTTTAAAGAAACAAGAAAATCACCTCCAGGATTCAACCAAAGTACACAACACACTGCATTTGTTTCTCAGACTCTTCAGTCTAACCTGTGATGCTCTCTTGCCCCTCCCCCACCAAGTCCTCCAACTACCAAGCCAGCTTTCTTGTAAAACGTCCCACAATCTGGATTTGATTGTTTCTTCATGATTAGATTCAGGCTAAATTTTTGGCAAGAATAGTACATAGGTGGTGCTGTGCTTATAGAACAGATTTTAATCCTTTATCTATTGCTTATATAGTGCCAATATTTTCTTCCAATTCATATTTTAATTTTGCTTGAAAATGACTTTGAAGTTTTTCATTCACTGGGTTTAGTCCTGTGCCACATTTCTTCTAAAGTTGATACTACAAAAGAAACATGACCCTGTCTCTGGTATACTCTATGTTGTTCTAATAATACCTTCTTTAATCTTAACAGTTTTCATTTAAAAAGGTTAGGAATATAGTTCACTTCCCAGGCACTCAATGTGATTTTCTCACAGGCCACTATGCTCTAATTTCATTTGGCTTCTTTCTAATCAGAGTTAGGAAAAAACAAAAAACATTTCATTTTGAACAGCTACTTTATAATCATCAACTAAGTGAAACTGAGGCAAGCATCTCCCAGTGGCTATGGGAAGAGTTAACTATATCTGAGGATAAAGGATTTAATTTAGCTACAGCAACCTTTTTTCCTCCCTTTGAGGATAGATAGCAATTACTCTGCAAAATGTTCTGGTGGAATGAGCTTATGTAACTTTGGTGGATGAATGAGCTTAGTCACTTTGACCAGAACACAAAAAAACAGTCCTTTATTTCAATGTGAGGACTATATGTAAATAATTATAAGACAACAGTGGGCAAAAAAGCCAAAACTTTAAAATTTATGATTCCATTCAGGCACAGTTAAAAAAATAAAGCAACACTGTTTAAGGAAACGTGTACAGTAAGTCCGAAGGCAGAGCAGGGCACTAACAGGTGTGGGTGTGGCTAATAAGGAAAGGAAGTGATCAGGCACTTACATCATTCATTTAGACCAAAAATATACTCTTCCACACCTCTGGTTTGATTGCAAAAATCTCAAACTGTAAGAATAAAGAAGAGCTTCTCTGAATTATGCAATGTCGGGTAATTTATATGTAGTAAAAGGACTTGATCTTTTTTTTAGTGGCTTTACCTCAGTATGATAAACCACTTAATTTCCCCACAAGATACATGACTTAGAAATAAAATTCTCCTCAAGGGGATTTGATTAATGCAACATGGAAAACTTCTTCCTTTCAAAGAGCGTATCACTAGCATGTAAAAACAAAACAGCATGCAAAAAAGATTTATAGCAAGACTTCACATTTGGAGAAAAGAGCACTGAGAGGCTTCTAAGTAATATGCAACACAAGACAGTGGACTGCAGCAAGCACAGGAACCGCCGTCCCTCTTCACTGCTGGGAAAAGTCACCCCATCAGAGATCAAGGTGGTAGGAACATGAGATAAAGGTCCCCACTTTTCACATTTTACATATTATGAACTGAGACTCCAAAGCAATAATTTTCAAATTATTTTCTGAATAAGAAAAGCAGGCGTGGGAAGGTTTTGATGCCAAGATAGATATGGGTAATGTGCACTTTTGATCTTTCAGTGGAAAAATAGAAATTTATTCTAAACATGGAAGGTATTCCAAGACTTTCTTTGGAATGGCATTCCTAAAAAAAATCATTCTACCACATCACTTACACAAGTAATAGATGGAAGAACTTCTGGATTAGAATGTGGGAAAAACCCAACTTGCCACATTCCATTGAGACTACTTTCTTTACAATCACAAAGAGGAGGAATTTTAGTTTAGCTTAAACCAGTTTAGAGGAGGAATACTTACATGTTTTCTTTCTGTAGCTTTTAGAGATTTGGCAGCATAGTAAAAAAGTTGTGTCCCACACAAAGCTGCCCAATACTTTGTCCATGATGCTACCTGCAAAGACAAACACATAAATATACTACTACCGGCTTCTCAGTTTCTTTACTTTCTTAGGGCTGATGACCACTAGCTCCACACCACTCCAGTCACCTTGGCTGAATCGTAAAGAGTTGCATCACTTCTGAAATCTGTATCTCCAACATTCCTGTCACTTTCACTGAATATACTCTACTACTACTTTCTTGTTTGTTTGTTTGTCTATTGAGTAAGTGGAGAGAGAGAATGGAAGCGGGGAAGGCAGAGAGGGACAGAGGATCCAACGTAGGCCCCGTGCTGACAGGCTGACAGCAGTGAGACTGATGAGGGCTTGAACTCCTGAACCGTGAGATCATGACCTGAGCGGAAGTCGCATGCTTAACCGACTGAGCCACCCAGGCGCCCCACTACTACTTAGGTTTCATCAAAAAATCATACCACTTTTTTACCACTATCTAGTGTTGCCACTGCCTCCCTGCCCTGTCCCCTCCATCCCCCTCTCCATATGCAGCCAGTACCACATGGTCTAGCATATATCCGTTCCCTTCCAAATACCTGCATCTCACTATCCCCTCTCCTGACATAGCCCGAGCCCTTTTTCAATCGAACCATCTGATTACTTGGCACATTACAATAACCGAATATTGTTGAAGAAATCACATAATTGTGCCAACTGATAAAATGATAACCAGCAATCTCAAATAGAAATCGACAGCACTTCACTCTTATCCCATCAAGTCATTACACTCTTTCTCTCCAGAGACAACCATTTCATTCCTTGTCTTAAAATCTGTACTACTCCACCCTCTCACTACAGCACTGCACACTTCCCAGAGGAAACGAGCTGAAATCTAGTGAGGACTGCCTCATTTTCCCAGGCCAGTTCCATCTAACCACCTGTTTGTAAACCCACATACTCAGCCTTTCTTCCTGCTACAACAGAACAGTTAACGCTGCTTCTATCAAAGGAGAAATTCCACTCTTTTCACACCCTAGCTTCCTACTCTCATTTCCCCAAGAAATCTGCCCTTGTAATTCACTCCCTCGCCAGTGTATTTTGATTTCTCTCCCTCTACCATCATGACACAGATGAGGCTTAATAGCATTCTCATCTTTGAAAGCCCTTCCACTGTCCCATTCCCTGCCCCACCAGAGAGCACCCAAGTTCTCTGCTCCTGTAACTTCTTGCAAGGTGTCTCTAATTCCTGACTCTACTTCTATCTTGCCTATTTTCTCTTCCACTTACTTTCAGTTAGGCTGCAGCTGTCAAGGTCACTGATCACGGACATTTTATCAAAGCCTCTGTTCTATTTTTTCCTAATTTTTAAAAGTTTATTTATTTTGACAGAGAAGTGAACAGCGTGAGTGAGGGAAGGGCAGCAAGAGAGGGAGAAAGAGAATCCCTAGGAAGCTCTGCACTGCTCGCACAGAAGAGTCCAATGCGGGGCTTGAACCCACAAAGCTGTGAGATCATGACCTGAGCTGAAACCAAAAGGCAGAAGCTTAACTAACCGAGCCACCCAGGCGCTCCCAAAGCCTCTGTTCTTGTCATTGTCAACTCTTAGCAATATCCAACACAATTGGCCATTTCTTTCTAGAACTACTTTATCAGCTACACTTCTCTGATTAACAGTGCCTTCGTTCTCCTCTCTGCTCTTCTTAGAGCAGAACTTTACATGCTACAGAGTTCTATCCCCAGACTTCTTTTCTTCTCCAGCTATACTTTCTTCAGAGATAATCTGTCTCTTCCGGTCCTGTACTTCAAATACCATCTGTATGCTAACAAGTCCCGAATCTCTATCTCTGGCCACCACCTCTCTGCTGAACTTCTGAACTGTACTTTTTAGAGCCAAGCTGACATCTCCACTTAAATGGATAAAGTGAAATTAGCCAAGACTGACCAGCCCCCTCTTGGAAAAAACTTTCCCTATTTCAATAAACGTCCCCAACATCCATCCGGCTCAGCCCCAAACCCAGATGCTACCTTCACTTCCAAGCTCTCTCACACACTGCGTCAAATACCTCATCAAGCAATGCTAACCGTTCTGACTTTGCCTCCTCCACCTTCCGTGCCTCAGCCACATGGGTCTTCTTGCCTCCTTGAACTGGAGACCCTCACATGGCTAACTCCCCTTCCTCACTCACATGACAGCTCGGAGGCCTTACTGGGCCGGTAACTCTCCTCACTTTCTCATTCACCATCTCATTACCTTATTTCAGGGCTCACGTTCGCTGGACTGTCATCCCCACAGGGCATCTTGTTTGTGGCTCTATTTCTAGCATTTGGTGCACAATAGTGTAGGAACGGCTCACCTAACACACTACTCCTCGTGTGCCAGCTGGCCTACGATAGCTTCCTCACTGCAAGTGCCTGAAGTTTACTGTAACACAGGCAGCAAAATCAGATTGCTTAGATGCAAACCATTTTTATGTTTTAAGAAGCCTTCATATCTTCAAAAGTGTCACGTTTGGATATATGTTGAAGTTTTAATTCCAAACTAGAGAAATTATACCGTTATTTGAGGGAAAAAAAAATCTTCTTTTTTTAGTAGTCAAACTAGTCGCTGCTGCTGGGGAAGAAGAAACTTCTATGTTATGTAAAAAGGCTTTGTGCCACAAACTTTTATCACTTTTTAAAAAATATAACTATGGTTTGGAGGACATTTAATATCTGGATTTCATTTCATGAAGGAAAACAAAAGTACATTACAGAGATTTAAAAAAACAAGTTAGGACAAAACAAAATTAGCTGAATTCCATTTTTTAGGGTCGTTACTCTCTATTCTTTACTTTTCCTCAACTTATTACTAAAATACTTCATAACAGCATATATTTTCGTTTCCCTGAGAAATGGTTTCATGTAAGAACTACATTAGGGGACTGAGGGAACAGGAGCACCTTGATATAAACACCCTAAGTGAATGATTCAACTGAAGTCTAAATTAAGAAACACGGTGAGGCAAATGTGTGTTTTAAATTATTTCAAGTGAACTACGTATCTGGTTTTATTTCAACTGTCTTCATATTTTTTAGGGCCCTATATACATTTGCATATTTTTAGAGGTGTGTTAAAATATAATGTAATAAGATCTTACTGTAGGCTTTTTGCCTTCTTTTAACAAAGTTTTTCTTCTGAGAACACCTTGAATAGTAACAGCTCCTGGATATAAATGTACTGCCAAATCTTCTGATTCTGCAGAACTAGAACAAAGGAATGAAAAAAGAAAGTGTAAGAGCTTTTGTGTACAGTAGTTACAAAGTAGGTACTTAAATGAAATGTAATTACTCTTCATTTTAAAACTTTGTTACTGTGTTCAGTACAAGAAGACACTGACAATGATAAAGTTTACTGATCTGAAATTTATACACTGTTACAAAAAGCTTAATCAGGAAGTTATTAAAGTCAGCAGATGGTTAAAACACACACTTTATGACATACTTGAACAAGTATAATTTAGACAGAATAGAGCAATTTGCTTCAGTGAAGATTAAATTAAGGTTTTAAGACTTCTTCTTAACATGCCACATTGCATCACTGCTGTAAACTTTTCTCCCCATTAGAAATTTCCTACCTAAGTCCTGGTAGGAAAGATGAGGATTCTTTTTGTTAAGTGTTTAAGCATACAAAGCTCTAAATAAAAATAGCAGAAGCTCAAAAAGAGGAGGAAAGGAAAAAGAAAACCCATGCTTAATTTAATTCTAAAATAGGTGAGAGAAGTAATACAGGCCATAACAACATATTTAAAAAACTAGCGTACTGCAATAAATTTTAATGACATTTAATCGCTGTCAATGCGTGTTTGATTATAGCCTTATAGCCCAACAGCTTTCTAAGGAAGGAATAACTCCAAAACTCAAGATTTCCTTTTCAAAAATCTTAAGAAAACTATCACAAAATAACCAAACATTTAAATATATCTCTTCCCAATGGACTTAAGGTCCTACATTTAAAACAAGAATAACTTAATCTGTTCTCTGGTAATCTGACATGATCTGCAGAATTCCTACAACACAGAAGAAAACTGTAAAGTTTGCCAGTTTATCCCTTTATGATTATTTAGGTGTCTTCAAAGTGACTTAAAAACCTAGAGACCACTAGAAATTTCATGTTAGAGCTATTTATATTCAGGGAGGTATACATAAAGAAATTAGACACCAAATTGATATAAAGTTCACTTCTGAAGTTGGCTATTTTGTTGTAGTATGAGGTGGCTGATTACTTATTACCCCTAACCTCCAGCCCCCAATCAGTCTAACATTCTCATTTCCTTCTGCAGCTAATATGGTGCAGAAAGAGCCCTGGTTTAACTACATAAACCATCGAACAAACGAGAGTTGAAATGAATAAATATCTACTGAAATAACTTGTCCAAATTCCAGATCTGCAGTTTATCTAAAAAATTCTTAATAAAGACAAAATGAATGGAGACTTATTAGCAAAGTAAATGCTCTGACAGTAGCCTTTGTGTAATAAGCGGATTTTTGTATTGCTTATCCAATAACTAGCAGCACTGGAAAGACCTACGCGGTTACAAGGCTACCAACCTGGAATTATTTTGCAATTAGCTCAGTGGAACAGAAAGAGAAGTCCAAATTTCTCTCTAGATTAAATCTAGGAAAGAACATTTTCCTAGATACTTTTTTAGTTTATTAACCAATTAGCTGAGAAAGAACAGAGACACTGTGAGATTACGCCCGTTAAGCCAATCACCACCACCAGAGGGGAGTTCTGTGGCCCCTGGGTGCAGGGGGATTGTACCTGCTGGCCTTCATGTGGCTTCGATAGCCATTTCGTGCCACGCGTGTCACCGGCCCGAGAGAATGGTATAATCTGTTCCTGTTGGATTCCATTATAAATTGTATATATTACATATGCTTTTATTCACACAATCATTGATACCTAGAACAATATAATTTCTTCCCGTAATATAGCTTCCTAAATTCTACAAAAAGATAGTAGGTGGTTGCTCCTCTTTCTTAAGCATGCAACATAGATTAAAAAAAAAAAATGTTTTCTTCTACTACTGACTCTAGAAATACTTACAGGTGTTAGTATATACCATACATTTTATATACATTTGCTTTCATAAATCTGCTAAAATAATGAAAGGGTTATTTACTACCAATATTTTCAAAACCTGGAAAAGACTTCAAAAATCCTTTTGTTTCTAATCCAGTTCTTGGATTCCAGTTCAAAAATGGTATCTGGATTTATAATAAATAATTTTTTTATGTCCCTATGAAGACACCTAAAAACAATGTGGGCTGTAAATTTAAAGTTAATGTGGCCTAAACATTTTATTTTCCTCTCTATCCTTTACATTAAATCTAAGAAAACTAATAAAAGAGATGAGCTGAGTAATAAAGGCATTATTTTATTTCCACATCAACTGAAATAAATGCTGAAGCCAATAAATGATTAAAATGGTTTGAATTAATATATATCCAAAAAGGCATGTAATACTTAACAAAGGAAAAAAACACATACATAGAAACACCAACACTTCTTCGTCTGGGAAAAGCCAAAAGTAGCACTGTTGGCAAATGTTATTTAAAGCAAAAAGCACTGCTTTAGTAACTTAGGCAGCAACAAACATATTTGATGTCTCTGTAATGATATGCTTAACATTCAGAATACTATTTTCAAATTCATTATCTACAAGCAATATTTTAAACATCCTAGTTCTTTATTTACTTTTTATTATTCCATGGCTGAATCTTGCTGGGAAGCATTAATTTGCTCTCAAAATGTTCCAAGAGCCACAGATTTAAACTTGGCGCAAGTACAGATTTTTTTAGCTGCAAACCTCTGTGAAGCAAAACATGTGTCATAAAAGAAATATACTGTTTTGAGATGTGAAGGTAACACCGTTACATACAGTCTTCAGAAACAACCTGCTGGGAGGAGGACGGACAGATTACTGAACACGACACCGTCCCGGTTACTCACTCACCTACAACTCATTCAAACTGACAAACGTTTTTCTCATCAATATTTTTTATCTAAAGATTACAATACACTTTATAATCAACATATAACGCTCTTCCTAGAGGGAAAGAACTAAAATAACTTGTACAGACAGCATGCCAGAGGCAACTCTGGCGTTTTTCTCATTTCAGGCAAACCCTAATGAAGAGACTGAATGTAAAAGTTGGAAGAGAAACAGTGTACAAAAAACAAAGTAAGATCCCCCAAAACAAAGAACAAGACTTGATAACGCTGACAATTAAGAGTAGAGAGGCTTAAGAGTACTTTGAAATGTTGGATTTACAAATAAAATCTTAATCACATAATGGAGAGAAATCGTTATGAAGTTTCATCAAGAACAAAAATAAATTTTCCAATTCCAATATAGTTTAATTTCAAATGTATAGTCAATAAAATTATTTTCTATTAAAAAGTGACTAATAGGGAGTTAGGTAACTATTCTCAACTCTACCAATTTTAATACGGCACTCCAAACTCAATCTCCACAACACTCTGCTGCTTAGAAACTTAGGATGCAATTTATATACAAAAGGGAGCAATTATTTTGGTAAGAGTCAAACACCTTATAAATACGAAAATTGAAGAACTGAAATGGCCAAAGACAATATAAACGTCCTAATGGACATTTAGTAAATAAATTATTTGCACTGTTTGGCTACATTTTTAGGAGCTCTTACACTCGAAGATCTCAATACAGCTCAGGATTTGCTGCAGAAAGAGCACAACTCCTATTGCTTAAAGCCATAAAGAAAGGAGAATGGAGTGAGACCTAGAGTATTTCAGTACAAATCTCTGTGCTGTATGTAAACTCTGAGTTGCTGACAATTTAAATTTAAATTTTAAGCTGCTTTACTTATAGTATAATTTAAAATTTACTAAGTCATTTTGCTCTTGACAAAGTAGCAGAGAATGAAGTAGACCATTCTATTAAGTGCCTTAAAATTACTTAAGTGAACAAGAATTTAAGGAAATAATTTTACTTTAAACACATAGTAGGTAAGTTTACTATGACTGGTTATTACTATTTTTAAATTATAACTTTAAAGATACTAAAATTCAAATACATGTGTCAAGGCACCAATTAAACATGTATTTATTAGCTAAGACTCAATTCCAGACTTAAATATCAACTTCTAATTCTACCACCAGTTGGAAGCTTATAAAGAGTCCCTTACAGATATGTAACAAATTTTAGGTGTTAAGATGTTTATGATCTTTTAAGAAAGACCAACTAAGCTCCAAGCAGTTCAAATGGACAATTTTTCTTACCTCTCAAAAGCAGGCCATGAGGTTTCTTCACTTAGTTCAGAACCATCACTGCTACCTAAAATCAAAAGTTATTCTACTTTTAAACATCAGAATTAGTTTGAATTTCGTATTTTAAAAATAAATTCTCTAATTGTACTTATAAAGTGATAATCATGTTATTTGTGGGTGAACGTCTACATATTAATTCTTCATTCTTGTGTTACTGCTGGGAGGCTTATTCTGCAATATACTGGAATATAGTTAACAAGACCTCCAAAAATAACAGAAAAGCATAAAACATTTATGTAGGTCTACTTATGGCTCAAATTCATTATGTTTATAAACAATTTTCTACCATCAGAGAATGTACATACACACAAAACTTTAAACTTTCAAAATTTTGTGGGGCGCCTGGGTAGCTCTGTAAGAGTGTCCGACTTCTGTTTAGGTAATGATCTCACAGTTTGTGGGTTCGAGCCCCCCACTGGGTTCTGTGCTGACAGCTCAGAGCCTGGAGCCTGTTTCAGATTCTGTCTCTCTCTCTCTCTCTCTGCCCCTCCCCCACTCGTGCTCTGTCTCTGTCTCAAAAATAAAGAAAAAAAAATTTTTTTGCCATAATTTAAGACAAATAAATTGTTCAATTCTTAGAGGCTCCTTCTCTTTGTATTCCTTTAAAAACCCATTATTATCCTAAGGATAAGAAGCTTAATGAAATTCCTCTTTCCTTTTCTCTCTCTCTCAAAAATAAATATACGTTAAAAAAAAAAAGAAAGGAAGTTTAATGACACTCAACTTTTGCCTTTAGAGGAGCCAAGGTAGAAGAGGAAGGAATCCTTAAATTAAAAAAAAAAAGAAATAACAATGGTATGCTAACAATGTAAAAACTTTTTCTTTGGCCAGAATAACAGCTAAAATACAAAGTATTAAATTAGTTAAAGAAAAAAATGAGAATAAATTTGGAGACTAAAAAACAGCTTACACTGATTTAAACGTTATTTTAAAGATAATTCTGGCTCTCAATAAAACTGCCAAATAATGTGTCCCTTATGTATCAAGTTAAACTGTCCATCAGACTTTCACACCAGTGTTCCATGAGAGACTCAAACTACACAGCTAAAAGGTAGGCATTATATTTGGATTAATACCTCGTCTATGTATTTAGAGTGGCCCTAGCTATGTATTATCCCTGGAAGAGCTTAGTTAATAGCCATTGAAATAATTTTCTTGTTGTATGGGTCAGATGAGAAAATGGAAGTATTCTGCTGGTGGTTGGAGGGTGTTCTAGATCATCTGTTGATTTGTAACATTATGTGGTAAGGACAGAAAAATTAATCATAATTAGTATGATTTAGTTGTATAAAATATGTTTTTCCAGTTCAGAGTGGATATGCTTCTCTTAGCTAGGCAAGACCACGTCAGGTTATCTAAGACATCTGAACCACAGAGGCCACTGGCCCAAGCACTGGCTAATTTGTCTGCAGTACTTTCTCAAAACCTCTATGGTATAGGTTGATATTATGTGTTAAAGTCACAACTAAGGAAAAAACTCTTTTGTAACTATAAATTGTGTGTGTGTATGTGTGTGTGTGTGTGTGTGTGTGTAACACCTAACATCTAAGGTTACAGATTTATTTTCCTTCCAGAATATACAGCTTTAAAACAAAAACCTTGCAAGGTAATGTCTATGTTTAACGTTCTTAATTTATAAACAAGGATGTAACAATCCTTATTGCTTACCTACTTAATAGCCTTTGAATAAACAAAAAATAAATACAAAGGCAAAAATTAAAATAGTCTCTTCCTGTTCTAAAGAAAGGCCTACAAACTGAGACACTAACTGTAACCAAATGAAATAACTAGATAAGTAACTGTCTTGCAGTGACAAAAAAAAGAATATCTATGGAAAGTAAAAGCCATAAATAAGCTAAAGAATTTTCATTATAAAATCTATGATGGGGGCGCCTGGGTGGCTTAGTCGGTTAAGCGTCCGACTTTCGCTTAGGTCATGATCTCGCGGTTCGTGGGTTCGAGCCCCGCGTCGGGCTCTGTGCTGACTGCCAGCTCAGAGACTGGAGCCTGTTTCAGAGTCTGTGACTCCCTCTCTCTCTGGCCCCTCTCTCTCTCTCTCTCTCTCTCTCTCCCAGAAATAAATAAAACATTAAAAAAAAATCTATGATGGGGAAAAGTCAAATATTATATATACTTAATTGAGAGCTGTGATTTTAAAAATTATTATTTTTTCATTTAAGTGGCATGCCAGGACTCCATAGTGTAACAAATTTTTAACGGGAAAAAAGTTCTTCCTTTCACTTTTGCATAATTATTCTGTGTATTATTTTTCAGACTGAGGTTGATACTTGTATATAGACCACTTACAGCATCAATGAAGAGGTATTTTAGGTGGCTAATTGGTCTTGCATTTTGTGAATTTTATCGTCATTTAATCATTTGCATTTATCAAAGGGGGAACTTTGGAAATAAAAAACTGAATGGTGCTGGAAAGCTCTAAATCAATTTTATTTACAGGGTTTGGGTCTCTCAAAGGTTAAGGAAGTCAAATGTTTTGTTTTGTTTTTTAAAATTTTTTTTAATGTTTATTTTCTTTTTGTGTGAGAGAGAGACAGAGCACGAACAGGGGAGGAGCAGAGAGAGAGGGAGACACAGAATTCAAAGCAGGCTCCAGGCTCTGAGCAGTCAGCACACAGCCTGAAGTGGGGCTCGAACTCATGAACCATGAGATCATGACCTGAGCCAAAGTCAGACGCTTAATCAACTGAGCCACCCAGGTGCCCCAAGGAAGTCAATATGTTTACGAAAATGAACTCCTTCTTGGATTTCTTTCTACTGACTTATCAATATTGAGATGATCCTATTAACAGGCAAAGAGCTCTTGACCAAGCTGGTACTTAATCAGGGAAGACATTTTCCTCCTTTATTCCTTTTAAAAAATAAAACAGTACTGTATATTTTTCTAATTATCAAAAGAAACGCTCATCTAAAAGATGCAGAAAATAAGCAAGTTTAGGAAGTAAAAACAAATTCTTCACAACCTCATCTCCTTTTCCAGTATGGTCCCGATTTTCTGGTCCCCTTCACGGTAGCTGTCTCTATTTCCTCACCTCTCATTTTCCAGGCTACTCCAATCAGGACTCCACTATGAAGCAACTCTTACCAAGGTCACCAAACACTTCTATCTTGCCAAATGAACTCATCAATTCCTATTCTCATTTTTTCTTTTTCCTTGCATTTGACAGTGATACTTCCTTCCTCCTGGAGATACTTTGTCTACTGGGCTTTTGTGGTCCCACGCCCTGATTTTTATCGCTACTTCACTGATCCCCCTTCTTCCTATTTCTTTTGATGGCCCATCTTTAAACAAAAAGTAATCAGACCTCTAAATAGGAGTATATCTTCTCTTATTTGTTTACATTCTCTCCCCTGGTGAACTTAACCAATCTCATGGCCTGAGATATTATAAATGTCCTAACTCCTATACTCCTATCTACAAACCTAACCTTACCCACTGAGTTCAAGTCACATATTCAGTTACCTACCTGACAACTCCATGTGGACCAAACATGTCCAAAACAGAATTCCTAATTCCCCAAACCCAGTCCTCCTTCACAAATACCTCACCACCTACAAATGATTGTTCTTGTCTTCTCTACTATGGCAGTAGCACCACTATCTAACTAGCTGCTTAATCCAAAAGACAGCGAGTATACCAACACTGTCTTTTCCCTCATCCTACAAACAAACTGCATGAAGTAACCAACTCAACCAGTCTACCTTCTTTTCCCACCATTTCTCAAATGCTTCCCCTTTTGGAGTCAGAAACATCAAGCACTTTTAAAACCATCATGAATTATTAACTTCAGAAGCTACTAGTAAGATGATCCTATATCTGTTACTTTGCTTTTATCAAATTTTCTCTATGTATGGTAGGATTAAAGACTTTTTTTTCCAGCTGAGTTTTATTAAAAGTCTCATTTTATATAACTTGGAATCCTCTCAGAGAAGTTATTTCTCACCTATTGATATTCCACTAGAAAGAGTAGAACTTTCAGCTTGGCCTCGAGACGGTGCGTGGGGTTCCATGACGCTATCGTCTAATAGGTGTCTTGGCCCTGCATTTGGGAACGTTGCACTCTTAAACTCTGCTGTGTTCATTTTATGAATGAAACTGGAGACAAAGAGAAATATTTTTCATATCTTTTACTACTGTCAGGTAATTCAAAATATAAAAGATACTCTTATATAAAGACTTAGGACACAGAAGACTTACTTGCTATCCTGACCTGACTTCTCAACTCTCATACTAATAAACACATAAGATTTTTACCACGAGAGCCTCAAACCAGCAGTTTAGGGAAAATGTCTTAGGAAACCAGGCCAGGCCTTATCTATTTATGTAAGAGCTAATACCTTAAATTCACCTTAAGTCTCAGGTCCATTAAAAAATTGTTTATTTACATTAGCTTTTGGAAAACAGCTATTAAATTTTCACAAAAATCATGGCAACAGTGAACTATGGGCCCCATTTTGAGAAAAGTCTTGCAAAGTTAATGGTGTTAAAACAAAAAATCAGTTTCCTTTTCTTTATGTTTAGGAATCAAAGGAGTGATTTTTATAGACCTTAACTTATGGTGACTTATTTTGATTAAGACAAGCAATGACTGTCTTGATACAAAGATAATAATTTAAAAGGAAAATGGTATATTGTTTTCCTGATTTTATTTATGATGACGCTCTGTAATATAGTTCATTTGTAAAGGCACTGCTGGGAAGCTTATTTCCAAATTAAGGAAAAACTAAGTGCTTTTAAGCAAACAAGATATTTTACTGAATCAGGAAAAAACTATGGTTATACAAATAAAACTATTCAGGATGCTAATTTCTTTTAACTAATAAAATATACAGAAAATAAATCCAACCAGAAACAACCTAAAATTCTGAAAGATAAAATTAAAGCTGCTGACTTATAACCCAAGCTGTGGCACTTCCTATGTCCATGGGGAATCAGGTTCCGAGGGGACGGAGGTGTCGGTGGAAGCAAGGCCCCTTCAGCTGCCATGCTTTTCCTTCCACTCTGTGGAGATGCTCCCACTTCAGGGCCTAAGGGTTACATGTGAGAGAGAGAGAGAGAGGTTTTCAAATGGCTTCAAGAGAGTATTTTCTTTTTAATCCCTCGATAGAAAATTTAAAATGGGGTTTAAATAAAATAATATTGCTAATTCTATTTTCAATGACTGAATATTAAATATATACTTTCTGCAAAGTCCAAAACATATAAAATCAGTTAATTTCTATCTATCTTAATTGCACTAAGCAGGCAGTAGAAGCATTTTCCCCCACTAACAGAGAAAGAAGAATTAGAAGAGACAGACTCAGGCTCACTGCGTGTAAAGCCTGAACTAATCACCCAGGTCTGAGTCCTGTAACTTAGTGCTCATTTCATTTTGCACACTGCTTCTTGCTCTGAGTTTCAGCTTTCTCTTAGAGAAAGAGCATTCAAGTTGGAATTCCAGTCTATATTGACACTGTTCAGGCTTATGGGAATTTAAAAAACAGAACCGACAGCTACACAGATTTGCAAACTATCACTTTAACAATAAAAACAAAAGCAAATTTAAGAGATTTAGACCGCCCTGTTTTCCTCTGCTTGTAATCCTCTCCTAGATATTGTCATGGCTTGTCTCCTTGCTTCCTCCACATCTTATGAGATCAGCCTCCCAATAATTTGAGAGGATGCAGTATTATGAAGCTTAATGTCAAACTCTTCACTTGAAATTACAAAAAGGTAATTAATAATTTCTTAAATAATAGGGAATTCTCTCCAATTTTACATTTTTAATCATGTGTGGTATATAAATATTATCCCCATTATACTGTGACAGGTAAATTAAGGGACTGTGACAATTCTTTTTTAATATTTTCAGTATGTGGACCAGTATTAAAGTGAAATTTCTAAAAAGTTAAGTCACTAAAACTGACTTCCATAATTATTCAAATTAGTAAAATTTTCCACTCAGACCTCACAAATTTCTAATGTAATTAATCTTCATTGCCTAGGACAGTGTATTCTTAATAAAAAGAAGAGATATTCATAAATATGAATACGAATATTATCTATTTTTTTTTGTTATGTATTTTTCTTGATTAGTTGGCTTGTTTGTACATTTCTACAAATTCCAAGTAAAAACTTATTTTTTCCAAGTAACAACTTAAAAAAAATTTTTTTTTTAGTGTTTATTTTTGAGAGAGACAGTGAGACAGAGCGCTAGCAGGGGAGGGGCAGAGAGAAGAGACAAAATGAGAAGCAGGCTCTAGGCTCCGAGCTGTCAGCACAGAGCCTGATGTGGGGCTCAAACCCATGAACCGTGAGATCATGACCTGAGCCAAAGTTGTACACTCAACCAACTGAGCCACCCAGCCACCTCTCAAGTAACAACTTTTTAATTAAAAAAAAAAGCCCAAACAAAAAAGTGATATATTTTAATATCAAAAATAAAATTTTGCGTCCATTACAAAATGTGCTAAGTGTATCTACTTTGAAGCGCATTCTTTATTAGGTTACCTGATTTCTTATTTGATCATCAGAGAAAAGAATATGCACTAACCTACTAAATCTTCTCTGGAAGCAGCAGAACGTGGTGTGCTTGTCCCTGGTTCTATCTTTAATGAAAGCCTGTCATTTGAAAAAGAAACAAAACACATAAAATGATTAACATTTGACCAAATAATATTAAAATTATGTGTTTGCTCACCAAAAAAAAAAAAAAAAAGAATTTTTATAAAGTAATCTCAACTATATATTTTTCTTCAAGGACAATCTTTAATAGTAAATTTCCTATATCCTTCATACAAAGCTGATCTCGTGGTTATTCTAGGACATATTAGGGAAGGGAATAACATTAAAAGTTACATTTAAAAACAGAAAAATCTTCCCAAACTACCCCAATGTTGCCAAATGGTTCGCCACATTTAAAGATTTTTGATAACCACTCAAAAGTAACATAACTTGAAGTTATATTGATACCTGACACTTAAATTCAGGATTTTTCACATATGTTACTAAATGTATTATGCATATTATTTCCAGAATCTTTACTTGATGTATTAATGGCTTCTCTAGAACTCAAAATTTCCAAAACACCCCCCAAAACGGCCAATTCAACTTCCTAAAAGATGGATGCTCAACAATAAAAAGGTTTGCAAAGTTCCTGGTAAATCCCTGATCTAACTCAAAGTTTATTACTTTGTACATAAGTTCCATTTAGGATAATATATCCAGTTTTGAGTTCCACAGCAAGAAGAGATTAGGACTCCTATAAGTGGAAATTTTCAGGAACTAGGATAATAAAGCAGTTGTAGAAAATACTTTAGTATAGTCCACAAGGCCTATTCTTACTAAATATTTGTCTAAATATTAATATTTTTAAAAAGTATTCTATTAACTGGTGTTTTCTTAATGAAATTGTATAATTGATACTCATCATGATAAATCTATTATTATAGGTTCTTAGCTTATTAATTACTTGACTACCTAACAAGGCAATTATATATGATTATTTTCCAATTCTTTGACAGTGTAAAATGCAGTACTGAACGGATGTACAATTAACTAGAACTCTCTGCTCTTTTTCTTTTTACAGAGCAGTTTAATTATTTGGGCTACAGATTGTAGTGAATTCATTCATCTGATAAACAGGTATTAAACATCTGTTTGGTGCTGGGCACTGTGCTCTTTGCAGTGAATATAAGAGAGACTAAGTAAGGGCAGACATGGTGTCCCTGCCTTTCTGAAGCTTACAGTTTGGTAGGTGGAAGACACAGAAGTAAACAAAGTAACTACAATTTCTTAACACAGAGCTGCGAAAGAAAGGAACAGGAATGAAGCTATGTGTGAACTACACTGCTATCAGCAATAGTAAAAGCATCTTTTAAAGCACAGCAGTCAAGCTGGAGTGTCAGTTGCCTACGTTGTCATCAAAACACCACAGAGTTAATAGTGCTGCTACTTCACTGAGAAACGATGTGTTCAGTATTAAAATGAAGTAACTTCGAAAGATTTTCATGCTGATTAAAAAACATGCATGTAATTTGTTTTATCTATACTGGTTGCCTATATAGATGAAGATGCCAACAACAGAGGCCTTTGGATAAACAAGGTGTCATTTTTATTTAAATCTTTCATCATAAAACCATTTTTCTAATCATATTAATAGCTCTTATCTTAAAATGCTCTGGTTCTCGGTACACTGAATTAGTAGGGTCATGCAACAGACTGCATCTTTAAAAATTATCTTCTTCAGTCTCCCATATGAGGCCAACACCCCCAAGTGACTTGCTCCCTCAAGTAAAAACACTGTTTCCCACTCTATTCCTTTCATCAGTCCCTCCCCTGGAACGCCTTTCCTCACTCTTTACGTGGAGATATCTCCTATTCACCTGTTAAGACTAAGCCCAGGAGACATCATCTCCGAAAGCTGTTCATGTTACTCTTTTCCTTGTTTTTTCCACTCAAAAGCTGAGTTGGGTCTCCCCCGTATCTACATTCCCAGAGGACCCTGGGCATATCTCCATTACAGTGATGTTTGACGTGATTTTTAGTCATCTGGTTGTGGATGTGTTTTGTATTAGACTGAACTTCTTAATTAAGGGCAAGAACAAGATTTTGTTTTTGTAATCCTAGCAGCTAGCATAGTAACTCTCCTGTGGCTAAAGCTTAATAAATATTTATTAAAATGAATATAATTGTAAGGATACTCTGGTTCTAGCTACTCATGAAAACAAAATCAGTACAATAACATCAGCTCTCCTACAAAAACGAAGGTATCTTATGTCAGTTTACAGACATTTAAAACTACTTACTGGCTTAATTGGCTACTTTATCCTTTTAACAAAGTAAAAATCAGGTTAAATAAACACTTTATTATTTTAATTTCATAGCAGTCAGTAACAATTTACCATCTTCTATAACAGCAGTAATTTATCTTAGGCTTTACTCCTACTGAATCATTTAAGTTATATTGCCTTTTAAAAAAGTTTTTATTTATTTATTTTGAGAGAGAGAGGGAGAAAGAAAACATGAGAGGGTGAGGGGCAGAGAGAGCATCCCTAGCAGGCACTGTGCTGCCAGCGCAGAGCCTGATGTGGGGCTCAAACTTGAACTGTGAGACCATGACCTGAGCCGAGATCGAGTTGGATGCTTAACCGACTGAGCCACCCAGGTGCCCCGAACAGTTTAACTGCTTTTAAATCCAGTAAATTTGATTGAGGTAGAGAAATTTTTAGTAACTACTTAATCATATTTTGAGTTTTAAGATAATCTTCCGTACCTCCCCGGACAAAACATGAGTGTTTTCTGCTGTCAGTGTCTGGAGCTGACATAGAAGATAGTGGTAAATAGAGGATACAGACCACCAGACTCAAGCAGCTCACAACCTAGGGCAACAACAGATTTATGAAAAAACTCCAACCTTGAAAAGCTGATTCCATGACCTCACATATTTTCTTTTCTTTTTTCTTTACAAATAGTTTATTGTCAAGTTGATTTCCATATAACATCCAGTGCTCATCCCCACAAGTGCCCTCCTCCATGCCCATCTCCCCCCTCTCCCCCCGGACCCATCAGTCCTCAGTTTGTTCTCAGCATTCAAGAGTCTCTCATGGCCTCTCTCCCTCTCCCCCACCATTTCCGCCCTTCTTCTCCCCATTGTTCCTCCGTCAAGTTCCTCCCAATCCTCCTATACGTGCAAACATATGATAATTGTCCTTATCTGCCTGACTTATTTCGCTCAGCATAACACCCTCAAGCTCCATCCATGTTGCTACACATGGCCAGATTTCATTATTTCTCATTGCCATGTAGTATTCCATCGTATAGATAAACCACATCTTTTTGATCCATTCGTCCGTTGATGGACACTTAGGCTCTTCCCATGTTTTGGCTATTGTTGAGAGTGCTGCTATGAACACTGGGGTACATGTGCCTGTATGCATCAGCACTCCTGTATCCCTTGGGTAAATTCCTAGCAGTGCTATTGCTGGGTCATAGGGGAGTTCTATTGTTAATTTTTTGAGGAACCTCCACCGTGTTTTCCAGAGTTTACATTCATGTAAACCGCACAAAATTCAATGTAAAATGCACCAGTTTACATTTCCACCAACAGTGTAGGAGGGTGCCCGTTTCTCCACATCCTCACCAGCATCTCGCGTTCTCTGATTTGCTCATTTTAGCCACTCTGACTGGCGTGAGGTGGTATCTCAGTGTGGTTTTGATTTGTATTTCCCTGATGAGGAGGGATGCTGAGCATCGTTTCATGTGTCTGTTGGCCATCTGGATGTCCTCTTTGGAGAAGTGTCTGTTTATATCTTCTGCCCATTTCTTCACTGGGTTGTTTGTTTTTCGGGTGTGGAGTTTGGTGAGTTCCTTATAGATTTTGGATGTTAATCCTTTATCTGATATGTCATTTGCAACTATCTTTTCCCATTCCGTTGGTTGCCCATTAGTTTTATGGATCATTTCCCTTGCTGTGCAGAAGCTTTTAATCTTGATGAGGTCCCAATAGTTTATTTTTGCTCTTGATTCCTTTGCTTTTGGGGATGTGTCAAGTAAGAAATTTCTGCGGTGGATGGCCTCACATATTTTCAAATGAATTGCTATGTAATAAGCTTTTATAAAATAAAATAAAAATTGATACAAAACTGATACAGAAATATAAACTGGTAATATTATGGTGTGGGGAAAGACATGGCAATAAAGGCTTTTAAACATTAATAAAATTTTAGATACATTTAAATATACATTATCTAGAGCTTAATATATCTAATCTTTAAAAAAAGTTGTTTAGGGGTGCCTGGGTGGCTCAGTCGGTTGGGGGTCTGACTTTGGCTCAGGTCATGATCTTACAGTTCGTGGGTTCGAGCCCCGTGTCAGGCTCTGTGCTGACAGCTCAGAGCCTGGAGCCTGCTTCAGATTCTGTGTCTCCCTTTCTCTCTGACCCAACCCTGCACAGTGTGTCTCTTTCTCTCTCTCTCAGAAATAAATAAAACATTAAAAAACAAAATAAAGTAAGTTGCTTATTTCTAGTTATTTTTCAGAATTTCTAGCCCTTTATTGTACTAAGTCTGTTCTTCAAAAACTGCTGAAACTTGTGGAACAATAAAGTTGATGACCACTATAACAAAATTTTTATATACAGCAGTAATAGTGAAAAATAACCTAGTCTCTCACTTTGATAAGTTATAAAGTAAGTATGTATAGGTATGTGAAGTAAGCATGAGTATGAGCTTTTACTGGAAAACATATTTATGAAAGACAAAAGGTAAATTTGAAAGCTTGGGAGTAACTGGCATAATAAAGTTAAGTGAAATTTTTTTAAATTTGAAATTAACAAAGTCACAAGAAATATCAGAAGCCTTGAGAGAAATAAATGTAAGCTCTTCATCCTTCCATCTTTTGAAAGAAACAAACACACACTGGCAGTTATAATGTACAGCATACCACTGAAAATTAAAAGGGTTCAAAAATCCTTCCCACCTTGGTCAGTACTGTGGATGTTAAGGAGAAGGAAAAGGACAATGGTATTTTAAAAGTGATTTTTAAAAAATCTGTAGCAAAGGACTTGTTACAATAGAGAAAAGGGGAAGTCTGGTGCTGGACACATATCTCTAACCCAGAAGTTAACAAGGCTCAATTATTTCCTCAATCCACAAAAATAATTAAGAACAAAATCAAAGCTATGTCAAAAATTACCACTGAAAAGGAGTAATTTTCCTATTTGTAGATTGTTTCATTAGTTTTTCGATCTATTAAAAGATAAATTTCCACGGGCACCTGGGTGGCTCAGTCAGTATCTGACTCTTGGTTTCAGCTCAGGTCATGATCTTGCTTCCTGAGTTTGAGCCCCGCATCAGGCTCTACACTGACAATGCGTGGGATTTCCTTTCTCCCTCTCTTTCTGCTCCCCCGCCCCCCCCCTTGCATGCGTGCTCGTGCTCTCTCTCGAAATTAAAAAATAAATAAATAAGAGATAAATTTCCATAAAGATTCAGTGTTTGAACATAGAGAGAAAGGAAGAAATTCAAACCACAACTATCAAACATCAGCTCTCAACAACCTGAGAAAGACGAAATACTTTTAAACAAAAGAACAGACGAGGTATTTGTATATTGGCTCAATCATACCAAGTGATTAAAAAGAAATATGTAAGTACTTTTAGCACTGTAAAGACATAACTGGATTAGGTGTTTGTATGATATGATGTAATGGTCAAATGTTTAAATCCACAGGGACAAAGGGTAGAAGACAGGACAAAGTGAAACAGACCACTTTTGAAGATCCAACCTACTTGTAATTATCATCTTCCACAAACTTCTGTAGTTCTTCTATATACTGAACAGAGTTCAGATATTTTTGGACATGAGGCAACATGGGGATATCTAGGCAAAATGTGATAAATGATTATTTTATAAAGTATATCTTAACCAGAATTTTTAAAGTTAATCTGAGAAAAATGTACTTAAAAGAAAAATTAAGGCCATGTAGCACCAAAATTCAAATTAACTCTAGAAGGATATTACTGAGGTAGATTTTATTTAACTTTATTTAATGTAAAACTAAAGGCATGCTGTTTGTATAGATTAAGAAAAAAAGTAAACATACTCTGGTTTCTCTGGTATAAAAAAACCCTGATCCAACTCCATTTACAAAATCCAATGTATGTGATAAATTTCCTCCCTGCATATACTTTTAGGAAGTTTCTGAGGTTTTCTTAAAAGTATATATGCATATAAGTTAGCTTTAAGATAAATCTATTTTAAATAAATCAGAGAATGTATGCTCACTGTTTTTTAATATTATAAAAACACATGCCACTAAGGTATCTTTATTCCCTATCAAACTGAAAGAATCCAAAACTTATAAAACATTAAAAAAAAAAACCACACCCTTTTTCTCATCATCTGGGCTTGTGTAAGCTCCTTCTACATATGTGGTTTCCATAAATTTCATCTTGAACAAAAACTGGTTATCTACCCAATATTGAACTCAAAAAAGCTAGTCAATTGTTACTAGCTAGGATCATACATCGTAGCCCTTCCCTAACTGAAAAATGTAAGAAGCACTTACATAATTGATGAGGAGTATCAAACGACATGAAGATAATAAAAAATTTTATAAATGATGTTATTAGCAAAGTTGCTACAAAATAGCAGAAGAGCAAAAGATAAAAAACTTTAAATATGAAATATTTCAATTCCTTAAAAGCAAAATCTCAAACAGGCTGTAAATATCAAACAGTGAAATGAAACAATCATTACCCCCTTTATATTAAGAGAACGTTCCCTGCTGTGTGAAAAATGTGTACCAAGTCAGGTAAATGGACCAACAGAATCACAGCATAACGGAGTAGTGGTGTTCCCCAGAGACGTACCGTATTCACAGGACTGCTGTAAGTCAGAAATTATTCGAAGGATGTTATTCATCAAATTTGATCTCTGCTCATTTTCTAAAATGCTGCCAGTTGATGGGTATGCTGAATCAATGTATGTTAAGTCTGACAAATAGATACCTGGAACAAAATGAGATAAATGAGTGTTTTCTTAACTGCAGCTTGGAAGAGGATGACAAAATGAAAAAGGGGGACAAAGCTAGTTTACAGCTATATTTCAATATATATGCCATACTTAGGATCTGTTGTTATGTAATACACCACAGCCTTGTTAAAACATGATGGCTGAGGCCTAGATTTCCATGGATTTGGGACCAGATACGTAAATAATATGTTTTCTGTAAGGATCCTTTATGATACCATTTTACATCTGAGTCTGGTTTGGAACCTCGTGGAAAGAAGATGAGCTCTTGAACTGGCTCTGCCTCTGGTTAGTTGTACATGTGGAGAAAGTTGTTTTAACTTCTGTACCTCAGCTTTTATGTCTCCACAACTAGTGCCTATTTTCTAAGGAGAGGATGAAGCAACTAAGTTAGCCTGGACAGTACACGGCATGGGGTAGTTACTTAGTATTAGTTCTATATGCCCTTGCCTCGAGTTGATAACCATCACTTGACATTAAATGAAAATTGTCTCATTCTGGTAAAAATGTCTTGTTCTGAAGATCAATAGTTGGATTTCTGAAACAGTGCACAGGATTACAAATTGAAGTTAATTCTTCCCCCAACCCTGATCCTGCAGCTCCATTTCTCCATAACCTCCAAAATAATCCGGTTCTACCAGTTCTGGATATGCAAGGTCACTTACTTAAAAACATTTTTTGAGAATTTATTATACAAATGTAAAGTGTGTAAAACAACTATAAAGAGAAAAATGCATCTTCCTACTTTTTACCTCATTACTCCATATTCATGAACTCTGTCACATACTGCCTTCCAAAGAAGCCCTGTGTTTTTTCCTCATGCCATTTCTTTCATCTGGACTGTTTCTTAACTCATCTCTGTTCATCTCCGTTACATTTTATATCCCGGTCAGTGTCAACTGTTCTTTTAGTTTTCTCATAGATTCCAAGAAAGGAATTTAGGAACTGTCTAGTCTCATCTCCTCTTTTTACAGATGAGGAATCTGAGGTCCATAGATAACAAAGCATGTGTCTAAAGCCATGTGAACTTTTAGTAATAGCACTGGACCTCAGAATATATACCCGTACTCCAATTTCTCTACTACATGCTGTTATAAATTCATACAGTTATCTATAATACCACTCGGTAATTTTTACAACTTTATAATCTGTTTGAACTCTCATGTTTATATCTTATCTGTTCACAACTATAAACTCATTCAAGGCAGTTGCTCTATCCTGCACTCTAGGAAAATGAAAATCTTGCACAGTGTTTTGACAATAGGTGCTTAAAACAACCTAAAACGTTGACGTGGCAATCCTTTTACTCTTCCTATTATCATTCCTTTCCACTCAGGAAATCTTAATGGTGTTCTTTAAGCCATCTATCATAAATACTTCCTTTTCTTTGGACTCTCAACTTTTTTAAGGACTTCAAATGAATCTTTAGCTTAGATTCTTTCCTTTTCCTTCAATCTCAGAGGAAGAGGAATCTGTTTCTCCTTCCCAAATCTAATCTGCGACTCAATGTCATTGCTACTGCCTCTTTTAGAACACCTGCTGCTTTCTCCACCTTCACTCCTCCTCCCCACCCCCACCCACGCCCCCTCAGCTCCTTCCCTAGAGCGCATGCATACACTTACACTTCCTCTTTAAGAAAACAAAATCAAGGCAACCCTTCTGTTCAAATCTGAGTCCCTCTGGACGGGCCTGCCTCTCTTTCTTTAACAAAACCTTTTAAGAGAAACACAGACCAGTCCACTTATTTTATCCTCCATCTCTTTAATGAAATATTTGACACAGAAAAGTTTACATGTGACAGACTTTGAAATAGGCAAAAAAGATTATTAGGTGTCTTGTCTCCAGTGTATCCTTCTGGGGTTTTGGAGCTATTTCATAACTCTGTAAGTTGTTGCAAACTGGTAATAATACAAATTCTTGTCCATAAAGATGCCAGTTCCTTATGTCTAGTAAAATGTAACAGATTAATGGTCTACGGATGTTGAGCAGTTTTGTAACTATCTGTATATTCATTTTAGCATTCTTTAGTGCCTATATGGTATATGTGGTGCTTTGAATTATCCCTTGAAATGGTTGCAAAAATCTTCCAGATTCCCTTATAAGTTTAATGATTTAAATAAAACCTTGACGTATATTCATTTTGTATTTGTGTGAGAATCATGATTTTACCTTTGAAAAAAGTATATTCTAACACCTGTAACGTAGGAACAACTATCTGTGAATGACCAGTCGAGTTAGGAACTACAGCACCACCAGTACTGCTCCTTCCCTGTATCATCTCCCTGCCTCCTGTCCAGGGGGAACTACTATTCCAAAACTTAAGATTATTCCCTTCTTTTTTTTTTCCCCCGCAAGATATGTCTGTAGCTCTACAAAGTATATTATTTACTTTTGCTTATTTTTGAGCTTTAAAAAAATCCCATTTTATGTGCATGTGATTAAATCAAATGATGACATTGGTAAAGTCAGAAAAGGTACACAAGTAATATACAGGTGTCTGTTAAAATTTTTAAATATGGCCTCCTGTGATTGCTGTGTCTCACCATTTTCTTTCCAAGAGTTATTCATGCTGTTAAGTGCAGCTGGAATTCCTTAAATTGAGGAATTTGTAACTATATGTCACAATTTATTTATTTTATTTGATAGATTTTTCAGTACTTCTCCCCTCCCTCTGCATGTTAGTAATGACATTCTTGTACATATCTCCTGGAACACAAAGAATTTCTCTAGGATACACAGGCCTATTGTATACCATAAATGACATATAGATGGTATATTAGTGTTCAACTTTACAAGACAATGCCACACTGTTTTTTAAAGCTCTGTGAATTCATACTTCCATTGACAGTCTGTTTCTACTGACCCATACTTGTGCTAACCCTTGATATTATCAGTCTTCTTAATTTCTGCCAATCTTGTGAGTATTAAATAATATCTTATTGTGTTTTAATTTTCATTTTCTTGATTAGTTATGTGGTTACGCACTCATATTTCTACAAAATGACTTTTGTCCATTTTTTTGATTTGTCTTTTTCTTATTGATTTCTAAGTTATTAATGTACTGCAGAAACTAGTCCATTTGGCACTTAAATTTTATCTGCTTTTCAACCTATTAATACAATCTGAAATCAAGATCTCACTGCTGAAACTTACTCCAGAAAAGGTATAAGGGACCTGCTCACTATGAAATCCTTACACATCTCTCTAGGTCTCTTCCTGCTGCTTCCTAGTGCCACAGCAGTACTTTCGTCATTCCCTTTGTTCCTGGGTCTTTACTGGCTTGAACCTTCCTAGCTTCCCACACTCCTTCCAATCTCCTTTTTCCTCATGTTCCCTAGAAGCTGGTGGTGTTCCCCATGGTTCCCCATGGTTATTCATCTTCTCACTCTGAGTGTACTTTTCTGGATCATCTTACTTCTGTAGCCTCAGCCATCACCTATTGCTGATGACTTTCCAAATCTCTTTTTAGAACTGAACTCCTAACTTTCATTTTCAATATAACATGCCAAATTAATTATTATTTGTCCTTCAACATCTGACATTCTCATTTCCTACTTCGGTTAATGATATTACTTATTGTTAACATTAGAAGGTTCAAAACCACTCAAGTAAAAAAGCTCAGGAGAAACTTACTACCTGATATTTTCCCCAGATTAAGATATTAGTGAATACAACAGAATCGCTAAATGATCAAGTAATGTAATATGTATCATAAACCAGAGGCTAGGAAGCTGGGAGTCCATCTCTTCCTAAAACATGGGGAGACGTGGCAACAACGAGGTACAGCTGGGAAGGGTGCAGAGCCTGCTGTATTAACCTTAAGGATGCCAGTCTGTCCTAGCTCTCATTTTCCCTTGCTGTCTGACTTCTGGTTTACTTCACTTACATGACTTGCTTCATTCTTGTGAGTGTCTGTCTTTGCCGACCCGTGAGTTCGTAACCCTCAATACACATATGTATAGGACAGAATTTAAAGAAACAATTCTGTGAAAGAGGCAGAAAGTAGGTTTTTATTTACTCTGAAACTAGGCTGACTTTAAATAAAGAATGTGGTTCAACAAAGAAATGATGGTAGAGCCTGTCAGGAAAGAAAAAAATAGCTCAAGCTAAGGCAACACAGAGGAGAAAGCACATGGTAATATGGAAATTAGAACCTCCCCCCCCCCCCCCCCCAATTTTATCTAGAAGCAGCAATCAGCAATTATACAATCCAAGGAGAGACAGTGTGGCATAATGCTTTGGAATTAGATTCAAATCCCAGTTCTAATATTTAATAGTGAAGTACTAAGCCAAATCAGTTAAGATGCCTAAATTTTTGTTTCATTAGCTATCGAGTTACTTAATCAACATTTCTTGGTTTAATGAAATATAATAGCACAGTTAGTACTAAACGGTTATTAATTCTCTCTCTTGACCTGTCTAAATTCACATAGCCTGTGGGGACTCAGAACTCTCTTTCCCCACCCTTCACTCTGGCCAGGGTTATGTTTGCTTCTAAATCTCAAAACATCAACTACTAATAATAACCTTATTCAGACAAGAGGGGTCATGTTGTTAGAATAGGAGGATACGACATTACAGAACATCAGAATTTTTAAAAGTATTAAGTTTCTGAATTTTAAATATAGATTTCCATTTATTTTTAGTAATTATACATATGAGCAGTTTTATCTTAAGAGACATTACACAGTGAGATATATCAAAACACCAGGTTCCTTCTAAGTTTAAAACCTTCTGAAATGGCAACTTAGTAAAATGTTCAAAAATTCTTCCAGGCTATACAGAGTTTTACATTATTTAGGTGGCTGCCTCCTGACTAAGTCCGACTCTTGTTCTTTGTAACAAAAAACAAACTTATCATCCTGCTACTATTTCTGAGAAGCCGAGTACTATTTTTTCAGTATTCAAGTTAAAAGATCTCTGGCCAGCAGACTAAAATGTTTGTTTTATAATTGCCCGCTGAACTATGATAGTTTGTTTCCAGATGGTGCCCTTCCTTCAACCTGCACACAGTCTCTCCTTGTTCCGAGCTATTCAACCTCCTGCTGATTCCACCACCCCCACCCCTATTTAAGGCTACAGAGAGGAAATCCTAAGGAGGAGATTTTCCCCCCTAGTCTCCAGCAATTTTTTGGTGACGTAATATGTGGGCTGAACTTGAGTTTACTGAGAAGGAGAGGGAATCACTATTCAAGGGTACTGTATATGCAATCTGGGTCAGCTGCAGCTGGTTACCGCATTTCTCCATGTGGCAGACAGAGCAAAGCCACAATGCTTTCTCTGCTGGATTAAAGACAGCCCACAGACCAGAACTTCCACTATACTACTTAAAATTACATAGGTGGCTTGTCAAATTCAATTGATGAGTGTTGTAAGAAGAAAAAGAAGTTCCTTATTACAGCTTGGATTCGACTGTCCAAACAAAAATGCAATTGCCATTAAAGTCACAGATGAACAAACGTCTACACTGATTTTTAAAAGCAAGAATAAGAACAGCAAGTTTCTGGGTGTGCTTTATCAACAGATGCATAAAGGTATTTTAATATTTCTTTTGTTTTTATTTAAAAATTCTGTATGTCAAAATCTTAAATTTGTAGAAACTTGAAACTCTTTTCTTAAACTGATCATTATGTACTCTGTGGTGACTGATGCATTATTTGAGGTTCACTTTAATAATCTTTGGTGTATATGCATATCCATCGGTAGATATGTGTTGGGTTTCAGAGAACAAGTGCTTCAGTCACACTAGAAAGAAACTGTAACAAGTAACAGATGAAACGTATAAGGTTGATAATACAGTGAGTAAAAACAAAGGGATACAAACAAAAGAAAACAGCTGTAAACACGAGTCTCTCTTCCTGCACTTACAGTGTGTAAGTTTATGTATACTGTTGGAGATCTTAAAGTATAACTATAAAACACAGCTAAGAAGATATAAAATTAACTGAAAAGCTTTAGAACAATTCCCCAGTTATAGTATGACCTTGTATGAAGCAGAAATTTTGTAGATTTAAGGTAAGTCTATGGTAATTCTTGCAAAAACTCAAAATTTTAAATAACCTTCCAGGTTTACATGTAACAGGAATTTAACTTGGGTAACAGATTAAAACGGCTATAACTAGAATTACTTTAAAAAGCAAGCTTACTGATACATTTTAAAAAACCCTAAAACTATGAAGTTTAAAAAAACCTAAAATCTGTAAAGATTAGGATTAAGGAAAAAAATAAAATGTGATAGAAGTATTATGTAAATAGTCAGCAGTAACAGTAGAAAATAAGAATCCAGAAGAACCAATTACTTAAATACATGATTAAAATATGTAATATTTTTAGACAGACATAATTTTGGTAACCATACACATGAGGTTTCTTTCAATTTACTACTTGAGGGCTTTGTTTAATTGTATTATGAGAAAGAACTGTTAAAAATAAAATTACTAGTTACCAGCAGTAAACTTTAACACCAAAAACACTTTAGTTTTTTATGATTTGGGGGTTTTCTGTTCTTTTAAAAACTAAAGACATTAAATGGTAAGAATCTTCAATAAGCAAATAGTTGTAAAGCTAAGATTTCTTCAGCTTTACTTACATGTCTTTTCCTTAAAGATTCAAACTCTAAATCCTGGGAAGATCTCTGTTAAACATTATTTTACAAGAAACTGACAAAATGCTCAAGCATTACCGGATCTGAAATATTCTCATCTCTTTTCTGTTGTTTTTTGCTATGAAAAGTGCAGGACCTCATTCAGCCTCATTTCTTAATGAGTTCTCAGGCAAGCATTTAATCTGAAACCTCAAGCACACAGATAACTATCCCTTTCTTAGATACCTCCAGAGGATGAGACTGTTCTCAAGTCTTTTCCCAGAACATAATTCACAATCTAGAAGTATCTAAGGTATCTTCAATGCTTCATAAATATAGGTTTACTGCCTCATGCTATTTTCAGTGCATGACATAGGCAGTTAAATGCCTCTATGCATTTACCATCTGAAAGAAAGCAAATCCTGACTTTTTATTTCTTCTCTCTACTAGCTGGCAAATGTAGCAACTATGAAGAGAAACAGTACCAATAAAATTAACCCAAAGCATGGAAGACTTTTTTTCCTAAAAACAACCAAGCAAAGGCACAGATTTAAACTTAAGTATACTGTAACTAATTTATAACATTCTCTTGGGACCTAGGAAAATTTTAACATATACAGAAAGGTTTTATGAGGTAACACAGATTTATAGATCTTTCACTTTTAAAATTGAATGTGGTGGGAAAATATTAAATAAGAGAATGTATTCAGAAAATGTAATAGTAAATTTATTTTTAAAACCAGTTCTTTATTCATGATGTAGCTTGTCTACAACTTAAGAAATGGGGCTCCTTATTCTTCTTTATGTGACAACAAAGCCATTACTTTTATAATAAGGGTAAGGGAATCACATTTGCTTAAAAGAAACCTTTTAGTTGCCTCCTTTCAATACTTGCTTAGGTCAGATTCTCTTATGGTACACAATGATTTATCTTATGACTTAACGGTATAGGAGCCCACAAAAAGCTAAGGCAGAACATACTGCTATTTTAACGTTTCATATTTTTGTTCTTCCATGACAACACTGATGTAAAGTCACAATAACAATCTTGGATTATATGTTCTTAGTTGTCCTGTACAAATCTGTGTCTGGTAGGAAATATAAACTGTTCAAATCAGAATACTGTTTATGAAATCCTACTTGTTTTGAAGTTTCATGATAGCTTCTGAATTTCCCTTGCTTTGGTAGCTTATGTCATAGATCATTTAAATAAAATTATTTTATGATCTAAGGGTTTCCACTCTATCATTAAAGTGAAATGAGTGAAGTTGAGGACTAGCTAAGTTAACCACGTAGGAGAAATACTGTACATTTTAACCAGAAGGCTGACGGCTTCTCCTTTACTGTCCTCAGTTTTTAAAATAAACCACATCTAAATTCCATGAAACTGCAAATATAGCAAGAAATCTTTTTCTTATAAAATAGATGATGTTTAAGGTCTAAATTTTCTACTCATGCCAGAGACAAAATACAAAAACAAAAAACAAAGTGCTCATCCAAGTGTGCTTTTGATGATCAGTTAGCAGGAGAAGGCCTCTGTTATAAATATGCAATGCTATTATGCTCATTCCTCCTATCTTGATTATGTTAGTTAAGAGAAAAATACTCCACACTCCATCCATTGTTTATTTTCATTCTCACTCCACTTGGAAAACACCAAAGGAGACATGGTTTTAAAAAGTAGCGGTCATCTTCATAACCCCAAGTTAAAGAGTCAGTATTTCATTGGTTGCAATAATAACCCTTATTTTTTGAGAGGGTTCATACTCACAAGTTAGATATGTAACTATCAACTGATATAATACATAGGGAGGAAAAGGAATGATAGCAGAAAAGTTTGGGATAGAAAAATGATGGAAACAGAGCCTAACAAAAATGATTCACAAATACCTTCTCATAAATAAGAGCTGGGTCAATGTAAAGAAATACATACCAAGGAAAAGACTAAAAAACAAGAAACACAAGTTAAGGCTCCTCTGTAGTTATACCATGACTAGGATAAAAAAAATACAGGCCTAGAAAAGTTAGGAGTTGAACATCAGACTCCCCATTTGAATGCTAATTTTGGCTTCTCTGGGACTTTTATTTCTTTGTAAAATGGTATACATTTATTTCAGTGTTGTTGTGAATGCAAATAGTTAACGTGTATTAAGTGCTACATAAATGTGAGGGACTGTTATGGTATTGGGAATAGAAAATAGGATAGAATATGTTGCCATGTGCCATAGTGGTTAATGAAAAACATGAACTCTGGAGTCTTCTGCCTAGGTTCAGATTCTGGTGCCATCTCTTAGAAGCTGTATGACTCTGGGTAAGACCTAAATTCCAGATGCCAGTCATTCACTGAGAATGAGGACTGTAACACTGTAACAATCTACCTCAGAGGGTTGTAGTTACAAAGTAATTGACTTAATGCACGTAAGGGGGCTTACCACAATGCCGAGCACCCAGTAAGTATGAGCGACTGTTATTACTGCATTGCTGTTATTAATCGTAGGCATAAACAACTTGGGACCTGACTTCTCAAGTCAAAAAACAAGACCTTGGGTGGAAAGTGGGAGAGAAGAGTTTTTAGTGTATCCACTGACATCCTTCAAAAAAAGCAACCAGGAATCAAGTTTATGGGGGGGGGGGGGGGCGCCACATGCCACAGCAGCCTGCTTATGTGCCCAACGGAGGGGCACATCTCACCCCTCTGCTGCTACTACTACTTAGGGAGGTAACTCATGAGAAAGGAAGCAGCTTTGGTTCATAGAGCTAGTTCTAATGTTTCCTCTAGTTTTTCTATGAAAATTGTATTATAAGGGACAAGAATTTCTCTGTCACAGCAAAAAATGAAACATTTCAGGCACACAGGTCAGCAATTCGTGCCACTGCTATAAACACTGACTGAGAAGTTGGAGAACCTGAATTCTTGACTGGGTTCTAATACTACCTATTTGTGTGGTCTTGGCCTTCAACATGCATGTGGGTGCAAAGAGGTTCTTCTTCTTCTTTTTTTTAATGTGTATTTATTTTTGAGAGAGAGACATTGAGTGGGGGAGGGGCAGAGAGAGAGGGAGACACAGAATCTGAAGCAGGCTCCGGGCTCTGAGCTGTCAGCACAGAGCCTGATGCAGGGCTCAAGCTCATGGACTGTGAGATTATGACCTGAGCCTAAGTCGGATGCTTAACAGACTGAGCCACCCAGGCGCCCCAGGTGTAAAGAGGTTCTTGAATGAGATGATCTCTATGGCACTTTCCAACTCTAACAATCATATTCAAGTATAGAGAGTTTCTTTCCTTGGTAATGGTTACAAAAAATTATTGAAATTTTACTAATATACAGTTCAGTAGAGCATCTGTAAGAAGAATGAACCTGCTAAAAAATCAACGTAAGCTTAGAGGATATATACGGCTATGGTTTAGAAAATATAATCACCCACAATAATGACTGTAAACACTCCCTCATTCTTAAACTTGTCTGGAATCCTAAAAGGACATGCTACAAAAACAAAAAATATGATGCCAAAACTTTCTGATTTGAGATTTGTCTAAAAGTGTTTCTTCAATTTGATAGATAAAAAAGATATTTATTAGAGAGGGCCAATTTAACTAAAACTGCATAAAACAGATATAAAATAATGACTAGTAAAGTCACTTGCTATTGGCTTTAGTACTAGTTAGGAAAGAATGTTTTAATTAATGCCTTATACACATTACATATCATTTTCAGAGTCTTAAGACAGTAAAGTAAGTTTTTCAAGAGTAAGAAAAAGTGTCTTATTAGGGTCTCAAAGCACCCAAGAACACGAACAGTATGCCATGCAGACAGCGGGCACTCACCAAAATCTCTGCAATGAGGGGACAGTTGGAGAGGTGATAGCTGGCGAGCTATTCTCTGAAACCTAGATTTTAAACAAATGCAAAGGCACTGTGGTGTTGAATTTAATAAATTAATAACATTAATTCTGGTCCAATTTAGTTAAAACCAATAGATACTCAGTTTTTTCCTTACATTTTTTTTTTACATTACAGACTTTAAAAGTAGGTTAATATTAATTCTTTTTACTTTTTTCCCCTTCATTGGTTTGTTCTTTTAAAAGACTTCATACAACCTCATTTCAAAATGAAGGCTTTTATTTGGACCCTAAGTGTGCTATTCTTCCTACTAATGGGCACTGGACACTGCAGAGGAGGACAGTTCAAAATAAAAAAACTAACCCAGAGGAGATACCCTCGTGCCACAGACGGTAAAGAGGAAACAAAGAAATGTTCATACACATTCCTGGTGCCTGAACAAAAAATTACAGGGCCAATTTGTGTTAATACCAAAGGACAAGATGCAAGTACTATTAAAGACATGATCACCAGGATGGACCTTGAAAACCTGAAGGACGTGCTCTCCAGGCAGAAGCGGGAGATAGATGTCCTCCAGCTGGTGGTGGATGTAGATGGAAACATTGTAAATGAGGTAAAGCTGCTGCGAAAAGAAAGCCGGAACATGAACTCGCGTGTCACTCAACTCTATATGCAACTATTACATGAGATTATCCGTAAGAGGGATAATTCACTTGAACTTTCCCAGTTGGAAAATAAAATCCTCAATGTCACGACAGAAATGCTGAAGATGGCGACAAGGTACAGGGAACTGGAGGTGAAATATGCGTCCCTGACTGATCTCGTCAATAACCAGTCTGTGATGATCACTCTGCTGGAAGAGCAGTGCTTGAAGGTATTTTCCCGACAAGACCCCCACATGTCTCCTCCTCTCGTCCAGGTAGTGCCGCAGCACATCCCTACCAGCCATCAGTACACCCCTGGACTGCTGGGCGGGAATGAGATTCAGAGGGACCCAAGTTACCCCCGGGATTTAATGCCACCACCTGATCTGGGGACTTCTCCCACCAAAAGTCCTTTCAAGATACCACCAGTAACTTTCATCAATGAAGGTGAGTTACCTCTTTTTATTAAAAATGGAAGCATGAGGTTCATATGTGTTACGGTTTAGGAAACAATGCACACAATAAGTGCTTACTCTTCATTTTGGTGATGTAATTATACATGAACATTTGTTTTCTATTAATGGAGAACTGACTGAATACATCTCTCAGGTCTAAGAGTTTCTAAAAACAGTATTCTGTGAGAAAACTACTGTCTTCCATCCAATTTCTCACAGTCTAAGTTACCAGCAACGAGACAGGAATGAGTCCAGAATCTACTTCTTTTTTTTTTTTTTAATTTTTTTTTTAATGTTTTTTATTTATTTGAGAGAGAGAGAGAGAGAGAGACAGCGTGAGCAGGGGAGGGTCAGAGAGAGAGGGAGTCACAGACTGAAACAGGCTCCAGGCTCTGAGCTGGCAGTCAGCACAGAGCCCGACGCGGGGCTCGAACCCACGAACCGCGAGATCATGACCCAAGCGAAAGTCGGACGCTTAACCGACTAAGCCACCCAGGCGCCCCCAGAATCCACTTCTAACCTCTACAACCACCCTCTCAGCCTCCAGCTAAGGTCATCGTGCTGCTGAGCAATCCTTCTGTTTACTTCTTGCTGCTCTCCCACTCTCCTCCTCTCCAAAAGGAACATTTAAAAATTTCCTTTCACTCTCCTGAAGCCTATAATTACACCTTCTCCTTACCTCCGCTCTTAGAAAATGCATCATCTACTCCTGCACGGAGATGAGGTCTACTCAGGTCCTAGGCTCCTTGTTCTTTCCTATTTGGAAAACACCTACACAGCACCCATGCCTTCTTGCCCTCAGTCTTAAGAGGAAAAGGTATCCTTTCTATTTTCCAAGGCTAAACAAACTACAATTGTTATCTTATACCCACATAGTTTTCACTATGGTAAAACAAAACAAAACACAACCATAAAATTGATCCTACTATCCCTACCTCTATTTCTTAATTTTATTCCTTCTTCCATTCCCCCTCCTCCCTTTCTTCCTCCTTCCCTTCAGTACTGGTCACTGATCTAATGGCCAGAATACAAAGGTCAGTAATTCATCTTTGTTTCAGTTTAGTAAGCTCACTGCTAATTTTCTGGATATTTTACATTATTTTACCCCTGCAACCATTTTCTCATAAGGCATTCTCTTCCAAGTTGATTTGTTTCCTTAGAGTGGAAAGAAAAATCCAAATGCCCCAAAGTAAAAAAAAAAAAAAGTAAATAAATCATAGTTCACTCACTTATTGAAAAGGCAGTACATAAAACTGCACAGACTATGGAGTAATGTTAAAGAACAAAACAGAGAACCGGAAATGCCTGTCATAAAGTCTCTCTCTGCAGCAGTGGACACCACAGACCACTCACATCTCGCTTTCCTGGGCTCCACCTCAGAATATTCTCACTCTTTCTACTTCTCAAAGTCCTTCATTTGCGTCTCCTTCTTTCTCTATTGTTTAAAAAAGTTTTCCTCAAGATGCTCTATTTTGCAGGCTTCCCACATTGCCAAGGCCACCAGTATCACCACTGGCTCAGAGGATTCCCGCCTGGAGCGATCCCTCCGAATTCTCATCAATGCTCAGTGTTTGCATTTGGGTGTTCTACCGACACCTCACACACGCCGCTTCCCCTCCTGAAATGCCTTCTTCTAGTTTCTCTGCTGACCTGGCAGATTTCAAGGCTCAAGTAAAATAATAGCTTAAATGTTACACATTCCCAGATTCAAACAAACATATCTAGATGGCTCTTTCCCCAAACTGCTGACTCTGCCTTGAACATGTTTTCTGTATCACATTACACTAGGGTTGTTTGCATGTGGGTCTCCTGGTAGACTGAATGCTTCTGGAAGAAAGTGAACTGTCTTTTCATTTTTCTATCTCAAACATCTAGTTAGGGGGTGCCTGGCTGGCTCAGTAGGTTAAGCGTCTGACTTTGGCTCAGGTCATGATTTCATGGTTTGGTTCGTGAGTTCGAGCCCCACATTGGGCTCTGTGCTGACAGCTAAGAACCTGGAGCCTGCTTTAGACTCTTTCTCCCGTTCTCTCTCTGGTCCTCCCCCACTCATGCTCTCTCTCTCTCTCTCTCTCTCTCTCTCAAAAATAAACATAAAAAAAAAAAGAACTCTCCGTATTCAACAGTAAGAAATCAAACATCTAGGCAGGATCAAATCTTGGCACACTGTGTTCAGCATATTTTAAGTGCTATGATAGAAATGTGAAGAATGAATGAATGAATGAATGACTAAAGCTTAAAATAATCTTTTCCCCAAGCTAGCATTTTCCCTTTAGAAATAAGTGAATTATTACAGAAGTAATACATATTTACTGAAGAAAATCTAGAAAATACTAACAAGCTTTTAAGAAACTTTCACTAAATATCCAACAGAAATTAAACAGGGGCGCCTGGGTGGCTTAGTCTGTTAAGTGTCTGACTTTGGCTCAGGTTTCAAGTCCCTCATCTGGCTCTCTGGTCACAGCACAGAGGCTGCTTTGGATCCTCTGTCCCCTGCTCTCTCTCTCTGCCCCTTCCCTGCTCACACTCTCTCTCAAAAATAAACAAACATTAAAAACAAAAAGAGGAAATAAACAAAAGTTAGTGAACTAACTTTAGCCTTCAAGTCTTTCTTGTTTGCCCTTCTTGTTAAACATGGTAATCAATACAATTGCAGCTTTAAAAATAACTTTGTTCTTTTTCTTTCTCTGTTCTTGTATCTTTAGGATAAATTTCCGTTAGTAAGACTGGTGGGGCATTTGATTTTGCTTTCTCTGTTTTGATTTACATCACTCCCTACTTCTGAATTTGCTTGGCTCATCTCTTACACTTCCCTCCTGCCCCAAACACCCAGTCAGCTCAGTTCTACCCCTGCTGCTTTTCCCTCATTTCTATTCAGAGCCAGAACTCTAACTTAGCTCCAAATTATCTATGGCAGCAACTAGAGGATAGAGACTTCTGGATTAACCGTGTAACCTCAGAGTTGGGGGGGTGGCAGTCGGGGGAAACTGCTCGGTACCTCAGTTTCCTCATCTATAAAAGAGGGGGTAATGATTGTACTTACCTCATAGAATTTAACCTTTGAGGAGTACTTACAACACAGCCTGGCAGTCAAAATGTTAACTCTTACCAGGAATGGTATAATAGCTTGTCAATTAGTCTAACTTCATCTTCTCTCTCCACCAAAATATATTCTATATTGCCAACAGACCTATCTTCTGAAACTACCACTTTGATCCCATCACACCTCTGCTCAGCAGTTCCATATGACACACCAAAAATGTGCATTTTGCTTAGCCTGGGTAAGAACAATGTCCTCCTCAAAACAATCCTATTCTTTAGCTTTCCTTCTATTAATTTCCTTCATAAAAACCATCTGTTTCAATAAAATGAATCAACTCATTGTCTTTGAAATGTTTTCCATGCTTTCTGCCTATCAAATTATAAGGCTCAGACCAAAATAAAAATAAAAATAAAAAAAATGAAATAGCAACTCCTCCTTAAAGCCCTTGCCGACTTCCTCAGGCTTAAAGCTATTGCTTCTTTTCACGAATGTTTCTTTTCTCTGTGACATAAAGTATATACAACATTCCTTATATTCCCTCTTGAATTATCAATTATCTTTACAGGTACATATAGTACTTTTATATACACATCTAAATAAAACGCCTTCCAAATATAATATAAGCTCCTTCCTGGTAGATGGATATTGTGTCTCATTTGCATATGCTCAATAAATGTTGGTTAACTTGTTACTACATTTTTATAGAGCTTCTTAAAGTTGTCATTCCAAAGACCTTCATAAAAGTACTTTTAGTACATTCTACTATATTAACTAATAGCATGTTAGAATACGGATATCAGGATTCATTCATTTTATATAACAACAGGTGAGAATGCCATTATGTTAGGTAAATGATGATCATTACTAATACCCCCACACACTGTGATTTCCAAAGGAAAGATGTGTACAATATGATCCATTACTGGGTACAGAAAGAAAAAAATACATACTTATTTTAGATATCCTTTTAAAAATGTATGTTTTGTGTAAACTTTTAATGTATACAACCTATTAGCACGGTAGTTTATACATATAACTTATAAATAAACATAACTGAAGTATGTGGAATTTTTTTTAACTGATGGAATGTATAATTATGTAGGTACGGAGATGACCACCATGGAGTATTTTCTGTGAGTGTTGAATCTTAACTGGATGGTATCAGTTCTAGAAGAGATTACTATTCATATATTCATACACTGATATATTAAAAAATCCTTATACAAAATGAGCTATATCAGTTCTAGATTTTATTATACACTGAGCTATAGTGCAAGAAAAATCCTGTATTTCAGAATTAAATACCATGTTAGGGATTTAGCATATCAAAAATCCTATTAAAAAGACTTTTGCTTTAGTAAAACAATGGTGTTTATGTCCTTAATAAACTAATCCATAATGTAAAAATTGAGGGCAGACATATTTTTTTTGCTGTTCACTATTTGTTATTATAAGTAAATATTAACTTTACTTATTTTATTCTATAAATGTTGATCTCTGATATCCAAGGAATAATTAGCTACACCACAAGAATGTTCATTAGAATACTAATGAACATATAAGGGAAAGTGAACAGAATTTTAAAAAATCTGTTATCTTGTTATTGACCTGGGGTACTTTGCCTGACTGTCCTGTTCTCTCATTTGTACAATGAGAGTGCTGGTTGAACCTGACAGTTTTTACATCCCTTTCTAGTTCTAAGATTCTGTGATTCCTATCAAATATAAATTACTCTAAGCAACAATAAACAGACTTACTATTTTCTTTTCTTTACACGTAATGTGCTAAAATCTTCGTCTGCAGTATTCTTATCATACTGGAAAATATGTCGGAGCTTTTTGGGTACTTGTAAAAAAAAGGCAGAGAGGGATGACTGGTTCTTCTGTACTTCTATTTCTGGCACTAAGAAGTTCATATTACTGTAGTCTACATACACAGTCTAGAATTCTAAAGTCTCTAAGTGTATAATGTGTTCGCATGATTTTAAACTTGTTTCAGCCAGTCACAAAAAGTCAAATACTGTGTGACTGCACTAATATGAGGTGCCTACGGTGGTCAGATGTGCCGAGACAGAAGGCAGAATGGTGGGTGGAGGAGTGGGAGAGCTGGTGCTGGGTAACGGGTTTCAGTTCTGCCACAAAAAGAGTTCTGGAGCCTGGCTGGACAATGAAGAGAAGGTATGAACTGTACATTTTAAATGATAAGTTTATGTATATCTTACCACCTTCTTCTAAAAATGTGTCTTAATGACAATTTTGTATTTTAATATAAGAAAAATGCACCTCAAAAGAACTATTTGCAAAGCAAATAATGTAATAAATTTGTCAGATTAATATTAATTTAATTTTAATTACTTTATCTCCAGAAACATTACCTTCCCTCTGCTGTTAAAATGTTTGGGAACGGAACTGCACACCTGGCAAACTGCCATCAATACAATTCTTAACTGTTAATGTTATTCAGTGACGACATTTTGGGTTAGTCTTTTATAAAAGAAAACATTACTCTTACAAATGGTATATTTATGAAAATAAGTTTATTCCTTGTAAACAGATGGATTTGAGAAAGTTCCTTCACAGCGTGTTAGAACATAGCTTTCAGGAACCTTGGGATTCTAGCAAGGCTTTTTTTGTTGCCTCTTTTGTAAGAAAGATTGTTATGGTGTTTATATGAGGTGATGCATATAAAAACACTTTGTGTATGTATGGTCTGACCATCATTAATTATTCCATTTTTCTGTGCCCTTCCTTACATGTGCCTTGCTTTGCCATGTATGGGAACATAAAAGGTAAGCTTAAAAAGTTAAACTTGAAAAGCAGTCATTAGAAACTAACAATATGCTTTGTAGTGGATAAGCTAATTTTTAATTACTTATAATGCTTCTTAGTGGTGTATTTTAAAGATGCAATTGGTTTCAGTGGAATACTTAGATTAACACTTAAACTAAAAAAGACTGTTTAGACAAAGGGGCTATTGGAATAGGATTCTTTTAACCAGTTTTGAGTAACAACTGATAAATTCTTTAGTAAATTTTCAAAAATAAAAGCTCGGATTGCTAACTGCATTTTATTTTTTTATTCTACTTTATTTTTTAAAGATTTTTTAAAAATGCTTTTTATTTATTTTGAGGGAGAGGGAGATAAGAAGAAAGAGAGAGAGAAAGCACACGTACGAGTAGGGGAGGGGCAGAGGGAAAGGGAGAAAGAATTCCAAGCAGGCTTTGCACTCTTAGTGCAGAGCCTGACATGGGGCTCGATCTCAGGAACCGTGCAATCATGACCTGAGCTGAAATCAAGAGTGAGACGCTTAATCAACTGAACCAAACAGGTGCCCTACTAACTTTATTTTAAACTTACAGGTTAATAAACATAGTAATCCATATTTTCAGAAGAAAGAATCCATTATTTCTTTAGAAAGTATTTGCCTTAAACTTCCCATTCAGAAATGATATAGAATGTATTTGTCTTATGCTTAGTTCACAACCCAATTAAAAAGTTTAACTTTCAAAAGATTTTACTTGCTGACCAATTATTTGAAGCTCTAAAGTGATTATCTTTTTCATCCTGTTTCTTCTATCACAAATATTAGGATTAGGTAAGACAAAGAAAATAAATGAGAAATTCAACAACTTTAAAAAGGGAAAGCTTTTCCTATTAAGCAATTAAATAGTTTCTTTACAGAAAAAGATGAGTATATTAAAGATGGTTCCCAGTAAAGGTATATTTAAGGTATGAAAAAAATTTTAACCCACTGTTCTGTTCAAATTATGGGTTCTTAATGAAAAATACATATTGGGAAATAATGTGGCATGACTGGTCAATATTTTTCTTTCTATGAATCAGATCTATTAACTGAAGTTTGTTAGCCCTATACAAACTTTAATCATCAAATAAACTGAGGAAGAGAGAGACTGGTCCTTCAAATTCAATGTACAGAACTCCAATTTCCTGCCTTGAGAAGAATCCAATTGTGTGTCAAGAAAGATGGAGACTATTTCAAGATTACTCAATGCAAGAAAAAGGTTAATAAAATTCCTATTTTAAAAGAAAGGTACTTCCAGTCTATACCCTTTGTGAACCATTATGAACAAATTCCTGAAACATGTCAGTTAACTTACTTTTGATAATATGCAAACCTTCAAGTTAAATTTGACCTCTCAAAAATAAAGCTACTACTTTTCTTCTAGTCATTTAAGAATTCCTATTAGGCAATGACTTTTGTGGTAGAGAAGTAGTAAAACATTTAATATAAGAATGTCTTACAATCGAACTCTAGAGCAGAAAGTAAATAACATATACAAGTAATAATGAAAAAATATTTCTGCCAAGACCAACAATATACACTGGACTAAGACAGGTTAATGGTTTCTTTATAAAAAATAAATACAAACAAATACTAAATTCTTATATTTACTATATATACCGAGGAGAAAAAGGTAGCTAAAAGTACTACTAATTTTATACACATGTTCTAGAAAAGGATTTCAACTAAATTTTCCTAAATTTTTTAATCAACTAAATCTAATTAGGCATCTGAACTATAAATATGAAGGCCACCACAAAAAAGTGGGGTTGAAAATTAAAGATAATTTTAATTTTGCATAAAACGAAGTCTTACAAATCAAAGCTGGATTTAGAAAACCCACAACTCTCCAATTTGCTTAAATCCCCAATAGCGTTTTAAGTAGCAGAGAAGAAACAATGGTATTCTATAAATATTCTGTCAACATTCAAAACCTTGATGTTTCTAAGTATTTTACAGCAATTCAAATAACCTAATGAAAGTTAAACTTCTGAATATATACTTAAATATAAAATGTAAATTGTCAAAACTATAGTCAATGAGTGCAAACATTTATTTAAAAGGATGACATTCATAAAATAAACAATACAAAGGTGACATTTACAGAATAAACAAATTTCTGAAATGAGGGGAAATATCTATGTAGACTGCAACACGACCACTTTATGTGTGCATTAACTATAATAGAGTTTAAGATAAGAGCAATGTTCCTCAGATATCCTTGACTATTCTGGAAGTGACAACTTCAAGTCTACAGCCTACCTCAAGCGCTCTAAGTATCACCCTTAGCCATTTACATTTCAGGCATACAGAACGTGTAACTCCTCTGTAATTTCAAGCTTTCTTCTGTTTTCAGTTCTCAGCTCGTGTTACCCATGTGTGGCCTTGATCAGCCTCCCAACCCACACACTGCGAGCCTAAACTCTTACTCAATTTTCAAAACTCAGCTTAGATATAGGTAGACTTTGATCTCTTTTCTGCAAATCTGGGTTAGCTATTTATTGGCCACTGTTCCCACCTGTCCTGCATAACTCCATCGAAGTATCTGTCATGTTGCAGTGAATTACCTGTTTGCTCGCCACTTCCCCCACTTCCCACTTGACTCTACGGTTGCTTCTTTACCCTTTGAGCCCAAATTTTCTAGCCTATAGTAGATGCAGAAAAGAAACATCTGGAAAAAAAGACAGAACTGAGGAAATTCTGGAAACCACTGTGGCTACTAGGGATCATGTAGTTCAACAAATATTTGAGTGCCTACATGGGCTTAAAGGATGCACAACTAAAAGATACAGGAGTTGTATGAGTATGAGTTGTATGAGTAAACAAATGAATATATTCTCATGCATTACATAAAATAATCTAAGAATGGACCTGGAAATTAGACTTCACTTTTCCTTCAATTTCACTCTTGCATATAAAATTAAAATTCCATAAACTGCATTTTATCTGAATTACAACCTATCTATCCTCTGACTTGACTACAATGCATGCTTCTGAAATGTTTAGTGGCTTATATGTGACTGGTAAAAAAGAATAATATCAGAAAACCAAAGAGGTCATATTGGTTCATTGGGATTTTTTCCGAGCTATTTTAATATTTTGTGTCACAAGTTATCAACAGCTGAATATAAAGTATGTTAATAGCTAATATTTGCTGTTATTTTTATTTTAAGATTTTATAGAACAAGAGGTTTTTCCAGGAATACATTATTTCTACAACAGAAATGACTGTACATTCACCTTTGATTAGCCATATTAAATTTATTAATTAAGATATATATTTATTAAATGAGCTACTTTTTTTAAAGGTTAGCAATGAAGGAGAAAAAAAGGCAACTAACAAGTTACTGATGATGACTATTATCTAAAGTATTGTGTTAAAGGTTCTGAATACTTTGTAATTTAAAATCAGTAAATGGTAAGGTAGATAATATAAAATAATTCACAATGAATTTTAATGTAATGTGATCAAATTTATGGCCAGTGTGATAAGATCAAAACATTATTTTTATCATAGCCCTCTCTACCTTAAGAACCTATTTATGAGCTTTCACAGACTAACCAATATCTTCATGAATATAAAAGCAGAATTTTTTTTTAAAGTTTTATTATCTTTGAGAGAAAGATAGAGGCAGAGAGAGAGGGAGAGTCCCAAGCAGACTCCACACTGAGCCCAACATGGGGCTTAATCTTACTAACCATGAGATCCTGACCTAAGCCTCAATCAAGAGTTGGAACATTCAACTGACTGACCACCCATACGGCCCTGAAAGCAGAAATTCTTAGCATAATTTTAGCAAATGAAATCTAGCAATACATAAAATTAATAATACATATGACCAAGTCAAGGTTATACCAGCAACACGAGGCTGGTTTAATGTTAAAAAATAGTCACAGAATTCACTTATTAATAAAAAACAACAACCCTCCATTATCTCAGTAGATAAATAAAACTCTGACAAAACCCAAAATCCATTATGATAAGAATTCTCAGCAAACTAGGAACAGAAGGGATAAGAATTGAAACTCTACAACTAAAAAATTCAATACCTCAAATAAATGTAACCCAAGAAAGGTAGCATTAAGTCTTTTTAGTTTCTCAAATTTTTTACTAGTAATGTATAGTGCTTACAGTTATTGTATCATAATTTTAAAAAGTTTGAAACAGAAATATGAACGGAACGTAAAAATGCAGTCTATGATGGAAATGTATCATCTATTGACTTTGTGTGTGGTTTTGAATTTCCTTGTATTTAAAGTGTGAAGGCAAGTTAATTTATTTACTTAAAAAAGTGCCTGACAACCTACTAATAGTTAAAACACTGATAATGTGAAGTCGGAAGAAAACCAAAAACAGTCTCAATCCTCAAGGAGCAATCTAGAGCAAAGAGCTCAGGCTCTAAGAACCTCCTCTAATGATGCAGTTGTATAACTATTCATTTAATGCAATTAGCCCAAAAGAGTCCATGTGTATATTGGCACAGTACAGATAACACATTTCTCAAAATTTCAACAACCCTACTATCATTATAGTATATGAGCTTTACTCGACTATATTTTTACCTAATTTCTAAAAACTGCGCATGTTGAAATATAAATATTTCTAGTAAAATATAAAATGTGACAACTGGAATTTCTATACTTTTTTGTTGTTATTCTAAAATATCTGTGGGGTAGTTCTTATTTCTGAATCACTTAATATTTTTACATGCTTATAAAAAAAAGGATCAAAACACTGGAGAATGGTGCAACTAAAGAATATCCAGTAAAACTTAGAAGTGATCTTTCTTTAGATCCCCAAAATGTGGAAATCACAAGTTCAAGAGTCAGACACTACAAAATATTTCACAAAATGTTCTGTCATTTTAAAAGATACGAAGAACTTACTAATGGATTAAAAAAGAGGGAGAGAATCCGTTTCTCTCCCTATGAGATAACATGGGAGCAAATGTAGCCAGCAGTTCAGAACATGGACCCTGGGGTTAGAAAGAAATGGGTTTAAGTCCAAGGTTTATTACCTTCTAAGATACAGGACTTTAGTTAGACTAGTTAACTGTTTCATCTATAGGACATCTATAAACTATCACAAGGTGATTGTGTAGACTAAGAAAATTACTGTTAGTCATATAAACTGATACAATTCTTTAGAAAGGCATTTTGCCAACATTCCTGAAATGTATTCTTATGGACTATTGAATGAGGGAGGGAAAAAGTTAACAGATTCTATAAGCTTGGGAAACTCTGATTTATTGCAGGGCTTCTTAGTCTTTAATATGTACATGTACACTGTGAGTTTCCAAAAGGGTAATATAATACTTAGGAATAATAAAACTTATTTGACCATGGTAGGCCGTTTTTACTAAGTACCTCAAGGGACTAGTGTGTTCCACTGAAATCAAATTTTGGAAACTGTAAACTAGGTACAATGAAGAGCCGTAAAAGTGTTCACACCCTCTTGATCCAGTAGATCAACCTCACAGCATTTTTAAAGTAAATATTTGAAAGCCAATAAGAAGACACTTTGTGCACTTTCACAACAGCAAAAGTCAGACAGAACCTCAGTATCCAATGACGGAGTAATAAACAATAACATACCACTGTTAAAAATTGTACCTCTAAGTGCTAGAATGAAGACTGCAGTCCCAAGGAAACTTTTGTTGAAAGATAGAATCCAATTTTCTCTGTGTGTCAGAATTATAACAATATCAAAATGTGTGTATATGGACAAAGACTCCCAAGAACAGTGGAAAATGAAACAAGTTAATGTTCCAGATAGTGGAACTGGGGTAATCCTTTTATTTAGTTTCTTTAACTTTTATGGTACTGTGTATACATGAGATAAAAAGTGGTATCTATAAAGAAAGAATAAAGGTAAGACCCTTGACTAAAACTATTTTAATAAGGCTCTATTCCTATTAAGTTTCCTGGTAATCAATGATATGTTAATTACAGGACCATTCAAAGACTGTCAGCATGCAAAAGAAGCTGGACATTCAGTCAGTGGGATTTATATGATTAAACCTGAACACAGCAATGGACCACTACAGTTATGGTGTGAGAACAGTTTGGATCCTGGGGGTTGGACTGTTATTCAGAAAAGAACAGATGGCTCCGTCAACTTCTTCCGAAACTGGGAAAATTATAAGGTAAATCAGTGATTCAGACCTGGGAGAGAGGTGAAACAAAGCAGCTCTTCCAATGTAGCCATTCTATGAAATAAATAAGATACACAGCTTAGAAACAACTATCCATATGTTTTTTACTATCTACCTTTGTCAAAAAGTTAACTCTCATCTCTAGTTTTAAAGTCAAAATTAAAAGGTAAAAAGGAAACTAAAGATATATTTTCAAATGTCTCCTTCCAGTCTGGATCATTTATACATGTATTTAATGCTTAGCAAAAACTATTGCTAATTGCATTTTCTTTTTCTTTTTAAATGTTTATTTTTTTGTTTTTTGAGAGAGAGAGAGAGAGAAAGAGAGAGAGAGAGAGAGAGAGAGAGAGAGGGAGAATGCAAACAGTGAAGGCACAGAGAGACAGACAGACAGATAGACAGATGGACTCCCAAGTAGGCTCCGAGCTCAGAGTGGAAGCCCAGTGTGGGGCTTGACTCCACAATGGTGGGATCATGACCTGAGCTGAAATCATGAGTCAGGTGCTTAACCAACTGAGCCACCCAGACACCACCACTACTTCCATTTCCTAAGAAGACAACTGCTTCTCTGTTTACGGTCACATTTGCCCTTATTTTTGTACTCACACTGTTTGTTTATTAACAGAAAGGGTTTGGAAACATTGATGGAGAATATTGGCTTGGACTGGAAAATATCTATATGCTTAGTAATCAAGATAATTATAAGTTGTTGATTGAATTAGAAGACTGGAGTGATAAAAAAGTCTATGCAGAATATAGCAGCTTTCGCCTGGAACCTGAAAGTGAATTCTTAAGACTACGTCTGGGGACTTACCAGGGAAATGCAGGGGACTCTATGATGTGGCATAATGGTAAGCAGTTCACCACACTGGACAGAGATAAAGATATGTATGCAGGTGAGTAAGAAACAAACAAATGTATATTCTTTGTAAAATCACTACCTTCTAGGCATTACACAGAACCCTGCTATTAAAGTATACACTACTAAAAACCTTTCCGGAAAGGTAATTTTGGAGTTAGTCACAGGGAATATAAGCTGCTGAAAGATTAGTATCTCTTCTACAAGGCAATCCCAAAGTGTGAATCAACACTGTGAAATATAAGGTTCTGTCATTCTAACATGAGGGTGGGAGGGTGGTAGGGAACAAAACAAACACTCATTTATCTGGAAATCAAATTCTCTATTGCCCGAAATTTGTAACAACTACTAACTAATCATCTACTGCATGCTAGGCACTGTTACAGATGCTAAGGATACAGCAGTGAACTAAGTTCCTGCCCTTCTAGAGCTTACTCTCTAGGAGACAAAATTCTTTGTCCGGTGGTAACAAATACTCTAAGAAAAATAAAACTGCGTGAGGGAACAGTGAGTGATAAGCAGCAGGGAGGGGTGAGTGCTATTTTATACAGAGTGGCCAAGAAAGGTTACTTTGAGGAGTAACAGTTGAATGAAGACCTGAAGGGAGTGAAGGAAGCAAGCCATTTGGCCTTTCTCAACACCCACCTGATGGGGAACAGTAGGACCTCAACAGCAAGAAGGCTCTACCCAGAGGGGAAGTTCCTATTCTGTCTGGGAGGAATCATGTAGGCCATCCAGATAACATAACTCTTCACATTCATTTTCACAAACTTTTTGCCTTTTTAACCCAGCTTTGTGGCCCTGATAAAGGAGATACCCTCGTGCAAAATCTATTTTTCTGTTCAGCTGTATCTTGGCAAGCAGCATACAGGTTTACAATGGCAAACGAGGAAAAAACAAAGAGAGATATAATCAAAGTATAGCCCATGTTTATAGAAACACATTTGGCCACCGGTAGTGGTATTCTAATTTACATTATTTTGTGTTATTTTGAGAATTCAATTTTCCCCAATTTACTTTTAGCAACTCCATACCTTTCCTTCCCAATCTCTCCCACTCTCTCTCACAAATAAACGCTGTCTGTTTTATTTACCCTGCTATGCATAAAATTAAATCCCTTAATTTAAAAAAGCATATGGAAAGCAAGCAAAGGGCAAGGTAAAAAGGCAATTCAAGTGATCTTTCAAGCAGCTGATACTTCAGCAACAGTAAAAGAATGATGAAACAAAACTCCAAAGATAAAGGTAACTGAAATCAGTAAGAAGAACTCAAATTATTCTAAAGGTAGAGTAAGTTTTTGATGGTTTGTGGAGTACCATGCTTAGAAGAAACTTTTACTTTGACATCTGTATTTTCTTCCTCAAAGGAAACTGCGCCCACTTTCATAAAGGAGGATGGTGGTACAACGCGTGTGCGCATTCTAACCTAAATGGAGTGTGGTACAGAGGAGGCCATTACAGAAGCAAATACCAAGACGGCATATTTTGGGCTGAGTACCGAGGCGGGTCGTACTCTTTGAGAGCAGTTCAGATGATGATCAAGCCTATTGACTGAAGAGAGACCGTCTCCAACTTAACAGAGAACTCTGTCCTTGTCAGTTCCTAAAAATGTAAATGTCACATGTATATTGTTTTGCCCAACTCACTGCTACAGATTCAGTTTTAAATGAATTTACCATAACTGTAAAAGGGGATTTATGACTGTAGTTTCATCTTTCTTCAATAATACTGCAGATTACGTGTACCCATAATCCTATTTTTAAAATTATATTGATGAAATACAGGCAAAGTTTGTTTTATAAAATGTAAATATTTGTCACAGTATATAACAAATCTTAGTTTTATTTTAAATCAAAATTGAATACATGTTCAAGACAATTTATTTAAAAATTTTATGAGATTGCTTTAACTTCCAATAGAAAAATAATTTTAAAATTTCAGCCAAGTAATACATCTTATTTATAAAAATACAGACAGGAAATTAGAGAAAACTCTAGTTTTGCCAATAGAAAAAACATTTTGCATTGAATAAAAGTTCTTTGAAATCCAATCTGTGCCTCTGACATGAAGTGATTAGATCCAAATTCTTGCTTTTATTTTGAGAGAGAGAGAAAGCAGGCACAAATGGGGGAGGGGAGGAGAGAAGAGGAGAGACAGAATCCCAAGCAGACTCCACACTGATGATGGAGCCCAATGCAGGGCTCAATCCCACGACTGGGATCACGACCTTGAGCCGACATCAAGAGCCAGATCTCAACCAACTCAGCCAACCAGGTGTGCCCCCTTGAACTCTTGCCAATATATTTTGTGCCAATTTCCCCAAAGAATTAAGTGATACATGCATATTAAAATACATATTAAAAATAATAATGTATGTACTATTTAAAGTCAATTTACAAAAATAGAAATATACAAATGATTTTTCATTATTATCTTTATATGATTTGTTGAACACCAAAGTTTCCTGAAATTCATTTAAAATATTGATATTACAAGAATGGGTATCACAAAAATTTAGTAAGCCAATGGTTTTACAGATCTGAATTACAACTTATGCATATATAAGCTTATTTATTAATACTCCTGCTCTACCCACTTCCAAACTTACTGATCTCGTTGGCTATTTAAGTCAGAGAGCCTAGAGAACTTTGTAAGCATTACCACATCCTGATGGGTGGGACTAACGCAACTTCAAGGAACTGTTGGATATTTTCTCAGTACTGAGATTCAATAGCCTTGGAGTAGAATCCACAGGGGTTTGGCTAGTCCAATTTGCTAATTCCATCTTACTGTGTGCGTCTGTCTGTCTCTTACTCAACTTTGGATCTAACAATTTATTACCAACCTCCTTGAACAATTTCTTTCCAGAAACATGTTCTTTGTTTACAGCTAATCTTCCTTTAATTTATTTGTAAGCTAAAATTTTAGAGAAATCTCAGGAGACTTCTGCTCAAGCAAAACGAAAATCCAATCAGAGCTGAAGATAATCACTTGAACAACTCAAGCCCAGCAACATGACCAAGGTTCTTCCTGTCACATGTTAAAATGCAGGTCAAAGAAGGCAAGAGAACATCAAAATCTTACAGTAGCACTATTCTTTGTTTTACCTATGATTATCGTAAAGTGGTTTTGATGTCCCTCCTACCACCCCCAAAATTTAAAAAAAAAATACTGCTATAAGATTTCTGGGATAAATTAGCCATCTAGTTGTTATATCAAACCTTAACTGGATAAAATTTTACAAGGGCATTCCATTTATAGCATTTCATGTAAACATCCAAAAGCCTATGACAAGCCAAGTCTTACAGAACTTTTACAGAAAAGGAATATTATTTCATTATAATTAGAATGATGTGAAAGTCCACACACAAATGAGAAAAATGGGCTAAATGCTAAACAACCTTGGCCACTGGGCCCATTCTGCTCTCCTTTATAGATACGAGATAGTTCTGTTCTGGAGCTCCTGGAGAGCAGGGAATAAGAAGCAGAATTATATGATGGCCAAGAATAGGTTCTAAAGTCAGTACTGCTTGGATCTGAGCCCAAATCTACCAATTTACTGTGTTACCTTGAGCAGTTTTTATATTCCATTTTCTTATCTATAACATGAGGATATGAACAATATTTAGCTCATGTGGTTACTATGAAAATCAAATGAAGTAATATATGTGGTAAAGCATTTGAATAATAATGCCTGACCCAAGTTAGGACTCCATAGACTCTGGCTATAAATTATTAGTATTCATCTATGTATTTACATATCATGATGCCTTGCATAGAGCAGGTGATCAACAAATGTGTTAAACACTACCCAAGTTTTCAGGCATAAAATTACTTTGATTCATGATCTTCATCTGCTAACCTAATAGAGCTATGTCAAGCTATTATGGCAAATAATTAAGAGACTGGATCATAAGAAAGATAAAGAGAAACTAAGGTGAAGACAGTCATAGTAGGAATTTCAGCCAAATGAGGATCTTGAGAGATTATATAGGTCACTTGTGTAGTCCACTGGCTAGCTACTTTGCAGTTTACCTACGAATAAAGACATGGCTGCCCTACCTTCAGTAAGACTAAACTCTGGAGACGGTTTAGAGAAGGATTTAGTTATTTTTAAAAACTGAAATGAAGCTTAGTCTAAAAATGATTTAGACTCTATTCTGTACTCAAGGGGAGATGCCATCAATGTCTAGGCATCTCTGAAGTAGACTTTTAAAACTTGAGATTTTGAATAATGCCAACATTAGACACTGCCTTGAAATTCAGTAGGTATCTACAAACAAATCTAGCCCCAGGCTCCGAGCCTGGCAGAGTAGAATGATTAAATTTTTAGCCTAGTGATCACTTGACTCTATGAGTCATGATATGAGAGTGTGAATTCTTCTAGTATTATAGTCTTAGGATTCCTACTAGTAATAACATAGTAAGTCTGTAAAAACTTCTGCAATTATGAAGATGTTTACAATTACTTATAAACCTATACTAATATGATATTATTTTTATATACTTAATAGTAAGTTAAAGATTATATCCTCGCAGGAGTGCCTGGGTGGCTCAGTCGGTTAAGCACCGACTTCAGCTTAGGTCATGATCTCATGGTTTGTGAGTTCAAGTTCTGTGCTAACAGTTCAGAGCCTGGAGCTTGCTTCGGATTCTATGTCTCCCTCTCTCAGCCCTCCCCCACTTGTGCTCTGTCTCTGTCTCTCAAAAATGAATACATGTAAAAAAAAAAAAAATTAAGGTTATACCCTCACAGACTTTTAGTCTTTTATTTCAGTGTCTATAAAATACAATCAAGTAAGAAAAGAATGCTTCCACTTACAATGCCAAGCCCTGTTCTCCCCTACTTCTCCCAAAAGCCATCTAATCTAAAAAATAAGCTCAGTGTTTCGGGCGGCTGGGCAGTTCAGTAGGTTAAGCATCCAACTCTTGATTTTAGCTCAGGTCATGCATGATCTCACAATTCATGAGTTTGAGCCCAAATCAGGCTCTGCGCTGATATTATGGGGCATGACTGGGATTCTGTCTCTCTCCCTCTCTCTCTCTCTCTGCTGCTCTCCTGCTTGTGTACTCTTTCTCTCTTTCAAAATGCATAAACACTTAAAAAATAAATAAAAACAAGCTCAGTTTTCAATTTTATCAGCAGAGTGAATAGTTATTAAGTTGTAAGTCTATAGATAAATTGTAGGAAAGACTGACAATGAACTCGAAATTTTAATTTCAATAGATTCCCAAAATATTAAATATTATTCTCTAATGCTTTCTTTCTTTGAACTAGAAATGAAACATTATAATGCTTATCCTTTTAAAAAATATTTTTATTTATTTATTTAAGAAAGCAAGAGAGCTCAAGTGGGAGGAAGGGAAGAGAGACAGAGAGAGAGAGACAGAGAGAGAGAGAATTTGAAGCAGATTCCACACCAAGCATGGAGCCTGATGCAGGGCTTGATCCTAGGAACCATGAGATCATGACCTGAGCCAAAATCAAGACAGCCACCCAGGTGCCCTTGGTACATATCTTATGGCAAGTCCATTTAACCTTCCTTGTCTCAGTTTCTTCACTTGTAAAATATGAATATAATATCACTTACCTTATACAATTGTTAAGAATTAGATAATCTACGTAATAATTTATGTAAAATACAGTGTCCAGCATATAGGATTAAGTGCTAAATAAATGTTAATTATTAAGATTTTTATTATTATTTTTCTGTTAAGGTTTGCTCAAAATACTGCAAAAGTTTTTTCACTACAATTATGGCAAAGCTGCTGGAACTGGGGGTTGGGGGATATCTGATTCTGTTTATGATTAAAAGGCAGATCCGTATAGCTGCTACACATTATTTATTTTTAAGATATAAGCTCTTAAAGACAGACTACAGGGGAACAGGGGAAAGAAATTAATGTAACCCTATCCTAAGCCTTTTTATATCACAAGTGATCTAAAGTAAACTTCAAAAAATATACCATTAAAGAATGTTAGAGGAATTTTAAATATATAAAAAAAGAATGAGAGCAAAAAGAATATAAATGAGGTAATGGAAAATGCAGATGTAATTTTGGCTAAAGAGAAAGCCAGGGCTAGCTGCCATTTGGTCAGAGCTCATTCCTGGGATTCAAACAAAAATGACCGAACATACTTTATGGCTGTTTTAGAATACAATATATAATCTAGTGAGAAGAATAAGGTAAAGTGCTCCATGTTGTATATTATCTACAAATCAAACCGAAGAAAGAAACGAGAATAAAAGTCTTAAAATATCAAAATCCAATGACATTTATTTATTAGACTTTTAAAAAATGTTTATTTACTTTTGAAGGAGAGAGAGACAGAGCATCAGCTGGGGAGGGGCAGAGAGAGGGAAACACACAATCAGAAGCAGGCTCCAGGCTCTGAGCTGTCAGCACAGAGCCTGATGCAGAGCCTGAACTCAAGATCTGTGAGATCATGACCTGAACCAATGTCAGATGCTTAACCGACTTGAGCCACCCAGGCACCCTGACCATTAGACACTTTAGAGACCAGTGTCAGTCTTTTATACATTTAAGCAAGTAAAACTCTAAAAAGGGGAAAGGGAAAATCTACAGACAGCTTTGGATTTTGTCAAAGTTATCTGAATAAAAATGTGAATACAAACCTAGTATTTCTGAAAACATTTATACATGTTAGTAGAAATTTCTAAAACTAAAGTAAAATAAAGAACTGTATCCTATTAAAAGATGAGGATATGTAAAGACTATTGGGAAATAAAAGAGGACCAGATAAAATCTGGAATGGAGACCACTGTAAGTTTAGGCATGCTTTAAACATATCAAGTGTGATGAGGACACCACTAACAAAGGCTGGCAAAGAAATAAATGTACTTCTTCCAAGACACAGGAGACAGAACAGATTATTGACAAGGTAATGATGTCAATCTGAGCCTTTGGTATCAAAGAGATGTTAATTTCCATAAGGGCAGGGACAAAGTCCATTTGGTGGCCTGCTGTGTAGCTAGCACTGCTGAGCACAGCTGGCCAGCTGATGCACCAAAGGAAAACCAGGGTAGATAGGAAGTTGACTGATTACAATACTGTCTCACAAAGAAATCTATTGTATTTAAATCTATTGTATTTAAAATAAATAAAGTTACTGGAACAATGAGAAAAGCAGGAAAGGGGTCATTTAATTAATTCAACCAACAAATAGTAAGTGCCTACTTTTGTTCTAGATGCTAGGTATAAAGCCTTGAAACGAGATGAGAGCTCCCATGCTGCCAAGAGAGAGAAAGATGAATGAAAACATCATTATGAAAATAAAATGGTGCTTTCCAGAATTGAAGATGGAGGGGGTGCTATATTACAGAAAGTTTTAAGGACAGCTTTTCTTTTCTTTTTTCTTTTCTTTTTTTTTTTTTAATGTTTTATTTATTTCTAGGACAGAGAGAGAGAGAGAGACAGCGTGAGCAGGGGAGGGTCAGAGAGAGAGGGAGTCACAGACTCTGAAACAGGCTCCAGGCTCTGAGCTAGCAGTCAACACAGAGCCCGACGCGGGGCTCGAACCCACGAACCGCGAGATCATGACCTGAGCGAAAGTCGGACACTTAACCGACTAAGCCACCCAGGCGCCCCACAGCTTTTCTTTTCTTAAAAAAAAAAAAAAAAAAAAAAGGACATAATTATGAAGATCTAACAAATCAAAAATTTGTGAATTTGTTGGGGGGGGAGGGTCTCTATGAGAGAGAGGAATCACATCTAGACACCAAAACTATGTACTCATGTGCTACAGAAGGGCAGGAGATTTTACACAAACTTCTTCGCTTCTACTTGATCAAAAGCAACAAACAGAACTATAATTTATTTATTTATTATTATTTTTGTTTTCTCAGAAAACACCTTAAGCTTGTTAAGCTACTGCTGCTTTTCCTCCAAACTACATGAATAAAACAGAAATGAGGCTAGGATATGCACATGAAATAATATTTATGTTTCATCCAACTCAATTATTTTTGCACAATGCTCTATTTTTCTCTCTCTCCAGCAAAGCAAAACTTCCCACACCAAATTCTTCAATAAGCCCCTTAAGATTTTTCTCCAGTGACAAGAACAAGTGAGAGCTGTTAATAATTTTCAGATTTAAAGCAGTAACTCTCATATAAAACCATTTTTTCCTTGAGATTTGCCAAACTATTCCTCTCCAGAAATACTGTATCCTTATTCGAAGAATTTTTCACTATATTGTCCAGGCCTACTAAGTGAATACAAACCAACAGAAGAGACAATTTTTCAAGGGATGATGAGTTGAAAGCCAAGAAAACATTTTCTACTTCTTATAATTTAATCCACATTGAATTGTAGATAAATTTGGCAGTATCAAAATAAGAGTTTTATCAGCATATAAACTGCCACCGCCTTTTTAAAGCTTTTCTAAGAATGGTTGGTTCTGGTCGTAACTCTTAGAAGCAAAAACACCGTAAGTTTGGATTCTATCTTTTGTATTAAGAAAAATGATTTGGAGGCTCCTGAGTGGCTCAGTCAGGTAAACGTCCGGCTCTTGATTTCAGCACAGGTCATGATCTCAAAGTTCAGGAGACTGAGCCTTGCATCAGGCTGCACTGACAGTGTGGAGCCTACTTGGGATTTTCTCCCTCTACTCTTTCTCTGCCCCTCCCTCCTTCTGCTTCTCTCTCAAAATAAATAAATAAACATAAAAAGAAAGGAAGGACAGAAGGACGGAAGGACGGAAGGAAGGAAGGAAGGAAGGAAGGAAGGAAGGAAGGAAGGAAAGGTGATTTGTCTTCACGTTTTCTCTACGTGCTAGAGATTCTTTTCGTTGATACGCTCTTTCCATAAAAACCTTTGCAACAGATAAAGGGTAGCATTATGCAAATTCTGCATACTAAAAAGGGGCAGTTAAATAGAAGCTACCAATATGCATACTCAGTACCATCTTTCTATCGTCTCTAGGGCAAGTTTTTTATTAAAAAAAATTTTAATGTTTATTTAGTTTTGGGGGAGGGGGGAGAGAGGAAGGGAGGGAGGGCAAAATAGCACGCGTGTGTAAGCAGGGGAGGGGCAGAGAGAGAAGGCGACAGAATCTGAGGCAGGCTCCTGGCTCCCAGCTCTAAGCTATAAGCACAGAGCCCGATGTAGGGGTCAAACTTCTGAACCCTGAGACCATGACTTGAGCTGAAGCCGGATGCTGAGTCAACTGAGCCACCCAAGCAGCCCTCTAGGGCAAGTTCTGTGCTACCCAATAGCATCTTGTAAATATTAGACATTTACAGCAACTGCACTAGGCCTAGTTTGCCTAAGAGTGGGAAAGGCTTCTGAAACCAAGCAACTTAAATAAAAACCACAGTCTTCATTAATCTTAAATTAGAACAAAATATGAATAAAGTAAACTTTAATGGAATATAAACTGTTGTTGGTCTTCATTCTTTAATACTTCGGTATTAAAGATCAAGAATGAAAAAACAAACCAGCTGTCTAAGATGTAAAATAAATCAAATCAAATAGTCACAAAGTTGTATAAATTGATAAACTTCCCATTTTCTTAGAAAACGTATGTATGTTTTGATAGAATACATTTAATCTCAAGATTTCCTAATACAACAAAACAGTCATTGCATTAAAAGGATTATTTTCATGATGAAAACAAACTACATTGAGTCATAATAACTTATCTGACAAATTTTAAGTTTTCCTTTCTCCAGTCTACCAAATGTTTATATCAAATGTTCTATAATTATCTCAGAATCTCAGGTGCTTCTTCCCAAACTAGTACAGGAATGAACTATTACATGGAGACTACCAACATATAAGGAGGTAAGACAGGTCTAGGAGGAGGGAGTTACTTCTAAGCACGCTGAATCAGAGCTCCCTATAGACAGATATCTTATTCAATCAGTATCTGAGTAGGCACTGTTACTAGGCACTGAGAATTACTAGACAGCTGGATGTACTGAAATTACTGGGCTAGATGTGGAAGCCATCTGGCGAATTATGGAAAAATCTGAATGACACCACTCCAGAGAGTACAGACTAAGTAAAAACCGTAGACTAGACTTTTAGAAGAACAGATGTAAGAAAAAGGCAGAGAAATAGGAGTCAATAAAACAAATGCCAGAAACGTAGAGGGTAAACCAATAGACTGGAGCTATTACTGAAGAATTTAAAAAAGCAGAGATAACTACTATCAACCTCACCAAATTAAGATGAGGCCTGAGAAACACCTATCAAACACTGCAACTAGGAAATCAATGGTAGTCTTATAGGGAACATTTCTACGAGTAAAGGAGGAGATAACAGCATGCTGAGCAAAAGAAAAGAGGAAGAAAAGGAGAAAGAAATGGGGCACTTTTTAATTAGCTTAGGTATAAAGTGAAGGAAAATGATATAGTAATAGTGAAAAGGAAGAGTCTGGGTCATGAGAATATATAAAATGAGACGGAACTGAAAACAGAGTCAATCATTGGAGACCGAATTGAAGACAGAGGAAAGATAATGGTTCAGAGATTTTCTCTAAATCAACTTCTGCATCTCAGTACTTGTCTCATTTGCTTTAACCAACAGGAATAATCACTGTGTTTGTTTCACGTACCAAGGCTGAAAAAAAATAAGGTATGCTCTCTAATAGCCAACCTTTCCAGATTCCACTCAACTCCAGCTACGCCGCTGGCTTGCTCCCCTTCTCTCTCTCTCTCTGTGCATGACAGGGCAAAAATGTGTGCACGTGCACAGACAAGTTTAAGTCCTATACCAAAGTCTCCACTGGGGAGAAATGGAAAGCAGACTCCTCATCTAGACATCGTGGCACAAAGATTTATATTCACCTTCTCATTTTCAACAGAAAAGAATCTTAATTTCCTCTTATTTGTTTAAAGTTTATTTATTTATTTTGAGAGAGAGAGAGAGCAAGGGACGGATAGAAAGAGAGAATCTCAAGCAGGCTCTGCACTGTCAGTGCACAGCTCGATGTGGGACTCAAACTCACAAAACCACAAAATCATGACCTGAGCAGAAATGAAGAGTTGGATGCTTAACTGACTGAGCCATGTAGGCGCCCCTTAATCTCCTTTTCCAAAAGATACAAATTGTGGAATTTGTGAAAAACATCTCAATGAGAAACAACTATAATCATAGAATCAATAAATTTTGGAATGAAAATTTAACTGGTACAACTGGAAAGACTCCAGAATGTAGATCTGTCAATAAGAGACTGTAAGCCTGTCCTTCCACCTTTCTGTACCTTAATTTCTTAAATTATAAAATAAGTGAATTAGAAGAAATTACCGTGGTCCCATCCAGCTGAAAGAAGAACATGATTCTGGTCCTATGCGTGCTACTTCTAGGTAAAGAGAACAAGGCTCAGAGACAACAATTTAACAACTTCAAAAGTTAGTAGGAAAGAGCCATTTTGGAATTGAGGGTTGCTGATTCTCAGTTTAATGTTCTTTAAGCTATAAAAAGTTTATGTTCTTACAAAGTATGAAGATATTGGTGATTTTAAAAAATCCTCTGTTCCTCTTCACCCCCAATGACATTTTCAAGAATGGGCACAGCCAAGGCCATGGTGAAAAGTGGAGCATATGCAGAAAGTGTCTCCTAACATGCGGCTTTGAGCCTCTCTGATGGAGTCATGTGTACTACAGTCCTATACTGTTTATCAAAGAAACAGGACACAATATTTTGGAATGTAGTGGCCCTTATCCATGCTCTGCTTGGGGATATTCTGCCTTCCACACAGGATGTGCAACATTCCCTATTCCCAATGGAATCCTAGGATGTCCTACAAGATTCTAGTAAGCTCAGTCTTCTCTGACAAACTAAGGCTGATGCTCTATTTCAATTGAATGAGAATGTTATCAATTGCCTCTGTCCCTATTTTGTCTTCTAGTCATTGGGGCTATAAAGACTTCAAAGATGACACTCAGATAGCTAAAGAAATAACAGGGTTTTTCAGTTACTTTCAAAAATAGTTACTGTGAAATCCAGTATAGTAACTACATAAAGATAGTGGAGACAGAGGAGAAAAAAGGGATATCACAAAAAAACAAAATTCTCTCTATTTCCTGTATTTAAATTTACATTTTAAAATGGACAGTTTGAGACTTCCTTTCATTCAAACACTAACAAGGCATTATTATTTTTTTGCTGAAAATAATCTTATAATATTATTAGTTAAATAGTTCTTGGGATTTATAAACACTGTAAAATATATAGCAAAGAGATAAAGTCTTAGTCAAATGATATCTAACACAGACATTTGGCTGTCTCAGCACTGAGCTGAATTTCCACAGCTAAACAACTCACTCCATCTAGGAAAACAACACCAGCACCATTTATTTAGACTACCTTTCATAATTCACCCTAAAATATCTGCCAACTATACAAAATAATAGGGATTCATGACATTGAAAATAAATTCAATAAATCTTTTAATCAATTTCTTTAGTTAATGTTACATGTTTTCATAGCAATAAACTTTACAAACTACTCTTTCATTCTTTAAAAGCATTACTAAAAGAGCTAAAATGCATTATTTTACCAATGATTCATCTTTAAGAAAAAAATGAGAGTCTATGAAGAACCTTAAGGGCAAAAGTCTAATTTAAAATGAAAAAACATTCCAGGTAATAAGGTAACACATTTCTTTAGTCAATTTTTTTAACTCAACAATATTGTAGTAATTTCCTAAAAGAAAACACATACTTTTTAAATATACTGAATTTTATATAAACTACTAAATACGACAGAACTAGGCATAATGAACACACGATGACACTACTCACCTAAATAGGGAATGCACGGCGTCATCTTTAAGCTACTTATATAGTCTCTGAGCCTTTTGTAATTATCTTCTTTACTCATTACATACTCTAATTTCTCAAAGGTAGTTTTGTCTTTTCGACTTAGTAACTAAAAAAAACAGAAGAGTCTAAGTTATTTTCAAATCCCATTTTATTTTAGCAAAGACATGAAGCTGTATTTATTTACTATAAATTTAAGTTTTAATTTCAACATTATACGTTTTTCAATTATATTTTGATAGTATATAAATAAAACGAAATCAGACATGTCTATTAAAATAAATCCAAATCCATTATTTATAAAATGTAATACCCTTTGTATGCACATGAAATCATTAAATTAGTAGTAAGTTATAATACATTATTTTTCATCCTCATTATTTTTAACATTTACTTATTTTTGAGAGACAGAGAGATAGAGCGTGAGCAGGGGAGGGCAGAGAGGGAGGGAGACACAGAATCTGAAGCAGGCTCCAGGCTCCGAGTTGTTCAGAGCTGGACTGAGATAGTACAGACTTGTTTCCAGAAGACTATTTAGAGGAAGAATATGGATAAAAGAATTAATTAGATGATAGCTCAGAAACTTATCCAAAACCCATGTGCCAAAGCTATGACTAACAAGTCCTGATTTTCCTTTTCTCCTTTTCAGTCTTTTTCTGATGTTTAGTCCTAATGTATCCCTATGATGTCACTTCACTATATTCCTCCAAAAAAGGGGGAAAACATAGTACTTCGCAAGTTTCCAACTCTTCATGGTTTAGGCACCACACTATTCCTCTGGCTAAGAGGCAACGCGGGGTAAAGCTCTTCACACTTTCACTGGCGCATGAATGTGGGAACTCCCAATGTTCCTGGCCAGATCTCTGCACCATAACAATGTTACCAATGTTACCATAATCAATGGACTTTGGGAAAATTTGAATGAACCCTTGTTCATGTATCAGTCACCATAAGAAATATAAAACTCCCAGATCACCCCTCATCACCTTGATTTCTATCTCCAAATAATCCATACAAATGTCTTCACTTGCATAAGTAAGTTATTTATCTTGAACCTTTAATGCAGATTATAATCTTTTGTTCATGACACTCAGTTATCATTAGTCCCTGATGTGACTTTCTCCTTAAATCGATTTTTTCTTAAATTTTTAAACAAATACACATGCATTAGACTTCCTACCTACAAACCATATACCAACAACACACATCTACCTATGTGGTTCTTCCATATCCAATTCCTTTGACTATCTTTAAGTAACCAATAATCACTATCCTAAATTTTGTGTTTCTCATTCTCTTTTATTTGATTTTTTTAAAAAATTTTGACTCAAATTTTATTTGCTTTTTGACTAAAGAATTACATACTGTTTTTAATCTTTGGCTTCATTTAATCAATGTTCTGATGCTGAAATTTCATCCATAATGTTGCGTGTGGCTGTAATTCACTCATTTCCACTGCTTCTATGCATATGTCTTCTATGAAGTACCATCATTACGAATACTTTTCCATTTTTCTTATATTTTCCTTTTGCTTTGTAAGGGTTCTTCACATACTCTGGATATAAAGTCTTAACCAGTTACAACTGCTACACATTCTTTTCAATTTCTTTGAAATATCTTTTGGGGCACCTGTGGTTCAGTCAGTTAAGTGTCTGACTCTTGATTTTGGCCCATGACAAGATCTGACAGTTCATGAGTTTGAGTCCCACATCAGGCTTTGCGCTGACAGCACACAGAGCCTGTTTGGAATTCTCCCTCTCCCTCTCTCTCTGCCTCTCCTCTCGACTCATGCTTTCTCTCTTTCTCTTTCAAACCAATAAACTTAAAAAAAATTTTTTAAATATCTTTTAATGAACAGAAATTCTTACTTTAATGTGCCAAAATGTTTTCATCTTTTCTTTCATTGCTTGAGGTTTTTGTATCTTATCTGAAATATCCTTATAGACTCCAAGTTGGAATCTATTCCTGCTGAGCCAGAGAGATATTAAGCTATTTTTCCTCTTCTAAAAAAGCTTCAACGTTTTTCATTTGCATGTAACTCTTTAATTCATCTGACAGTGACTTTTGAGGCCTAATTTCATTTTTCCCCAAAATTGATAACCAATTTCCCAGCCTCAGTTAAGAAACAGCCCCTCTCTTCTCCACTGATTTACAATGCCACCACTGTCATGTATCAGAGTTCTATAAAAGCAATGATCTTTTGGGGGGTTCTTTATTCTGCTCCATTGGTTAATATGTCTATATCTGTACTAACTGCACATTACCTAAATAATACAATATACTTTGGTATCTATGAGGGCAAATGTCCAAGCCTCCAACCCCATTTTCTTCTTCAGAAATAACCTGACTATCCTAACCCTTTACATTTCCATGTTAATTTTATAAGCAATCTTGTCCAGACCCCCAGATTGGGACTTTGATTCAAGCTGCAAATAATCTCTACATACATTTGGGGAAAATTGGCATCTTTAAGCTTTCTTACCCATGACTATCGGATACTGTTCTATGTAATCTAGTTCTTTTTCAATGACTTTCCATAAAGTTTTATAGTTTTCTGGACATATCTTTCATATAAGATTCCACTTATTGTTTGCTATTATGTTACTTTTATTGATATTGTAAACAGTGGTCTCCTTTTAAATGACGTTTTCAAATTGTTTAGAATACAACTGATTTCATATACTGTTTGTATATTCAGTCACTTAGCAAGCCCTGTTTCTTAAAACTGTGGTAGAATACACATAACATTTACCATTTTAATCATTTCCAGGAGTACACTTCAGTGGCTTTAAGTACATTCGCATTATCAACTAACCATCACCACCAACCGTGCATAGCCAAACTCTTTTCAGCCAAACTGAAACCACACACATCAAACACTAACTCCCATTCCTCCTTCCTTTGGCCCCTGGCAACCATCTTCTACTTTCTTGTCTCTATGAGTCTGACTACTCTTGGTACCTTAGAATCATATAGTATTTGTCTTTTTGACTGGCTTATTTCACTTTGGATAATGTCTTCAAGATTCATCCATGGTGTAATGTGTCAGAATTCCATTCCTTTTTAACACTAACTAGTATTCCATTGTACGCTTATACATTCTGTATATCCATTTATCTAGTGATGGATGACTGGACTGTTTACACTTTTGGCTACTGTGAATCACGCTGCTATGAACACTGGTGTAAAAATGTCTGTCTGAGTCCCTGCTTTCAATGCTTTTGGATATATACCCAGAAGTGGAACTGCTGTATCAAATGGTAATTCTGCTTAATTTTTTGAAAGTAATTCCTATTATTTTTAATCATTTTTTTTTCTAATTGTGCTGGCTAAGATGTCAACGTTGAATAGAAACAGTAAACATGGGCATCCTTTCCTTGATGTTATAGAAAATGCTCCTAATATTCTCTCCATTTAGGTTATTATCAATTTGGGCAAACATTCCTTTTATCAGTTTAAATAAAAAAAACAAAAAGGGGCGCCTGGGCAGCTCAGTCAGTTGAGCGTTTAACTTTGGGTCAGGTCATGATCTTACAGTTGGTGAGGTCAGGCCCCACATCGGGCTTCCTGTAGTCAGCGCAGAGCCTGCTTCAGATCCTCTGTTCCCCTCTCTTTCTGCCCCTCTCCCGCTCACATTCTCTCTCCCTCTCTCAAAAATGAATAAACATTAAAAAATTAAAAAAAGATTTTTTAAAAATACTCTCGATTCCTTATTTATTATTAAAAATTATTAACCCAAACTAGCATGAAATGCATGCAATCTTTATTATCTAACTTGACCCCAATGATCTACCCCTCTCAGTCCTCTCCAACTGTACTTTCTGGGTCTCATGGTCCATCCTCTGCAAAAGCCACATCCTTAAACTTTCCTTTAAGCGTTCGCTTGCTTTTCTTGTAACATGAGCCTGGATTCAAGTTGGGTGCAATCCTGGTTCCTTGCCCTTCAGAATTCTTTCCTTCCTAATATCTTCCAGCTTCTACTAAGTTCAAACATCAGTGCTGTCTGAATTTTGTGTGATGAAAATGATCTAGCCACAATGGCCCCTAGCCACATGTGACTACTGACCACTGGCAACATGACTAGTGTGAATGAAGAACTAAATTTTATTCTATTTTTTAATGTTTATTTATTTTGAGAGAGACAGAGCACGAGTCGGGGAAGGGTAGAGAGAGAGAGGGAGAGAGAAAATCCCAAGTAGTTCCTAGAGGGAGAGAGAAAGAATCCCAAGTAGTCTCTGTACTGTCGGCGCAGATCAAGAATGAGATGCTTAACCAACTGAGCCACCAAGGTGCCCCGAGGAACTGAAATTTAGTGTATTTTTATAAACTTTTTAAAGTTTTATTTATTTATTTATTTTTGAGTGAGCAGGGGAGGGACAGAAAGAGAGGGAGGGAAAGAATCCCAAGCAGGCTCTGCACTGTCAGCACATAGTCTGATGTGGGACTCAAACCCACAAACGGTGAGATCATGACCTGAGCCGAAACTAAGAGTTGGACGCTTAACCAACTGAGCCACCCAAGCACCCCAGTTTTAATGATTCAAATTTAATACCCACATGTGGCTATCAGCTACTGTACTGAACAAGAGAGTACTAGATTATAACATGCATGTTACTGTCATAACTACTACACAGAGCTGCTGATCACTTTTCCTATATCTTAAAAGGTATTAGTAGCTGGAAAAAAGGCTGCAAACCAACATTACTTTCATATCTTGGTGACTGCAATCTTCACATAAAGGAGACTCTCAATACCCTGGTTTCTCAGTTCCTTGACTTCTACACCCAATGATCTTAACTTCTACCACTCTAAGCCTCTATTCCCTTGATCATTCTGAATCCAATAAGTACTGCCTGCACCAGAATTTCCAATCCAGTTACCAATATTACTTTTTCACTTTTACTTATCTCTCTCTTTTACTTGGATTAAATTCCTCACCTATCACTAAAACAACTTGTACATTTACCCAATCTCCTGTGCTACCCTTGACCCCACTATGGTACAAACAAGCCTAAATTCATTCCAACTCTGGTTAAACACAACTCTCATCACTACTCCAGGCTTATGCTGAACACCTGAACCTGGTTGGAGACTACATGACTTTGCTGACTGGTTTCACTTTCAATTCATGATCAAAAGTCTCAATCATAAGGCCTACCATACCAAACCTACTATGTTTCCCTAGTTAATTCATTCTGACACTCTTCTATATGACTTTCATTCATTCGTTCTTCTTTCTTCAAAACTCCAACACCTCTACCCCAACACTGTCAACTAACGACTTTGCCTTTTATGTCTTAAGAAACAAATCAGAAGAAGAATTTTTATAGAAATCTATAAAAATTTACCATCAAATCTACCATCTTACCTGCACTGGTAACCAAATGCATTCTCCTTTTCTGCTGTTAAAATGGATAAACTGTTGGGGCACCTGGGTGGCTCAGCTGGTTAAATGTCCAACTTCGGCTCAGGTCATGATCTCACGGTTCATGAGTTCAAGCCCCACACTGCGCTCTGTGCTAAGAGCCCAGGGCCTGCTTGGGATTCTCTCTCCCCCTCTCTGCCCCTTCTCCCTGCTCTCTCTCTCAAAATAAATAAATACACTCATAAAAATATTTTTTAAAAATGGATAAATTGTTTCTGCTCCAATGCAGTACTGGATTTAATTCTCTCCTGCCTGATCAAGGCTATTGCTGTAGAATTCCTTGCTCACCTACCATTTCTCTCATTCTATTAGCTCACTGCACCAGCATAAAAACACACTGTCATGGATCTCAAGTCCAAAAAGAAAACAAAATGACACAAATCTTTCGTCTTACATTCCCCTCCAGTTGCCAGATTTCTCTGCAGAATCTCAGCCCAGCTATGTACAGCAGAATTTCTCGAATGCATTCTCTACACTTGATGTCCTATTTTTTCTCCACCCTTCTCTCAAATCCAATCACTTTTCATTCCACCACTGTACTGAAACCACTCTTGCCTAGACTGCCAATCCTCTCCAGCAGCCAGATCCAATGGCCATCTCAAAGTGCTCACCTAATTCAACTTAGTAGCATTTGACACAGCGTGATCACTCTTCCTTGAAATACTTTCATTATTTGACTGTGGAAAACTCCTATCATGATATTTCCTTTGTTGATCCCTTCTCATTTTTCCAATCTCTATATCTTAGAGGGTTCCAGGGCTTTTCATCTGTACTTATGATTCCGATGATCTTATCCAACCTCATGCTTTATATAGTATCTTTATGCTGATGATCAAAACTATGTATCTCTAGCCCCAACTCCTACTGTCAACTTGTATACCTAACTCTGACCTTACAATTCCATATGGATATTTATCAACCAACTCAAACTTTCTATGTGTAAACAGAACCCCTGTGCCCCACTGCCAAAACAGTGGCCCCAGAATTATCAGTAAATGGTATTTCCATTATCTGACGTGATGCCACCTCTCTGGACTCATCTCCTAGCATCAACTATTCCTTATTCCGTTCAGTCAACATGGACCACCCTATTCTTTGGACATTATCAGGGCCTCTGTACTGGCTATCACCTTTTCTTTTCTTCCAGATTCATCATGAATGGTTTTCTAATTCCTCCAGCTCTTCTGGTGACTCACTTACCACACATATGCTGTTAACCTTTGAACAATATGGGTTTGAACGGCACAGGTCCACTTATATGGGAATTTTTTATAGTACGATACTGTAAGTGCATATTCTCTTCCTTAGGATTTTAATAACATTTTCTTTTCTCTATCTTACTTTACTGTAAGAATCTGTATATGATATATATATAACATGCAAAATGTGTTAACTGACGCCATGTTATTGCTAAGACTGCCAAGTCAACAGTCAGCTATTAGTAGTTAGGTTTGTCGGGGAGGGAGAGTGTCAAAAGTTCTATGTAGAAAATTTGACTGTGCAGGGGGGTTGGCATCTCTAATCCCTGTGTTGCTCAAGGGTCAACTGTAATATATAAAATATTTCCCTGCTTTCTCTATCCCATTTAATCTGCTTTATTTTTCCTTAGAGCATTCATCACTGTTTATGATATATCATTTATTTATTTACAGTTTATCTTTTCCTAGTAGACTATTAGCTGTATAAAAAATGGGACTCTGTATCCTTTACTGCTCTATGTCAAGCAATTCGTGCCCGACACAGTATAGACTACTTTAAAATAAACACCAGAGATTTTATTCAGATTAATAACCAACCTTGCTAAATAAAAAAAATTCTTTTCCTTGCAAATACATGAGGGAGACAACAAAAATACATTAAAGGAAAATAAAAATTCACTTGAGGGAAATGTATCTCATTTCCAAACCACAATATAAATCAGAGTATAATTCTTTTCTCTAAAACTTCAAAGATGGAATTCATTACTGTATATTTATAATCATTTCCATTCCCCAATGAAATTCAGATTTTAAGAAAAGAGAGTAAGGCCATCTTATTAAAAAGAATTTTTAAAGTAAGAAAACCCTTCACCCAGGTGTTTCTAAAATGCAAATAAAATATAAAAAGGATAATAAGCTCTCCCATTTTATGTCTTTCCAATACAGAAAAGCACCCTAGTTTTCATGAAAAGCATTTGTTTCTTGAGATACTATGAAAAGTAAAGGCAATACTACGCTAATTAAAAATAATTGTATTTTACTCAGGAAAAAAAAGCTTTTAAAAGTTAGTCATGTCTTTATCACAGGGCCCTAAGAATACAATAATCTTTTGTATAAAATGTAATAAAATCATTGGTCTTAAACACTAAAGAATATTAAAAGAACCGATTTAATTGGACCTAAAATTTTGCTTATTATAAAATGTCTAAACAAAAAATACCAAGAAAGCTTGAGACCAGTATCACATCACTCAAATGTTAAAGTACATAATTTTGCAGAAGTCAAAATTCACACCCTGACCTTGTCAAAGTGATAAAACCAAATATAATAAGCATATATCAGAATGTGCAGCAACACTGAATAATTCCATGTTAGCTATCAGGCTTTTCATTATTCCTAAGGAAAAAAATCTAAGTTTATTGACTAAAAAATGGAAATTTAATATTTAATATTCATTGAAAGTTGCCATTTAGATCTTTCTCAAACTTTCTGAAAGTTTAATCTTCATAAAATACAAAAAAATTGCATTAAATACAAAAAAACTACATTTTCCCATCAGTAAACATGAAATGCTATGTTGTCAAAGATGCTTACAGAAACTCTACAAAAATGATTTCCTAAATGGCAGAAAGGAAGCACCAAGCTAGAATTTATCCAAAAATTACCTGACAAGCCTAGTGAAATACTTGAGAGAGGAAAACGTAGGTTTCAGAGGGAAAAAAAAACAGAGTACAAAATAGTTTAAAGATCCACAACTATTATCATAACATTAACCTTACTGAAGACTACAAAAGAAATAAATAGATCTTCACTTCCAACAAGAAGTCCAACCCTTTCATTAACCAGGAAGTTTACTTACCGCCCATGTTTTCGTCAACCTGAAGATTGGAGCACTCTGTAAGCCAGAAACCACCGCCATAAGTGCATGAAGGTTATTCAGCTCATACAGTTTCTGTAGATTTAAGAAAAAGGGGGAGGAGAGATGAAAAATAAAGAGAAGAAATACCAAAAAACCTCCAGATTAACAACTAAAATCTAGGTAATCGGTAGTGTTCCAGTACTTACCACCATCATCGAGACTTGTCTTTAGAGTACCCATCATGTTTACAGTAAACTGACTTTGGCCACAAGAGAGCTTCCATGTCCTAACCTGGCACTGTCCCCAAGTGTTGGGAGCACATCTACCTCTAGCTCAGTAATATATTAAGAAAACCAAAGTTATGGCCCAGCATCAAGTTTGCGCAGTATGATCATGTACCCTAGTTTCTAGTAAGGAGTCTCCATTATACTGAAATGCCTTATAAGCCTCTGCCTTATGATCCCAGTTTTAAGAAAGAGTCTACACCCAGGATCCTGATAGGTTTCCTACTCAGTATCCTCTTAATTCCAGGGCTAGGGTTCAAACCTCCCTTCCATAGTCTTCCTCAATTTCCTGCTTCCTCCTGGCTGAATCCTCAGATCCTCTGTTCTTCATTCATGTTGGGACACCCACCCACTTCCTAATACTTGCTTTTACAATCTCCTTATAGAAGTCCTACCTAACATTAGGTTCCATCAGTTTGCTAAAGAGATCTATTTGACATTTATTGCTAACTTCCCATATTTCCTCTAACATGTATCCATGTGCTTACATCTTAGTGGTCCTATCTAAAATTCATTTAGAGGGCACCTGGGTGGCTCTGTTGGTTAAGCGTCCGACTTCAGCTCAGGTCATGATCTCATGGTCTGTGGGTTTGAGCCCTGCGTCAGGCTGTGTGCTGAAAGTCTGGAGCCTGCTTTGCATTCTGTGTCTCCTCTGTCCCTGTGTCCCTCCCCTGCTCGCACTCTGTCTCTCTCTCAAAGATAAAATAAAAACATTAATAAATAAACACACACATACGTATTATTTAGAATGGTCCTCACCCACCACCAAAAGACTCCAAGGCAAAAATACCAGTTTTGAACTGAAGAACTCTGACCAGTATACCACCTTAATTCAAGTCTCAAAGAATTCCCATAAAGTTTCAAGAAATACAAACTCAATAAAATTCAATCTTAAAAAAATGGAAAATGAAAAAACATAAGGCAACTGGAATTCAGAAATGAGAACAATGTCAGGTACTGACCTCAAATAAAATAAAGATTAAACACAAAGACATCATGAGATGTCCAGAATGCAACATGAAAGACAAAGAATTTTTTTAAAATGTCAAACAAAGGTTAAGAAATATGAGAGGTAGAGAAAAAAGGCCAACATTTACTTAGATGGAGTTGTAGAAGAAAATGATAAAAAGTAATGGGAGCAACAATTAACTGAGAGATAATGGGAGATTATTTTCCCAGAATACTGTAAAGACACTAATTCCTAGTGCCTAAAGAAACACACAAAACTGTAAGTCTGGAATAGCATTTTAAAAAAATGTTTTTTTTGAGAGAGAGGAGGAGACAGAGCACAAACGAGGGAGGGGTAGAGAGAGGAGACACAGATCAAAGCAGGCTTCAGGCTCTGAGCTGTCAGCACAGAATCTGACTCAGGGGCTCAAACTCACGAACTGTGAGACAGTGACCTGAGCTGAAGTTGGACACTTAACCGACTGAGCCACCCAGGCACCCCTGGAATAGCATTTTTTAAGAATAAGATAATGTAAAGTTACTTCCAGGCAAAAGAAAATAAAGATTACTAGAACACAGGATTTTTAAAAATGGGGTCAGACACTCAATACCACTAATCATTAGGGAAATACAAATCAAAACCACAATGAGCCATCCTTTCATACTCGTCAGATTGGCTACTATCAAAAAGACAAAAAATAACAACTGTTGGCAAGGATGTGGAGAAAAGGGAACCCTCACACACTGCTGGTGGGACTGTAAATTGAGGTAGTCACTATGGAAAGTCCTTTTTAGGTTCTTAAAAAATTTTTAAATAGAACTACCATATGATTCAACAATTCTATTTATGGGTATTTATCTAAAGAAAAGGAAAACAAAATTCACAGAGATATATGTACTTCACTGCAGCATTATTTACAAGAACTAAGATATAGAAACAACCTAAGTGTCCACTGACTGATGAATAAAGATGTGGTATATATGATACAATAAAATACTACCCAGTCATGGAAAAAAAAAAAAAAAAAAGAAATCTTGCCATCTCTGATAACACGGTTGAACCTAGAAGGTATTATGTTAAGTGAAATAAATCAAACAAAGACAAATATAGGATGATTTCACTTATATGTGCAATCTAAAAAACAAATGAACATTCAAAACAGAAACAGGTTTACAGGAAATAAGCTGTTGGTTATCATATGGGAGGGCTAGGGGGAGTGGGTGAAATAGCTGAAGGGGACTAAGAGGTACAAACTTCCAGTTCTAAAATAAGTAAGTCAAGGGGACGTGATGTAGAAAATATAGTAAAAAAATATTACAATAATTTTGTATGGTAACTAGACTTACTGAGTTCACAATGTATAAAAATAATGAAGCACTGATATATACACTTGAAACTAACAGGATACTGTTTGTCAATTATTCCTCAATAAAAAAAATAGTGCCAGATATATTACTCATATGAAAAATATGAATGATCCATAATTCATACATACAGAAAAAATTTATTCCACATGGATTAAATACTCAAATACAAAAGTCAAAGCTATAAAATTTTCTTAAATGAGATATTCTTTTTTTTATTTTTAAGTTGATTTATTTCTTTTGAGAGAGTGCATGTACATGTTGGGGAGGGGCAGAGAGACACGGAGAGAGAAATTCCCAAGCAGGCTCCGGGCTATCAGCACAGAGCCCAGTGCAGGGCTTGGTCTCATGAGCTGTGAGATCATGACCTGAGCCCAAACCAAGAGTTGGGCTGGGTGCTTAACTGACTGAGACACTCAGGCACCTCTTAAATGAGATAATAAAAATTAAAGATCAGTAGGTTTGACTACTAAAGTTAAGAACATCTATATCAAAAGATAACATGAAAAGAGTAATAAGACAAGTCAGTCACAAACAGAAGGATGGACATCTATCATGCTACTGGACATCAAAAAGAAAGCTGGAGTAGCCATATTTATATCGGACAAACTGGACTTTAAAATAAAAAATAAAGGCAGTAACAAGAGATGAAGAAGGGCATTATGTAATAATTTCAGGGTCGATCCATCAGGAAGAGCTAACAAGTATAAATGTCTATGCACTGAATTCAGAAACACCCAAATACAGAAGACAATCACAAACATCGTTAAGAATGTGCTAATAGGCTCTTTCCATATTTGGCTAAGTGTCCATCAACTGATGAATGAATCAAGAAAATGCAGTTTATATATACAATGGAATACTACATGGCAATGAAAAAGAATGAAATCTGCCATTTGTAGCAATGTGGATGGAACTCAAGGGTATTATCCTAAGTGAAATAAGTCAGGCAGAGAAAGATACCATATGTTTTCACTCATGTGGAACTGGAGAAACTTAACAGAGGACCATAGGGGAGGGGAAGGGGGAAAAACAGTTGGGGAGAGGGAGTGAGGCAAACCATGAGAGACTCTTGAATACTGAGAACTGAAGACTGATGGGGGGGAGGGGAAGGGGGTTGTTGGCATGGGGAAGGGCACTTGTTGGGATGAGCACTGGGTGTTATATGGAAACCAACTTGACAATAAACTATATTAAAAATAAAAAAAAAACAAATAGAAGGATGGACATAAAAACGTATATTGGAGAATCAGCATCTAAAATTAAATGGAAAACTCTTACAAAAATCAATAAAAGATCAACACTATAAGAGACAATTGTTCAAACATCTTGAACAGACATTTCAGGAGAGAAAACCTAAATGGCCAACACAGAAAAAAATGTTCATTTTCATCAAGTTCAATGAAAGCTATTGTTCTGTCATTTCTTTAAAGGTAATTTACCTTTTCTCTCTATATTTCTAGGGCTTCGATCCTCACATGAGCACAAAGAGAATCCCACAAGACAGGTTTATAGAAGCCATGTTTATAACAACAAAACCATGAACCTATCCAAGCCAGAGTATACTGAAGAACTGGTGGTATATGCAAGCAACAGAACACTCTACAACAGAGACACACCAAAAGCCATTCAGCAACAGTGCTGAGTAAAAATACGTCATTAAAGTATAAAGTAATTATGGAATAATTTAAACAAAATTCAAAAACAGATACAACAATGTATTATTCAGGAACACATATTATGTAAAAAAATAGAGAAGAAAAGCTAACATGAAGTTCAGGGCAATGGTTCCTTTAGTAGAGGCGGGCAGGGGATTCGGTATGTGGAGGCATATCGGAATCCAGTGAGCACTGGGTATAGAGGTGTCTGCTTTATCATTCTTTTGATACCTAAAATGTATTCTATAAAGTTTTTGTGCAGCTATGTGATGATTAGCTTTATATGTCAAACCTGATTAGACTACAGTGCCCAGTTAAACAGACATTAATCTAGGCTTTGCTGTGGAAAAACTGTGTAGATATAGTTAACATCCATAATCAGTTGATTTTAATTAAAAGTGACTATATTTGATAATAAGGTAGTCTGCATCTAATCAGCTGAAATGCCTTAAGAGTATAAAAACTAAGGTTTCCCAGAGAAGAAATTCTGCTTCAAGGCCAGAGGTTATTCTAGGCTGTCTACCTGCCTGACAATCCATTTCACACTTGCCAGCCCCCTCCCCCAACCACTGGAGTCAATTTCTTAATTTTCTTTATACATTTTATATATGTGTCTATTTATTCTGTCTCTCTAGGGAACCCTGAGTGATACAGCCTACTAAAAGAAGAAAAAGACCTGCAAGTTTCATAACAGACTGAATACACAAGGCAGAGAGTCAGAATATAGGGACTTAAGAGACAATGTGAGGCCAAAAAAATGATGAATTTACGGTTTGGGATGAAAGAAACTACTGTCTAAGAGTCTGAACTGGAATTAAATGATTACTTGAGGAGGCGGGTAACGGTGAGCCTGACAGGCAGAAGTTGGTGGTTTTGAGTAGAACATACAAAGCACATAAAAAGAAAAAAAAAAAACAACCCAGAAAACAAAAAACCAAATTCAGATGCACGGAGAAAAGACATGATTTTCTGCCAGCTAAAACCCAATATTCATCGAACATATCACAGAGAACATTTGTAAAGCTTTTATGACACTGCCACAGAATGTCACATTTCGAAAGCTAGCTCTGCCACCTAGTGCCCCAGAACGTTAGCATACATCTGCTCCCAGGTGCGCGAGGAAAATACAGAAGCGTTACAACATACAGCAATTACAATTTTACAATAATTATAATAACTTTAAATTTTAAAAATAGCATTTTCATTTTAGTCCACCTTCATTCAGATGTGAGATGTTACGAATTTATTATAATAATGAAGAATGTGGCTACAATTATACATCTTTTAGTGAACTTAACAAATTTAGCGTTGTCATGAATTTTAAGAAGTATTAGCAGCCTTCTTGTGGAATGCCTTGTTCACCCTCCTCTCTAAATTCTGCCCATCCTTGAAATCCATGCTCCTTTTCTCTTGCTGCATTCAGGATCTATGCTCCTCAATTAACATATCTGGTTAACATCTTCTTTATATCATTCCTTTAAAAAGATAGTCTTAGTGTCCACAGAGTTGGCAGTGACAGATTTCAAAAGCAAATAATCGATATGCATTTTCCTACTTAAACCTGTAAGGCTTTCTCAATTACCTGCTGAAGAGTCCAGTATTTTTTCAATATTATACTTCATCATAATCTGATCTCTGCCTACTTATCCAGTCAAATAAATAATATATTCCAGCTACTCTAAGAGAGGGAGGAAAGATCTAAAGAGAGAAAGATAGGAAGAATAAAGAAAAGGCAAAGAAAACAGGCATCCAATTGAAAAAGTCAACATATTAATCAATAAGCCTTATTTTCCAGGGTCAACAAATAGTAAATAAAGTATTACAGGTAAACATTCACTCACAAACAATGCTGAATGGTTGGACTCAAAAATGCAAGTCTTTCTTACCTTAGCAGTTTTAATATAGTGGCTCAAAACTTCTGCTCTAATTTTTAACGTCTGAGCATGAAGAATTTCTCTAACAACCCAAAAGCTTACCTGCAAATAAAAATTAAAAGGAGTTGAACAGCAAACTTCTTTACTCAGTAGGATCAAATTAATAACAGGAGCTAATTGATGAACAACGTATAGCTGGTTAAAAAAATGATACTTTCTTTTCACCTTCCCGGCTCCCCACCAGGATATAACCAGTCTTCAAATGTTGCATACATTTCACATATATGTGATATGTATGTGCATAAAGATATACATGTGTGTGTGTATATGCTTAAACAAACACACATAAAAACATCACTATGAATTTTGATGTTTGATGTATGAATGTGTTTGTAAAAGCAAACACATTTTGAAGAAGCGAATAAAACTGGTTTTATTGCGTTATTACAAGAACACTATACAAATACATGTAATTTTCCTGTATTCTGAAACACTATGGCAGAATTGGATGAGCTCTAAGAACAGACATTATAAAATATGCTATTTAGGGCAAGTTTTTCTGTGGCTGTGTAATCCAACATTGCCATTTATTTACATTATGAAATAATACCGTAAAGAAAAAATACATCTAAGTCATTCTAAAATTAGACTAAGATTGTACTTTTAAAATCACATAATGCTTTCTAATCCAATAAACCATCTTTACAATTTCTTTTAAAAAGCATTAAAAACCATTCATCAGAAGGCAAACTAATCTCAATCACTAAAATGTTCTATCTACTCTGATAAAAAGCTTGCTTATCATAAATGTAACATATTTTTAATTCATTTACTATGAAGATAAAATCAAGGCACTATCAGTTGGCTCGAACTTATACAAATCTAAAAACATGGTGTATTATCAAGAAATAATAGTGCAAGAGACAGTGCCACTGCCTCCCATTTCTTGTCCCTGTCTTAGTGAGAAACATTTCAGATTTTACTTGCAACTTTCATCTATAAACTGCCAAAACATAAATATTTTGTATATATTTTACAAATCTATATATAAATATAAAATGTATGTATTTTACAAAGACATTTTCGTATTTGTTACTATATCTGGGCTACTAATGATAATAATTATCCCTGATTCTGATAAAGTGTACTTCTAAAATATATCAAAAGCTGTATGTTATTTTATCAACAACCTTGGCAAATATCACCTGTGAATTCAAACTAAACTGCATGATCACTGACTTTATTAGCTTTAATTCTAGCCAAATTTTAAGACAAATACCATCATGATTTTAAAACATAGCCAAAAAGTCTTTGTCATTCTGTCCTTGAAAGCCAGGTTCTATGTCACCTGTCATGTCATCTGGACAGGCTCGTGACTGCTTTAATGAAAAGATTAACGGAATTGATGCTAATTTCCAAAAGAAAGTCATAAAAGAATATGCAGCCTCTGTCTTGAATGCCGGAACATTCTGATATTCCTGAGCTCCTAAGACCCCCATGCTGGAAAGGCTAAGTGTAGGTGCTCCTTAGTCAATAATCCCAGCTAAAGCCAACCACACCTGAGAATACTGATCCAGAATGACCAACACAAAGATATAGTTCAATAAAATTACTGGGGAAAAAAATCTTTTGGCCATCGAGACAAAAAGATAAAATGATTTTTAAGGAAAAGAAAATTTAATTATCACCAGACTTATCGACAATAACACCTGTCAGGGAAAAAAAAAAAGAATAATATATTAAAAATCATCAAGGGAAGAAAATTTTACAGAGGACCAGCAATTTGCCAGGATGCAAGAATTCAGGAATTACCATTCTCATGAGCCCTTGCTGAGTACTGTAATGGATAACAAGCTCTAGGCAACCAACAAGCCTTGAAAACCAGGATTCTGTGTGTAGAAGAAAGAACATGCGGATGTAATACAGAAGAGTTGGAAATAAAACTCTGGTCCTGAATTTGAATTAGAAGTATCTATATGAACTCATGAGACATCTTATCTTTAAATATTTGTGTGTCTCTCTGTGTGTGGATGAAATATAGAAATCTTAGCTATCTCTGCTGAAAAAGGCATAGAAAATAGCAATGAGCATTCCCAGCATTCAGGTCCATTTTCCCCTGTAAGAAACCAGGACTTATTAAATATTGATTCCAGGTGCAGGGATAGAAGGGGAGCAGGTAATGGACAAAATGAACCTGAAACATCTTTGCATACCCGATGACAAGGAAACTCTTAAAAGACTGCTAGAGTCATGACAAAGGACATGAAAGCCAACTTGAAAAGACTTCCACTGGCCAAAGATGGAACATTATTAGTTTTCAGTCAGGATAATAACTGCTATTGGGGTGCCTAGGTGGCTCAGTTGGTTAAGCAGAAGACTCTTGATTTCAGCTCAGGTCATGATCTCATGGTTTTGGAAGTTCGAGCCCCACATGTGGCTGGCTCTGTGCTGACCACGTGGAGCCTGCTTGGGATTCTCCCTCTTTCTCTGCCCCTCCCCCTACTCTCACTCTCTCTGTCTCTCTCAAAATAAATAAACTTAAAAATATATTTTAAAAAAAAGATAATATCCGCTATGGGTTGAAACGCATCATATATGATGTTTTAATTTCTAAGTTCATAATGGTATTTAAAAATAAACTAGTTGGTTACTACTAGAGCAAGACAGAATACCAATTCATTATCTTCAAAACTCCTAAATAAAAGGAAACAATTGAACATTTATCCTTCCTTGCTTATAGGAAATGGATCTCTGCGTAAACAAATATCAGATGAGGGAAAATGTCTCTTTATAAAAGCATTCCAACTAATAAATGACGAAGAATGAAATGCAGATTAACCTTTAAAAAATTATTGATGTTTATTTTGAGAGAGGGAGGGAGGGAGACGGAGAGAGAGGCAGAGAGAAAGGGAGACACAGAATCCAAAGCAGGACCCAGGCTCTGAGCTGTCAGCAAGGAGCCCAACAAAGGGTTCAAACTGTGAGATCATGACCTGAGCCTAAGTCGGATGCTTAACCAACTGAGCCACCCAGGTGTCCCAGCCTTTTAACAACCTCAACTAATCAATGGATCTAGACACAGCTGCTAAAATCCTGAAAAAGACAACCAGGTATTAGGTGCCTCCTGATGAAAAGGAAGAAAAATACAGCAATTACAACACATACTCCTGCCAAAGGCACTGAACCCAACTGAATCTCTGGAACCACCACTAATATCCAGAAAACAGAATATATTAAATTATATTAGATCCAATCTAGATTGTGGGAGACTCAAAATTAGGTCAAAATGCCTCGGTGCCTCCACAGGTAAATGGTAAGGAAAAGAAAGGGAGAAACGGTCAATTAAAAACTCTTAAAATTTAACAAATTTTAAAAATTGGTAAGGCTAAATAGTTGTGTCTGGGGAGCCACATTTAGGTGATAAAACTATAAAAAGAAACACAAAAAAGTGAGTAAAATAAAAGGACTCATTATTCTTGGAGGAAGAAAGGGTGTGAGGGTGTGTGGGCTGAGGTACATGTAGGGATTTCTAGAGTATTTGGTCAAATTTTATTTTTGACCTTGGTGGTGCTACAAGGATATTTGCTTGACAATAGTTTACTGAACCATGCATTTGTTTTGTGGTCTTTTTGTATCCATGTTTTACTTCACAGTAAGAAATGAGTAAGAAAATAAATGAGTAGGAAATATGAGAATAATAAAAAAGACCAGGGAGATCTGAAAATGATAGAACTTGTGAAAATGAAAAAAAAAAAAGTGAAATTAAAATTAGTGAGAGCTAGAATGAAAAGGTCCACAGAGGTAATGATCTTTGTTTTTCCTGTTCACTAATATATTCCAAACACTGAGAACAGCGCCCAGGACACAGTAGAAACTTAATAAACATTTACTGAATAAAAATGAAAGCTGAATCATTTCACATCAATTAGATTGCAAAGTCTGATGAAACCAAATGTTGACAAAGATGATAGTTAATGAAAGCTCTTGTACTCTGCTGGTGGGAATGCAAAATTAGTACAATCATTAAAAAAAAGACACTATCTTTTATAGTTAAACATGCATACACTCTCTTTGACAAAAATTTAATATTCAGATGCACAATTTTCCTAACCAATTAATTACAGTGGGTTTTTTTTACCCACTTTAATGTATCAATTTAGTAAGTTTAAGTACCAATGTTATTGCTTTAATAAGCAGAAAGATCAAAGAACATATAACCTAATATAAATAAATAGTATTTCAGAATACTTCTGTTTCAGCTGTGTGTCTACACTGAAGTGCAATGTAAAATATTTTATCTTAACATGAGTCACCATCAATACAGTTTGAAAGCCACTGCCTAGAGAAACCAGTACTCATTAGCACCAAGACTCACAATATTCCTAGCAGCATTCTTCATACAGCAAAAAATTAGTTAATTTATCTTATGGTCATCCTCAAAAGAATGATAAATCCATTTTGATATATTCAAGCAATGAAATGCTAGACAGCAGTGAAAAATCAATGAACTAGCGCCAAGTACATCACCTGGCATCAAAGAAACACAAAAGTGAAAAAAAGCCAACCATAAAAGAATATATATATTCTGAAAATATGTTTTATGAGAATGAAACACAAGATTATACAACATGCTGTTTAGGGATACAAACATTTCTGATAAATCTATAAAAGAATTAGAAGAGTTTAAAAAACTTTTGAAAAATCTGCCCCAAAAACCAAAACCCAAATTTTGAGATAATGGCTACCTGTCAAGAGAGGGTAGAGGGAAAAACATGTAAAATGTTTAAAGTATTTGGGTATTATTCTAGTTCCTAGCTTAGGTGGTGAATTAGAAATCATTTATTAGACTGCTTCTTAATACACATTCATCACATGAACTTGCCATTTCTGTAGGCTAACAATGGTTGAACATGAGCAGTTTCATATGATTGAAATAAATATTTAACACATTCTTTGAAATGTACCAAATATTTTATAAAAAAGCAAATCCTAGAAAACATTCATAGGATATTTCTAACTGTAGTTGCTTTATTCAGTTTTATAATCATATGGAGGTGTTATAAAAACTTTATATTTGCAGCCAAAAATATGTTAAGCTTAAAGACAGTTTCTCAGCTGTTTGCATGGAAAACTTCAAATGTACACTGAACTAAACAGAAGATAATAATGAAGTCCCTGATGCATATCAACCAGTTTCAACAATTACCAAGTTACGGTCAGATTTTTTCACTGCCATCCCTACCCCCTCAAATGCCCCAGGAATACTGTGAAGAAAATCACAGATAACATATAACTATATCCATAAATTTTACTTTCAAAAAGTAGAGTCTTTTTTAACAACTATAACCTATTATCATGAGCATTCTTTTTTTTTTTTTTATAGTCAGGGATTTTTTTTTTTTTTTTCAATGCAGCTTGAACACATTTGTTCTTATTTTTATTTTTTTATTATTTTTTTTTTACAAAGTTTATTGTCAAATTAGTTTCTACATAACACTCAGTGCTCATCCCCAAAGTGCCCTCCTTCATGCCCATCCCCCCCTCCCCCCCACATCCATCAGTCCTCAGTTTTTGTCAGCATTCAAGAGTCTCTCATATCATGAGCATTCTTAAAAGCAGTGACCTCTAATTATCAGTCATATTTCCAATTATCTAAACATAAAGTCTGAAACAAATTTAAACAGCCTTTTGCCAATAAAAAAGAAAACAAAAAAATAAGCACCCACTGGCTAGAAGGCATGCCTCCAGGTTATCAGAGAAATATCTAATACAGAGTGGTTATTAAAAGTATGACATAGTTCAATCACAGGAGATCATAGAGATACTAAAAATGTTTTCAACATATAAATTGATATAGGAGGATTTAACGGTATGCTATGACAGTAAGGCTATAACTTGTAGGTACAACATGATTTCTATTAAATTAAGAAAAAATAAAGAATGGAAAAAAGGATATATGCTTAAATGTTAACAGTCACGTCTAGGTAATTGTTCTCCCCTCAGCTTTTTAATACATTTCTACATCTTTTCAATTTCTCTGCAATACCTGTTGTTATTTTGATAATCAATGGAAAGCATAGTTTTTAAAGGGATGGGGGAGAACTCCATTTCTGGTAATGCGGAATAGCTGGTATCTTTGCAAGTGCTCATCTGATTTTAATTCCAAATTATAAGAGCAATTATTTAAACGTTCAAGAGACGGATAAAAATAAAGCAGAAACTGGGGAACTGATTGTTGAAAGATGCACTGGATGAGATTTGCACTTGGTTCACTGAGGACACTTTCTAGTTACCACAATGTGGGCAGCTAAAATTCAAGCAGAAGGCCATATGTAGTCTTAGTTTCAAAAGTCAGAAGTCAACTGGCTAGAAAGTGAGGGGAGAAATTCTAGAAAGGAAGGAAAGATAAGAAGGAGATCCCCCAAATCTAAGTAAAAATGCCATCCAACTCTCCGGCTGACCTTGGAACTGTACGTGTACAAGGGAAACTCTAAGAAGCCTAACTGAAAACAAAACCAAAAGGAAATTATCTGTTCTCCAAGGAGGGGCAGAATTTGGAGTTTTAGTCCAGTGAAGTTAAATAAAAATAAAAATCACGCTTCAAAAAAGGAAAACAAAACCATTATTATACTGTATGTTAATTAACGTGTATTAAGATTTTAAACATGCAAAAAAATGAATATCATTGAAGAAAAGACATAAATAAGTCAGTCAGAGATAAACACCATATGTGGAATTTAAGAAAAAAGTAAAGGAGCAAAGGGAAAAATGAGAAAGAGAGGCAAACCAAGAAACAGATTCTTAACTATAGAAAACAAAGTGGTGGTTACTGGAGAGGAGGTGGAGGGGGAATGGGTTAAATAGGTGACAAGGATTAAGAAGGGCACTTGTGATGAGCACCGGTGATGGATGGAAGTGTTGAATCACTAAATTGTATACCTGAAACTAGTATTACACTGTACGTTAGTTAACTAACTGGAAAGTAAACAAAAATTAAAAAAAAAAAAAAAAAAAGAGGACAACAGAATCCAGAATCACTATTATGTATCATCCATAAAGTTGACTATATAATTTTAAAAATTACCATACATGCAAAGGAACAGAAAACGTGACAGAGTTAAGAGGAAAAGCACTGAAAGGACAAAAGCACACCCCAAGATAATCTTTTATGAGAATTAGTGACAACTAAATGCAATGTGGGATCCAAAAGTCTCTTGTAACAACAACAAAAAGGATATTAGTGAGAAAACTGGGGAAACTGAATGATGTCCTTAGCTTAGTCCGTCCTATACCAAGCCTGGTTTCCTGGCTCTTAGAACCATACATATGTAAGAGGTTAGCACAGGGGGAGCTTATATGGGATATAAGAACATGGAAACTGAACTATCTTTGCATCCTAAGTCTAAACTGAAAAGCAGAGATTCAGACTGAACTACAAAAAAGAAAGGTATGTTAACTAACTAGAATTTAAATAAAAATCTGAAAAACAAACCCTCCCAAAACAAAATAAACCTTGCGTTCTTAATATTAACTTATATGTCTGCCTCACAGGACTATTGTAAAGTACAACTGAGGATATTTTTGAGAAAATATAGAGAATAAAATTGAGTAAAAATTAGAATAATTATAATCTACTTCTGTTGCTAAGATACTAATGATGTATTTTATGAAACAATTTGATGCTTTTAATATATATTTAAGGAAAATTTAAAAAAAAGAAAAACTACCACCTATCAAATTCAAATGGATGTAAATGGAATACTACACAGCAATAGAAGGAATTACTGATGCAAGCAACAAGAATAAATCTCAAAGACATCACGCTTTGAGAGGGTGAAAAGATCAGTTTCAAAAGGGTATGTACTATACAACTCTATTTATATAAAAATCAGAAGAAGGCAAATATAGTGATGGAAAGCAGCTCACTGGTCACCAATGGTTAGGGATAGAGAGTGGGTGTGACTACAAGGGTACAGCACAAGAAATATTTAGGGTGATGAAACTGAATTTAGATTATACCTATATAAATCTACATATATTAGAATTCCTAAACAAAAATAAAAAAAAGGAAGACCCAACAATATGTTGTCTACAAAAAAATCATTTAAAAAAAATTTTTAATGTATATTCATTTTTTTTTTAAATTTTTTATAGTTTATTTATTTTTGAGACAGAGAGAGACAGAGCATGAGCGGGGGAGGGGCAGAGAGAGAGGAAGACACAGAATCTGAAACAGGCTCCAGGCTCTGAGCTGTCAGGACAGAGCCTGATGCGGGGCTCGAACCCATGAACCATGAGATCTGACCTGAGCCGAAGTCGGATGCTTAACCAACTGAGCCACCCAGGAGCCCCTGTATATTCATTTTTGAGAGACCGAGAGAGACAGAGCACCAGTGGGAGAGGGGCAGAGAGAGAAGGAGACACAGAACCCGAAGCAGGCTCCAGGCTCTGAGCTGCCAGCACAGAGCCCAACACAGGGTTCGAACTCACAAACCATGAGATTATGACCTGAACCGAAGTTGGACGCTTAACCAATCGAGCCACCCAGGTGCCCCGCAAAAACTCATTTTAAAAATAATGTTGCACATAGGTTCCCTCTAAAAGAGTCTAACTTCTTTCAAAATTTGCTATTTCAAATCTCCTATGACCTTACTGGGAGAATTGAATAGAGTAATGGAGCCATTAAGTGAGATTAAAGGATCAATTATGATCTGGAATAAGGATAAGAGCTTTTGGTACAACGTGACATATTTGACTCTGACAACTTTTTGGCTTAAGAATAATATTACTGCTTAAAATTTTACTTAAAATGTAAAGTCGAATTTGTGAATATTTTTGCATGGGAAAGAAAAAAATTTTACTGTGATAAAATTCCAACTCCTAAAAATTGTGCAGACAACTTCTATATAACTTAAATATGAATTTCAGCGTAAGACATGTTTGCCCTGTGTCCCTAATAATAGTTTAATCTAATTTTTTAAAACTCTGATTTACTTCCATTTGGGGAAATACAGTGAAGCAAATCCTGAGAAACTACTTGCTGTAAACTAGAAATGTTGGGTTAAAGACAACAAGCTCTTTTTTAAAACAATGTGTGGCTAATTTTAAAGGAAGGATTTCTTCCCCTAGAGGCCAAAACAAAGAGGGAAATAAAGGCAAAGCAGTGATTACATGAAAGAGCCCTATAGCTGCTCACAGAGGATTTTCTCTCAGTGACATAGGGGCTTGGGATTTAATAGTCTTTCAAGTACAAGGCCCCCGCCTCTACTCTACAACCTCTATGTCTAGCTCGGGGATCTTCAAAGGGCTACAGTCTTGTTGAAAATGTAGACTAAAACTATCCCTTCCCGGCAGTCGAAGACAGAGGAGATGGAGAAAAATAAGTCCTTTTAAAAAATGTGTATTTATTTTGAGAATAGGGGGTGCACAGAAGTGGGAGAGTGAGAGAGAGAGAAAGGGAGAGAGAGAGGGTGGAGGAGAGAGAGAGAAAGAGAGAGAGAGAGGGAGGGGGATAGAGAGAGAGAGAGGGAGAGAGAGAATCCCAAGCAGGCTCCACACAGTCAGCGCAGAGCCCAACACGGGGTTCCATCTCCTGAATTGTGAGATCATGACCTGAGCCTAAATCAAGAGTCAGATGCTTAACCAAATGAGCCACCCAGGTGTCCTGAAAAATAAGTCTTTCATAAGAATTTGTAAACAGCCCTTAGTTGGATTTGGAGTTGAAATTTCCACTACAGCAATGTATGGATGTTCCCAACCAAAACATATAAAAAACTGTCCTAAGTCAGTATAGTCCTTAGTACCAGAAAAAGCAAACAAAAGTTTTTCAGAAGAGATATACCCTCAGTCTGGGTGGCAGGAGAATTCCCACAAAGTACAGATAAAGTTTAAATGATGAGCGCTTAATCCAAAATTAGAAAATGCCTAAAAACACAAACCATTTTGAGTAAAGATTAGCAGAAATAACAGAGAATTAGTACTCCAAAAACTGGATAGTAACAGAAATTATAAAATAAAATGATGAAAATTATTTAAGAAACATAGAAAAATGAATCCAGTGTAAAAGCATACACAGACTTGAAATAGAAATGACCCATCTGAAAAGAATTAGTGGATTAAAATATAGTACTGAGGACCATGCAGAATGGAACACAAAGAAACAGATATAAAATATGAAAGGTTAAGAAGCAAGAAAAAAAGGTCAAGTCCCAACAAATTTCCAACAGAAATTACACAAGGAAAAACCTAGAGATCATGCAGGGAGACAGTATTTAAAGGGATACTGGCTGAAAACATCCCAGCAAAGATGTGAAAGGCTAAACTACTTCTTAATGAAAAATTATAGATTGAGGAACTGAATTTCAGAAACTAAATATCAAAGTTTTATAGGCAACTCACGTGATTAAATCTCCTTGTGAAGGCAACGGCATTTGGTGCAGAACTATATTTTTCTTTTTTATTCCATCCACAACTTGAAAGCTCCTGAAAAATAGGTTAAAAGTAAGTTCATGAAATAGCCCAGTTTTCTTATTATATTAAGGGTTTCAAAACATTAAAGACACTTATGTCCCCTCCTAGAACCATTTTACTCAAAGAAACATATCCAATACTGTAACCGTTCAGTTAAATCATAAAAGCAAATTTTACTAGTAGGATCTAAGAGGTCAAGGGGCGCCTGGGTGGCTCAGTCAGTTAAGCGTCCGACTTCGGCTCAGGTCATGATCTCACGGTTCGTGGGTTCGAGCCCCGTGTCAGGCTCTGTGCTGACAGCTAGCTCAGAGCCTGGAGCCTGTTTCAGATTCTGTACCTCCCTCTCTCTGACCCTCCTCTGTTCATGCTGCCTCTCTCTTTCTCAGAAATAAATTAAAAACAGGGGCGCCTGGGTGGCTTAGTCGGTTAAGTGTCCGACTTTCGCTTAGGTCACGATCTCGCGGTTCGTGGGTTTGAGCTCCGCGTCGGGCTCTGGGCTGACTGCCAGTTCAGAGCCTGGAGCCTGTTTCAGAGTCTGTGACTCCCTCTCTCTCTGACCCTCCCCTGCTCATGCTGTCTTTCTCTCTCCTAGAAATAAATAAAATTAAATTAAATTAAATTAAATTAAAAAAATAAAAGAAATTAAAAACAAAAAACAGAAAACAAAAACATAAAAGGGCAAAATTACCTGTCTATGAGAACATAGGTAACTAAACCTACACACCACAGGGAGACTGGTGGATTCTCCTTCTGAGGACATTTGAATGTCAAGAGGAAGGACTTCCAGACAACGAGAGATGAGCTTCTTATAACATACAGTGAACCCCACTAGCTGTCAAGCCCCATTCCTACTCGGTTACTCAGAGCTTCCAGTCAGCTTTCCAATACCTTACTCTTTGAGCTGACAGCCAATCGCTGTCATAACATGAAAACCCCAGACATAACATGAAACCTCTAATAAAAGGGCTCTTGACAAAGGGCTTGATAAACTTAAAAAATTAAATATTTATGTTATACTAATCTCTGACATGACATTCCTTTTTATCATAAATGTAGAGTACAGATCACAAAAGAATTGGCAATGCATGTGACTTTACCACTGATGAAAATCACGGATATTTTCATTTTCAGATACAGACAGCTCAAAAGTATCATTTATACTCATCACTAGTTTGGTATTATGAGCTCGTCATCTCTGGATCTTACTTAATGTTAATAAAAAAGCACATATATATTGCTATGTGACAGTTTTACAAAATAATGTAAGAAGTGTATTTTAATAAAATTGATTTCCTTTGTTTTTAAAGAAGGGTTCAGCTCCATAGGCTTCATTCAGGTGCCAAGGGAGTCCAAGGTTCAAAACAGGTTAAGAATCCTGCTAAAATACCAATAACCACCACTAGGAAGAGATAAAATCTATAGGAAAAAAGAAAAAGGACTCTGAGGAAATTGAGTTAGGAAAGGGAACCAAAAAAACTGAGAGAAGAAAAGACAAAACCATATTTATTACTCTCAGAGAGATGAGAATAGGTATTGCTCCCATTAGGATTTGTTCAGAGAACAAAACACAGCCTTTGGAAACACAATAAGGGAGATTTTAAAAATCACCGTTAAGAGTTATGAGATAAAATAAGCTCAAAACAGGAGTACAAATATTATGTCCATTAAGAGAGTCCATACCAGTCAATGTCTAAATAATAACAGGAATTTTATAATTTTCTAATGTTTCTTTATTTTAGAGAGAGACAGTGCAAGCAGGGGAGGGGCAGAGACAGAAAGAGACACAGAATCCAAAGCAGGCTCCAGGCTCTGAGCTGTCAGCACAGAGCCCTACATGGGGCTTGAACGCACAAACTGCAAGATCATGAGCTGAGCTGAAGTGAGACGCTTAACCAACTGAGCCATCGAGGCGCCCCAACTGCAGGAATAAGAGAGAACAGAGTAAATAGAGAAAAATAATTTACCCCTCCCCAATTTTAAAATTTTATTTATAGAGAGAGAATGACTGTGTGCATGGCTGTGAGCAGAGCTTCAGAACAACAGTCCAGACAGTAACTAAGCAAGAGGTCAGAGACTCCAAGAGAGACGGCTCTCAAAGATGAAACAACACGGAAGTGTCTCAACACACTGCGAAGATAATTCACTATATTCACTTCTGGCAGAAGAATCAGTGATGAGTGCAGAGAAAGCTTACGTAAGTTATTAGCTCAAGGAACACAAAATTTCAGTAAGTAACAAAATTTAAGTAAGTAATCACGGCTCTTTACTTATTCACATCAAAACTGTGACATAACTATACGCGATAAAGAGGAAGAAGACAACTGTATAAAGGTCAAGGGAAACAATATAAAAGTGTGAGATCATTTTCTATAGAACAAATCATATCTAAAACTTTAAATATGATTTATCAGGGGCACCTTGGTGGCTCAGTCAGTTAAGCATCTGATTCTTGGTTTCGGCTCAGGTCATGATCTCACAGCTTCATGGGTTTGAGCCCCACATCGGGCCCTGCACTGGCAGCTCAGAGCCTGCTTGGGATTCTCTCTCCCTTCTCTCACTCTGTTCCTCCCCCATTCATGTTGTCTCTCTCTCAAAATAAATAAAGTTAAAAATTTTTTAAATCATCAATAATAGAAATTTAGGTATATTATTTGAAAACTGGACCTAAATTTCTGCAAGAAGAAATAGCTAAGGCACTGGATAAGCATCGGGCTCAAGGGTGGAGGCTGGTGGAAATTCAGGACTTCTTAAATGTGATGTATGCCTATCTTCCGTAACATTTTAAAAAAGAAACAAAAAGAAACGGACTGAGGAGACTAAGGAAACAGTTATGGTGATACTACAAAATTTTACTGAAACACAAAAATTAAGGTAATGTTCCCTTATGTTGAAAAAAGTGGTAGATTTAAGATATTTTGGAGGCAGGCAGGATTTGGTCAAAATTGGATCCACACAACATAAGGCAAGAATGAGGAAATCAGAGGCACTAAGAATCCCAAGTTTTCGGCTTGAGTAATGGAGATGGAGAACACAGAAGGAAGAAACAGCAATCACTGCTTCAACACAGCGGACACACAGTAAGTGCTCTGAAGAGATCAATTACTTTTTTTAAGATCTAACGCTAGATTACAACCTTCAGATCTGAAATTACTGAAGGAAAATCCAGAACAACCAAAGCCAACTCTGTAGTAAACATACAACTGCTTGTAACTCAGCCTAGACGCAGGCTCATTTCACATTACCTCCTTGTACAGACAGAAAATACTTAGTGATAGATATTACACGAACATGAAAATAACATGATAGCTATATTAAAAACATCAAATTTCTAGAAAATGTTTTTTCTAAAAATATTAATATAACTACATAAAGATGGCATATTTTAGAACAAAATTCCTAGGATTAGATCTATAAATACTCAGCTCACTTTTAACCAATTAACTTCCGAATGCATATTAATGCTACTAATATAAAGTGTGTCAAAATGATATCAACATACCCATTGGATAGAGTTCAAATTCAATTATGCAGCTTTATACATAATATGAATTTCATTTTCCTGTTATAAGTAAGCTATACCATAAATAATGAATATTATTGCACCTTTTCTGACATTTCTGATCATTTCCTAAAAATATAGTCCTAGAAGTAAAATCACTAGGTCAAAGAGTCTGAACCCTTTCCAGGCTTTGATACCTGTCAAATTGCCCTCCTGAAATACTGAGTCACTTATACCACCAACACTAAGTGTCACTTTCCCAACAGTCTCACTGAATTTGGGTATATTTATCCTCTTTTTGTATATTATTACTTTAATTTCCCCAACTGTAAGAGTAATTATGTTTGTTACAAGAAGTGGAAGGGGGGGGGGCACCTGAATGGTTCAGTCAGTTAAGTGTCTGACTTTTGATTTCTGCTCAAGTTATGATCTCACAGTTTGTGAGATCAAGCCCTGCGTTGGACTCTATGCTGACAGTGCGGAGCCTGCTTGGGATTCTCTCTCTCCTCTCTCTCTCTCAAAATAAATAAACATTTTTTAAAAGTAAAATGAACAATCAAAAAAAAAAAAAAAGGAGAGGAAAGGGAGAGTAAAGTCTATGAATCACTTATAAACCCACCACTGAGAGAAAACTTATGAAAACACCTTCCCAATCGTCTTTATGTGCAAAAGGGGGCCTGGTTTTTTGTTTGTTTAAAGCAGCCAGTACTTTTACTGTCCTCTTCTGTGTGACTTAATCTTCTGGTTTTATGCTTAAAAAATACTTCTCATCCTGAGACCAAGTGTCTTAACAGCAACAGTAAAAGAATTACCACTAACAGAGATTACCATGTGCTAAGCACTATTATAAGTGCTTATACATAACAACTCATTTAAACCTATCTTCACCATTATAAATTATTATGATAAACAAGGAACCCAAATAAAAGTATCAGTGAATTATGGCTTTATTTTTTTTTACACTAAAACCTTTTACTGCCTTTCTGACTCTTCAAATAAAAAATAAGAGGTTTTGAAAAATTCATCCAATTCTTAGAACATTTTAACATCAATAACTTAATGGAAAAATGTTTTCTCCCTTTAAAAAAACTCTTGGAAGCCAACAGAAAGGAAGTGGGGATGAATAAATCTATAGTCACATCACTTGGGAGTACATAGATTAAAATGCTACTGAAGCACTCCATTCTAAAAGAATTTGTACTTAAAAAAATGTGAAGAGGGGCGCCTGGTCAGTTAAGCGTCCGACTTTGGCTCAGGTCATGATCTGGCCATTCTGAGTTCAAGCCCCACATGGGCTCTGTGCTGACAGCTCAGATCCTGTAGCCTTCTTCAGATTCTTTGTCTCCCTCTCTCTCTGCTCCCCCCCACCCCCCCGTTCACACTCTGTCTCTCAAAAATGAAAAAACGTTAAAAAAAAATTTTTTTTAATGTGAAGAAACAAGCAGGTTTTTTTAAACCTCTTAAGATGGTAGCTACCATTTTCCCTTAGAGACAATGCTATATTACTAGCACATCTACTACAATAAACTATAACTGACAGAGCACAGATTAGTGGTTCGAGGAGTTAAGGACAGTGGAAAGTAGGCAGGAGTGGGGCTGGCTGACTATAAAGGGGCAGAACAAGGGAGCAGATCTCTGTGGTATTGCAATAGTTTTCTATCTTGACTGAGATGATGGTTAGACAAAACAACATGTAAGATAAAATGTTACAGCAATCCATTCTGTGATTTTGATACTGTACCAGACTTATACAAGATGTAGCTTCTAGGGAAAACTGGGTGAAAGATAAATGGGACCTTTCTGTAATATTTTTTGCAATTTCCTTCGAATCTCTTATTATTTCTGTACTATTTTTTCCAAGTTCCAGTAACTCTGTAGTTACTTCAAAATATGAAGTTAAACAACAACAATAAAAACAAAAATCCATTTAATGAATTATGGAGCTGAAATTGCACTGGGACTCCAGGAACTCACTAATTTCTTCTTAAACCTCGACATGCATTTCTATCAGCTAGGCTTAAAGGAATTTTGCCCTGCCCCAGCTCTAAGTCTCAACAGCCACTGAACCTCTCTGTGAAAAAAAAAATTGCTTTTCCTTTTGCTCAGACTCTGGATCTTCCTCCAAGAGACACTACAGAACAATCGAAGAAATAAATTCTCCCACCATGCTATCTTGCATTTGACAGCTAATCAGCTTAGTCAAGGGCTATCCTATACTAAAACATCTCCCAGGAATACAAAAAAGAAAGCTTTACAGTAACTCAAAGGATGTTTTTTCTAAGGGTCTGATATAAGAACAGGACTGACTTGAGCACACTATGTAAGTCAGCCTCTACTTTAGCAAAGGCTTAATGAAACAGAGCAGCCTTGATACTTCTTAAAATCTGTTGAAATGGATTTAACTTAGAATTTTAAAATCAGGCAGTAAAGAGAAATCTAATAGTAACTCACACACATAAAGGCAATTTTTAAATGGGCACTGAAAGTGTACTTGAAAGAATATTCATGGGCGCATTTTGAGCTCTGAAACTGCCGAGCCTGATTTTCCAGTGCGTGTATTTTGGAAGCACGTGGGAAGCAGACACCGCAACTGAGGACCACCTACCCTATGAAAGAATTACTGAATTTCACAGGAGCCACAGCTTCTCTTATGTCTCTTGTAGGTTTGTTCTGTAAAGTCAAATTCTTGATCTAAATTTCATCTTGTAGGTTCCAACACTCTTAAAAGGGCTGTTCTAAGGGTGATGTTGTAGGGGTACCTAAAGATAGAAGAAGAGAAAAGGCCAATATAGACCAACATGTAGACAGAGAATGAGAGAAGAAAAGAAAAGGCGATGGAACGTACACAAGATTGCAGAGGTGCAGGGGGAAAGGGGTCCTCACAAGAAGAAAATTTGTTTTTCCACTGAAGTATAGTTGATACATGGGAGAAGATAATTATTACTAAGGCACTCTTATGTTAAAAAATGCAAAGCTTTTTTAAAGAGATATAATATGTCCATTAAGCATTCAGCCTATATGGCTATTTAGAAAGAAGCCTCAGCCACAACGTGCCTGCTGCAACTCCTGTATTTTTAATCAACAGAATAAAGTTTTGAAACTATAAAACTGCAATGTTATGTTAAATCAAAAAGATCAATTCTGTTTGCCAGTGTACTCACATTCTCGGTTCCCCTCTACCCTCCTCCCAACACATTAATGCTGCCCCTGTAATGAGAGCAGAGAGAAAGCCAGGAGCCACCTTCTACTACTGATGGCGTGATACACCTGCTCTCCCTGACCTTGCTACATGGTAAGGACGCTCACAGTGATGAGCAGCAATAACTTATAAAACAGCCGCACTTGCTTCTAATAGAAATTTCAAATCTTTCACGTCTTCTTTGCTTTCTTCAAAGCTCTCACTATATTCATGAGTTGTTTACATTTTAATTCTAATGCAAACGATAATTTTCATTAAAGCAAATAGAGAATTATGGTATTCCTGATGCTGGAACTTCAGATGTTGCCAAGATCATAGTCTCTCCATTGCAAGAAAGCTAGCATGCAGTAAACTCTTTTACATACTGTCAGTAATATCTCAACTGTACGTTTTGCAGAAATGTTTTAGTAAGATTCAAAATTACCTATGATGTACTTTCCCTCATTTAACTAGCATTCTTCCTCAGTCTCTAGAGTACCCCAGTAATACAGGAATACAGAAGGGCCGATCTATCCTCTGTATATAACGTCTGTTTATTGATACAATGTAATGACTTACTGTACTGACTTACTAGAAATTATAATAAAGTGTCAAACTTTCTTCTTTGAAGGTAATACATGTCAGAGGACTTTCAGTGAGAGCCAGTCCCTTAATGCTTTTTGAACACCTGAGAACCTTGTAACAGGCAAACATCATCCAATGTAATGACTACGGTACTGATTTCAAGCACAGTTCACCTTTTAAGAGTTACTGAAAGTACCAGAGCGTTGAGACTAGAAAGAAAATCTGATTGCAAACAAACTTTCTGTCATAACTTATCCTGGGTTTAGTATAATACTCATTCTGAAGAGAAATCCCATTGATGTAATGAACATGGCAATGCCTTCAGAAAAAATATAAGCTTTACAGAACAGAGAGAATTCATATTAGACAAAAACCAATCCCCAATGAATATAATAAACATGGAAAACCTTCAGAACAGTCATTGCTTCCCCAACATGAAAGAACTCACACTGGACAGAAGCCCTATAAATGGATAAGAGGTTTCTAAAAGAAAACATACCTTCAAGATCAAGAGAGAATCACACTAGGGAAATCTATATGTATAAGAAATGTAAAACAAAACCTTAACAAGAGCAGAGTTTCAACTAAATACCAGAATATCATACTAGAAATTAATGAATCTAGAGAATCCTCAAACTGCCCTTACTAAGTATTAAATAATTCACACTGGGCAAAAAACCTGAAAATGTTCCTAATTATGGGTGGGGAAAAAAACCCCAAACTCCTTTTTCCACAAAGAGAACGCTATTTTATAAAAGTCAGTTTCTTGGACTAGAAACAGACTTTTGCAGAAATGATTCCAAACATAAGCACTGGGAGGTGATATGCCTGTAGGCTACATAGTACAAGGCTTGGGAATGGTCACTTATCAAACTCAAATACAAAACAGGTATTATTCTAGGCACTAGAGATTACCAGTGAACAAAGCAGACAAAAGTTTCTGCTCTTGTGGAATTTATGTCCCAATGAGGGTATAACAGACCCTCAACCTATAAGAGCTTGACTCATGATCACCACTCAACCCATATCACGTCCTTAAGTTTCCCAAAATTTTAATCAAAATTATATTTATTACTGAGAATTACACATAACTGCAGCCCTTACTCTGAAGTTACCAAAAATAATTAAATAAATAATCCTACTTTCGGGAATTTCTCGAAGACCTAGAAGGTATTATTATAAAGATCCAATGGTCCAAAATCCTTTACTTCACAGATTCAGTAAGTTTTTAAAAGACCAAAGACATGATATCGATCCTATTAATGGCACAGTCTATAAATGGCAAAGCTGAAAAAAACTACAAGTCTTCTGGCTCCCTGCTTTTACGTTTTGCCATTAAAAAGCATCTTTTGGGATCCAAAGGGCTTTAAAGTAAATTTTAAAGTAAATGAAATGAAGGAAGTAAAAATTTGTGAGCACCCATTCAGAGCTGTGAATGTTAGACACTGATGAAAAAGGAAAAAGCAAGCAGCAAAATGCATGGTAATTTGTGCCCAAAATTGGTTTTATTTAACTAATGAAAAGAGAATGATCAGCTCCATGGAAATGAGAGTTGTAAAGACACATTAACAGTAGTTGAATATAAACAACAGAACTACTAACATTTCTCCTTCTTTGTAATCACTGTAATTACAGTTGCAGTAACCATATCATTGCGCGCTCTCCCCATCGCTAAGAGATGGCTGCTTACTGAGAGGAGGGAAGGGTGAAAAGCCAAGTTCTATGTGAGAGGGATCACCATCCACAGACGCTTCCAAATTTGGCCACACTGTCTAGGCTGGTGGGCAAGTGAAGATTCTTAGCGTTTCTGTAGCACCAGCTAGGGGAACATTTGGAAATGTGTTCAGATGGAGAGGGATCCGTCGGCAGGTGACTGGCTGAACTGAGACCTGTCTCGGGCCAACAACTATGCACAGACATTAAGCAGCACTCACATTTCTGGAGTCAACGGGCCACAGCCCTATAAAAATACTGTACTCTTTTAACCAATATCCTTCAAAGTTGACAGAAATGAGGAAGGAGAGAAGAGTTATTTAGGGGGTAAAATCAATTAAAGAAGAGGGAAGATACGATGAAGAGAAAAGGGGAAAGAAGGACTCCTAGGTTTCCGAATGGTATCAAAAATGGATAGATGATGCACATCATGCAGACAAGGACCCATTAAAAATAAAACTGTAGCAAACATTTTTTCTATGTAGGTATAGTCTTACTATGAATAGTTTTAAAATTACTGATGATCTTTCTTTTAACTTTAAATTCTTTTCATTGGTAAGCATGTTTTCCATTCTTCCGACCATAAAACAAAAGAACCATGAAACAAAGTACCAAAATCTGTTCGTTTTTTTCTTTCAATCTGAGGTACCTTCAAGCGTGATACAGGGTTGGAGAAAAACCAGGTTTAGAAATTGTTTGATTCAGATCTGCTCTTAAAGATGTGATTTTATTTAGCAAGTTTTCTAATGACTAAGAATAGTCCCTATATCATAAAAAATTCACACCTCAAAAGTAAGTTTCTATAGTGAAATAAAAGGCTTGTAATTTTTCCTTCCCCCGCCCCCAAGCAGTTTTCAGGTGTACTTATAACAGACAGTAACATAAGCTACTTTATTCTGAGAAAACCACTGCACTCCATACACTTGCCCCTTTCTTCCCACAAGTTAATAACAAGTTTAGGTAGAACAAGCTGGGGTAAATTCTACTTAACACGAAAGACTTGGGAATACAGAATTCCCCAAACAGGTAGGAATTACAAGGTCCTACTCAGGGAACTGAATTAATGAGAGATACATATTATATAAGTTTCAGGTAACTCAGCAACTATCTCTATTATAGAAAACTGAACAAGACTTGTGTGGTTTAATGGCCAACCTGCAACTAAAATCGCCAAACTGCAGAGTTGGATCCAGAATCTTTTTCTTCAAAGTTTAAATTTAGTACAGATTTCATTTTAGAAAACGTGAATAAATCATCACCTGAAATGAATATATACATGTAATAGTGAGTTCTGATTAGGAGTTTTAGTGAACTAAAGATCTTTTAAAGCTTCATAAAGTATATATACATTTTTTAAAGTTTTACATTATATAGAGACATGAACGTTGGTTGATATAATGGACAGAACTATCAAGATAAATTTATTAGATTCAGTGATAACCACTATCTTTCCACAGTATGTGAAGTTTTATGCATTTTATGCTAATACAAAGACTAATACATTAGACTGACATCATGGCTTAATCTTTTGTTTAATCTGTCGACAGCAAGAGTTTTGACATAATAAATAATATCTATACAAACACTTCAGAAAACTGAGAAGTCTTTAATAAACTCAAAGACATTCGTACTCTTCAACTCAGTAATTAATGCACTAGAGTACATATATTAACATGGGTGCTAGTCAGCAATGTTGAACATAAAAAGCAAGCTAAAGATGACTAAAACAACAGGGTACCTTTTACATAAAAAATTTTTTTAAACCTGCAATAGTTCAAATTGCTAAGGGACAGACATAGAAGAAATACAGAATGCACAGGAATGATACAGATTGATACTGGACAGTGGCTCCCTGGGTGAGAGGAAGGAGGAGGGAGGAAGGAGGGGGGAGACAGGCAGAATACAGAGCAGCTCAAAGCACTGGTGAGGTGGGTACAGAGAGGTTCATCTTATTAGTCTTTACATCTTGTTGTAGTCTTGAATATTTCAAAATATATTAGAAAACATTTTTCTGCCGGATGACAAAGTCCTGTTTATACTGCCAGATTTAGTGTAATCTTGAGGATTATCTGAGACTAATATATAACAAGAATATTTTTGTGCTACATCATTTCTTTCAACAGTTACTTCTTCAATTTCTGAAAACATTCTTTCACTGAACAAGTATTTACTGAACACTGTATTCATCTTCTCATTCAAAATATTGAGCCCCACTACATGCCAGGCAGATAAAATAGTAGAAGCAAAATTATTTCTGGTCTCTGCCTTCATGTAGCTTAAAACCTAGTGGAAGCAGCAAGCAATTAATCAAATAAGCACATGATTAACCACACTTTACACCTCATCACTCCTTCCCTCTTAAAAATACTTCCTTCATTCGGCTCACCTAATTCCATACTAATAACCTGATTTTCCTCCTAAATCACTCACTGCTGCTTCTTTATCTTTTGCTAATTCCACCTAAACACTAAATAGGACCCTTCTCTCATCTATATTCACTTTCTTGGTAACCTCACCCAAGAAGTCTCTACAGAGACTTCTCTCCAACTACACTTGCAACCTGGACAAGTAATGTAGTATACATCACCTAACTCAGCATTCTAACAGACTTGTAAACCCAAACATGTCCGAAGCCAAACTCCTGCTCTTTCCTCCAAATCTGCAGCTCTGGCCTTTCTCCACAAGGCAACACTGCACCTAATATTCTATATGAATGGCAGCCCCAGGAGTTATGAGCACAATAATAATTTTCCATCTCACAGAATATCAAGTACACGCTTCTGCCATCAGGCCAAAAACCCTAGCAGCACCCTCAACGTCCCCTGCACAGAGAGTCTGACAACTCACCACCTCTTCCACTCCCATCCTGACCCAAGCCACCTTGCTCTCTTACCCGGTCTTCTTGATTCAGACCTTGAGACCAGCTCCTAACCCCGTACCCAAGTCAGCAGCCACAGCTAACTTAAAGCGCTACTGAGAATCTTAGTCGGAAATTGCCACTCCTCTACTCAAAACCCTCCCAGAACCTCCCGTCTTTCTCAGAGGAATGATCTGCAAGGCCCGGGACTATCCAGCCCTCATTCTACCTCCCCCCTCTACTTCCCTCCCCCCTCCCTCCATGACTCTGGCTCACTGGCCTTCGCCCTGGCTGTTCTCTGCCTGGAACGCTCTCCCCCCAAACACCCAGGATTCACTCTCTCACTTCCTTCAGGCCTTTGCTCAGATGGCACCTTCCCAGGGAAGGCTTCCTGAAACCACGCCATCTGCAATCAAAATCCTCACTGTCCTCACTCTCTATTCTCTTCTGGTTGCTTTTATGTTTTTCATGACACACAATCTAGCTCACCTCACACAAATATAAAATCCACCAGGGCAGGAATTTTAGTCTGTTCACTGCTATATCTCTAGTAATGAAACCAGCACCTAGCACATAATAGACGCTCAGCTATTACTTGTTGAATCACAAAACATAAATGGAAGCTTGCAACTGACAAGGGCAGTGAAGAAGCAGAGTGCGCCAGGTGAACCTCTGGGAGGACAGGAAAAGCTTTCCTGAGAGAGTCAAACCTGACCTGACAACTGAAGGATGACTAGGACTTACTGAGGATATACACAGGCTCAGTGGTGACAGGGATAAAAAGGCCAGTGTAGTTAGACCAGGAAGAGGTAGAAAATGTATAAGGAGGCAAAACTAGGAGGAGATTTGTGGACCATATTAGAGTAGTTTGTCTTCATCCTCAGAAAGTCACTGAAGTGTTTTAAGCAGAGGGATCATATGAGCAGATTTACACATTCAACAACATTACCACAGGTGTTAGATAGAAAAGAGTTTAGAAGGGTTATGGATGCAGGTAGATCATTCAGTAAGAAGACACTACAGCTCAGATAAAATGGTATCTTGGATTGGGGTGTTGGAAGTAGAGAGAAAATGGATAGATAAGATACTTAGGAGGTTTAAAAAAAAAAATCAAGGAGACTAGTATTAAGTTAGACAAGAAAGTGGGGCCAAGGGAATTTTAAGGTTCACTTCTGACTTCCACAAAGTAGCGTCAGATGTCCCAGGAAAATACAAAACTCCCATACTGACTTGAATTCCATGTATTCAATAATAATTATCTAGAGCTTCAACGTGCAAAGCACCTAGTCACAAACAGCTATTGAGTACTTGAAATGTGGCTACTCCAAATAAAACTGTGCCGTAACTATACAAGACACACTGAATTTCAAGGTCCTAGTATACTCAATAATTTTATACTGATTAAGTCAAGCTGGTAATATTTTGGATGTTGTAGGTTAAATAAAATTATTAAAACTAATTTCATCTGTTTAATTTTTTATTTAGAAAAAATTTCAATGCTTATTTTTCAGGGGGACGGGGGAAAGGGCAGAGAGAGAGAGAGTCACATAATCTGAAGCAGGTTCCAGGCTTTAAGTGGTCAGCACAGAGCCTGACATGGGGCTTGGACTCACGAGTCCTGAGATCATGACCTCAGGTCAGATGCTCAACTGACTGAGCCACCCAAACATCCTCATCTGTCTTATTTCTACTTCATAATGTGGCTACTAGAAAATGTAAAGTTATATAAGTGGCTCACACTATACTTCCAATGGGTAGGACTACTCTCCTATGGAACAGTAATATGGTCACTGCAGTTTACCCAAAAGAAAAAAATATGTCTATGGATAAGATGGCTGAATTTCAGGGCAAAAAAAGTGTAATTTTTGTAAAGAATTTAGTTTCTTTTGTTCAGGGATGTGAGGAAATGAACAGCTTTTGTTACTTAAAAACAAAAGCCATTTTCTGTTTGTGCTTTACGTGTAGAATAGATTGCTCCTCCTATCGCTAATCTAACGTTTCTACTAAGAGAATCCTCATGGTATAGGGCAAATGTTAGGAAAATAGAACTGTGGAAATGACAGGGACTCAGAGACCACTCCAGTCCCCTTCCCCCCCCTTCCTTTTGTAAATGACCAACTTGAGATACTAAGACATTAACTTACTTGAAAATCACAAGACTAATACGGTCTCTACCATTTAAGACACGGACGTTTTCTCTAACCCCGACAGTAATCACAGTGGTCAAGGCCACTGCACACTTTTCTACACAACAAACACACGACATTTTGTTCCCAAAAGAATAAAAAGAAAATCTATCTTATGGTACTAAATATTGGTATTATCACTTGCTTTTGGGGTAAAAAATCACACTTACATTCTTTCTTGGTAAGAGTAGAAAAAGTACCAGTCTGAAACCCAATTCCTACACTTAGTTGTGCAGCAAGGACAGCTGTCATTCTGTTTTCTCATCAGTGACATAGACACTACCGCAGTCACATTCATACGCACAGACAGCATAATAAACAGCTTACAGCAGGTAGATGCATAATAAATGTCAGTCCCTTTTTAATAAAAGCAAAAAATGCTTTGCTTGATCCTCCCACCTCCCTCCAAAATGTTAACACACAGTCATATTGTAAAGTCATAAATAAAGTAAAGGAAAAGACTGCGGTGGTGAGTTGTGAAACCCTGTTTCTTATTCTCATTCTTCCATGAAAAAGCTTCAAAGTCTTGGGTGTCCCATTCACCCTAAGCCTAGTCCCCTCCTAAGAAGAGTGAGGAAGCCTACTAACCCAGGATGATTCATCGGTCCCACCTATGACTCAGTGATTTGTGTCTATGACTGCCATATGACTTTCTGAGGCCTGAATAGTATATGGACAGTCACATCAAAAGCTATAAACATTTAAACATTAATATGAATCTGACATTTCTAAAACCTCTTAATTTGGGATACTATTAATGACCATTCTGTATATTTAAAAGGAAAGTTCTTAAAACTACTCACATCTGGTTGAATGGCTTTAAATACTGGAACATCCATTAGCGTTATCTGACCCTGAAATAAAAAGTAAAAAATGACAATTTCTTCTAGGACATGACATATATTCTAAATTAGAATTATATTCTATACTACAATATATTGAATACTCAAAATTTTACTTAAGAGTCATTTTTAAAAGGGATTACAGAAAATGAAAGTTTAGCACTTGTACCATTAAATATGATCATTTCAAGTGATCTCATGCCTATTCATATTTTCTTGTGAGATAAATGAAGTAAAATTAGAAAATAAAATAAAAAGAGGCGCCTGGGTGGCTAAGTCAGTTAAGCATCCAACCTCGTCTCAGGTCATGATCTCGTAATCCATGGGTTGGAGTCCTACACTGGGCTCTGTGCTGACAGCTCGGACCCTGGAGCCTGCTTCAAGGTCTGTGTCTCCCTCTCTCTCTGCCCCTCCCCCACTCATGTTCTGTCTGTCTCTCTCTCTCAAAAATAAATATAAATATTTTTTTAAAAATTAAAAAAAAGAAAAGAAAAACAATTTAAGGACTTGGACACAGCACAGTTATACATTAACTCAAAATCAAAACCAAAAATCAGATCTAATGGTTCATGGTGCAGTATTATTGTGACTATTTAATTGTATTTCCTATAACAGTAATATAAAATCTGATATTAATATAAAGGTGTTCTTCCCCATTTGTAAGAATCAATGAAATTGTATCAGTGGCAACTCATATCTAAGGGCTCGCTGCACAGGGCTATGGAGCTATCTCTATCTCACTTAAGGCTACAAGTGTAAAACAAAACCCAACATCATACCAAAGAATAACATGTTATGATTAAATATAGTTTACTCCTGGAATGCAAGAGTGGTTCAATGTCAGGAAATCAATAGATGCTATTAACATGTTAATGGAGAAAGAAAAATTAAACGGTATCTTTCATGGTATCACAATAATGACTTCAAACTTCATTTTTCAGTTTTTTTAATCTACAAAGAACTCAAAATACTTCTCACACAGGTCAAGAAGGCACAGTTGGCTTGGGGAGGTGGTACAGGGAGAGACGGAAGCAATCAGCACAAAGGTTAAATACTGACATTTTTTCCCCCTAATGTGTGTGCTGTTTTGGTTTTTTGAGTAGCACACAATGTTACATGAGTTTTAGGTGCTAAGTACTTACTCATTATTGCCAAGCGAGACTGTAACGCAGGAAGCTGCTCTAACCCTCTGCCCAGCTCTTCTTCCCTTCCCCATTTCACTCCTCTGCTTGCTCCACTGCTGGGCTAGTCTCTCCATCGATTCCTGCTTCCAGTTGTTTGTAACCACCTCCTTCTGCCGTGCCTTGCAAATTCTAGCTCAACCCCATCAATGTGTAAGTTATGTGCAAAAGCTGGAGGAAGGGGAGGGGGGAGGCTTACCGCATATTCTTCTGGTGTAACCTTAAGAACATCAAATACCACAGCATCAAAGCTTTTCTTCAGTTCAGAACCTTTGTCACTTAATGATTCGGAACTGCTACTTTTCTGTTAAATTGAAAGAAAATGCAGTCATTTTCATACCGTGTCACAGTGAGTGCCACAACAGCCCCACTGGCCTTAAACACTGAGGAAACTGAAAACAGTAGGTCAACAAACACTAAAAAACTGCGTACAACATGCTGCTCAGTTGGAAAAGCACCAGATAAAGGGTCCGACAACTGAAAATCTAACCTTTTTAAATTTCTAGGTACTTAAGTGAGTCATTTTCTTGTCTGTCAGTTTCCTCATCCTGACATCCTATCATTTCTGACAGAAACAAAAGATTTTAACAAGTCTGATGATTCTCAAATGCGGTAAAAGCAAGTTAGGGGAGAAGACTACCTCTATTTATAATTTTTAAACAACTGTTTTGAAGAAAAAGACAAATTATTTTCATAACTTAAACCATAAGAAAACATTCAGAACTTTATTAAGTAATCCAATCATACTTGTTAAGTGATGTCTGTCTGTAACAGTACAATTGATACTATTCTTCCATAATATTATATTACAAAGTGGAGGGTTTTCTGTTTTAAGGTTACTATTTTAAGTTTGAATTTGCTGTTATTACATATAAGACAATAGGTGGATTTTGGCTGTGAAAAGTTTATTTCTATTCAATTTCCACTTTGTCTGTACCATGAGATAAAAAATGTACTCTGCCTCAGCTGGTTGCATCGCTGTAACAACATTTCGATCATTCTCTAGGAAATAGTGGCAGGATATCAAGCTACATGTAATGGCATAAAAAATTCACCAAAGTTTCAGTTACCAATGTATAAATAACGTATGTCAAACTACCAGCTGTTATCCATCAGTTTTTGGACAGTTGTCATTATGCCTCATTTTTATGTTTTCTCTCACTTTCATTAGCAGCTAAGTATCAAAATCATTTCAAAGGAAAGGATCTGTCAATTTGGGAAAATTCTCAACCATTATTACTTCAAATATTTCTTCGGCCCCTTTCTCATCTTCTGGTTTCCACTGCGTGCATGTTACACCCTCTGTCATTGTCACAGTCCTTGGATAGTCTACTCTATTTTTTTCATTCTATTTTCTCTCCATTTCAGTTTGGGATGCTTCTACAGACATAGCTTCAAGACCACTAATTCTTTTGTTGACTAACTACTAGCCACCAGTCTACTGGTGAGCCAATCAAAGTCATTCTTCATCTTTAACACAATGTTTCTGATTTCTAATAGTTTCTTTTAATTCTCAGAATTTTGGTATTCCTGCTTACATTATCCATCTGTTCTTACAAGTTGTCCATTTTTTCCATTAGAGCCCTTAGCATTATTAATCATAATTATTTTAATTATCCAGAGAGAAATTCAAAATCTCTGCCATATCTGAGTCCGGCTCTTGTACCTGCTTTGTCTCTCCAGACTATGCCTTTTTCTTACCTTTTAGCATGCTTTGTAATTTGCTGAAAACCTGACATAATGTACTGAGTAACAGGCACTGAGGTAAACAGGCCTTTAGTGTAAGGATTTATGCTTCTGCAGGTAGGAGTTATGCTGTGTTTACTGTTTACGTACTTGAGGTGTCTACTCTTCAATTCTTCTAGTGTCCTTCTTTTTGTCCCCCATTGTCCCTCTTCGGGTTTCCCTAGAAACTCCTTCTTAGAATCTGTGTCTTGCAGTTCCTTCAGCTATAATCCTTACACAGGGGCCCTACCAATGTGGTGGTAAAGCATGGGGGTGGGGGGGTAAGAAGTGTTCTATAAGCCCTACAGTCAGGTCTTTTTGTGAGCTTATGCCCTTGGGCTATGACCTCAAGTACTTCTCAGTACCCCACCATCACCACCAATCCCTGAGAAAGTGAGAAAGGAAGGCTGGTGATGGGTTATGTCTCTTGCCCCAAGTAGGTCTCTGGTAAAGGGGTTTACCTTGAGGTCAGGGGAGAACGGAATGTACTGGGTACAATTCAAAATTATTATCTTCCCCTCCCCCTGCCAGAAGCAAGAGGGTATTTTTCCCTGATCTTCACTGTGAGAACCTGATGGAGCTTCTACAGGTAAAACACAAAGGTGGAAGTTGGAAGAACCTAAGCCTGGGCCTCAGGAGTTTCTAATTTGAAGCTAGTTGCTAGTCTACACAATGCCTCCAGCAATTTGTCAACTACAGCTTAAGTTTTCCTATCCTTTTCTGGCTACAGTGATTTATGCTCTTGGTAAATTCTCTATTTGCCTCTCTCCAGTTTTTGGGTCATCACTGTCAGTTTGCTCTGTGACATCAATTTTCTGAGAGCGAAGAAGAGTTCCTGATTTTCAGGGTTTTATTCATGTTGTGAGGACAGAAAGGAGTGATGAATTCCAACCTCTATCTGAGCAGAAACCCAAAGTCTCATAATCATTTTTTATATGTATTTTATTTCATGTTTATTCTCTGTAATTTTGAATATAGTATGTCAACAGTATTATTTTATATCCCAAGATTAAGTTAGAAATTTATTTGTATATTTACAATCTCAAACATTCAAACAGACATCAGTTACTGCCCCAATAACCAAATACATTCTGTCAAGTAGAGACATTAATTTTAAACATAACTTGGTAATTTTCTCCAAGTTTTTAACTCATTCAAGACAAGTTAGCAAATCATAAAGGCAATTTTATTGCTTACCAAAAGAAGTAATCACTTTCTTTTTTTCCTTTTTACAAGCCATTATAGGAGAGGCTTAAGAAATTACGAGCAGTATCTATTTGCTTCCCCAATACCAATAAATAAGTTGGTACTAATAAGCTATGCACTACTTAAGCATATTGTCCACTAAGAGAATAGTAATAATTCTTTATTCGAGACAAGACTAAAACCGGTGACACCTCTAAATATCTGGAAAAAAAATTCACTGCAACTCTTCTGATCTCAGAAGCTTTGTTAAGATAGGGAAGGAAGTCAATCACCCAGATCAAGTATTTTCTCCATTGTATAAGCTTATCAGATTTATGGGACATTTGCGTGGATATGTTAATAGATCCACAATTTAATAGAAGGCAAAAAATATCCATTTAAAAATTTCACTTTCTTACCACAGCATAGGACAATTTAAAAGACAGCTTTTTCCACTTACCATAAGCTAAACTGTATTACATCAAGACCTGATGTAGTTCATTCACTTTTAGGGCAGATTTTTTTTTTTACAGTAAAATGATCTATTTTATTTAATAATTGTATACTGTTTCTTATATTAGACCAAATGTTTCAGTATATAGAATTATAAATATCCTGCATATATACACATTTACATTTAACAAATTCAAAAATATGGTTATAAAAACACGTGGTGAACATACATATGATATAAACATATATACAAATATATAATAATTCCTGTCTCAAGGCAGAAGAAAAGTGATATATACACTTATGAAAAAAAATTATTTTAAGAGTGGGATTTTTTTAAGTGATAGTTTCAAAATAGGAACCCTTCTTTCTGTTGAGGGGATCAGGACGAAACTTTACTGAAAGTATAACATTTGAAATAGGTTTTGAAAGATAGCCAAAATGTATTTTTTTGTGTGCGGTGAGAGAGAGGGGCACACTGTAGTGGGAAGAGAAGCCCCGTGGAGGAAAACTGATAGACAAGGCTGCAACCAAAGTAGGAAAAGAACGGTTTATACAAACATCAGCAAGATATAGTATTCTTTCAATAGAATGAAATTTCAAGTTAATAATTATCAAGAATTAAATCTATTAAAAAGAAAATTTAGAGCCATTTTGAGGAAAGTCTTAAATAAAAGGTTTAGGGTCATTTGTATTTAATTAATAGGCAATGGGGAACCACGGACAATCTGAGGATACAATAAAGCCTAAGAGCTGTATTTTAAGAATATTAAGGTTGAATTATAGTTAAATAGACCAAAAACAGCAGAGAACGGAAGTGCAAGATCAGGCTAAAAGGCTGCTGCAATGATCTAGACAAGAAATAATGGCCAAACTCAGATGGTGCTGGTAGAAACAAGGAGAAAAGGGCCGGATCCTGGAGAGGGGTGTGCTGGCCAGGCTCTCGCACAACTGCCAAGGGCTGCGTCTCCTGGCGCTCACACCCTTGTGGAATTCCCTCCACTTGAGTGTGGGCAGCACTGTGACCTGTTTCTAACCAACAGAATATGGCAGAGAGAATGGGATGTCGCTTCCATGATTACATTATAGAACTGGAACTTCTGTTCTGCTCGTGTACTCTCCCTGCCGTGATAAGAAAACAGGTTGTGATAAACAAAGGAGAAGTGAGTTAATTACAAATCTAAAGATTAAACTTAGATGGCCAGGGAAATAATGTTGATACAGACAGTAACGGGAAATGGTAATGTGATTGACAGAGAAAAGGGCTGGACTATTTTCTTTAGAGGTTGTACAGCAGAATAGTAACAAGTAACTTCATTTTCTTTGTATTATACATAAAATATCTGATTCATCAGAAATGCTTAATGCAAATGTATGAGGGAAGCTAGAGCTAGAGATAGAAATGCAGAAATCATCAGCGTAAGAAAAATAATCGAAACCACAGACTTAGAAAATTTTCATTGACAAGAAGGCCTAAGTAACTGGCTGGGGCAAAATGGAGTTTAAGTTATTAAGGAACTTTGAGGCCAAGATGTTAAAAGGTCATAAACATTATTCTCATCCTCTACAACAGCAGAAAAATAAAAGAGAAATACAGGAGCTGGTTGCTAAAGCTAGAAGGAAAGCAGGCAAGTACCCTAGATTTAAAGACAAAGCAAAAAAGAAAAAACACAAGGCACAAATAAAATCCCAACACATTAACGAGAGAGATGGGCATCCAGTTCAGTCATCACCTGCATCTTTACACTCTAAGCTACATCCCTTCCAACATTTTGGCCTCTTGGTTTTTGATCTCCTTCAAGAGATTTGGAATCAAGGGATCTGGACAGTGTTCAAAATGATATGATTCTAAAAAAAAGAATCTTTTATTCTCACTTCTATTACTGTCCTCAAGGTTCATGTAATGTAAAAAGATCCTAAAAGGACATTCTAATGTATGTATATATACATTTCATGTATCCTTTAAAACTAAACCAAGGGGCAACTGGGTGGCTCAGTCAGGTAAGCGTCCAACTTTGGCTCAGGTCACGATCTCATGATCTGTGGGTTCAAGACCTGTGTCAGGCTCTGTGCTGACAACTCAGAGACTGGAGCCTGCTTCAGACTCTGTGTCTTCCTCTCTCTGCCCCTCCCCTGGCTCATGCTTGGGCTCTCTCTTTCTCTGTCTCTTCAAAAATAAATAAACATTAAAAAAATTTTAAACTAAACTCAAGAAAAAGTTTTAAGTAATCATGATTTGTCACATAGCTTAAGTGAATAAGGATTAACTATTTCTAAGGCGTATAGAACATGTGAATGACACAATTAAAACAGTTTCTGGGGGGCACCTGGGGGGCTCAGTTGGTTAAGCATCTGACACTTGATCTCTGCTGAGGCCAGAATCTTGAGGTTGGTGAGCTCGAGCCCTGCATGAGCTCTCTGCTGTCGGCACAGAACCTGCCTGGGTCCTCTGTCTCTTTCTCCCTCTGCCCCTCCCCCACTTGCTCTCTTTCTCTCTCAAAAATAAACATTTAAAAATAAATAAAAAATAAAAGTTTTTTAAAAATTAACAAATTTGTAGCCCTTTTCTCAAATTCTGATTTAAGTCTTTGACCAACTATAATGCTTGAAAAATCAGAATGCCAGGTAAGAAACTCTACAGCTAACCTGAGAATTCTTACCTCAGAAGCAGTAGCAGCAATATTAACACTGCTTGCCTGCCCGTTCATGAGGTCCATGCTTCCCACAACATCAGTCCTTGACGCTATGTTAACAGTAACAGAAGACTGACTGCTTCATGTCCAAGGCCACAAATACATTATTATTCCTGTAAAAAATAAACAGAAAATGTTTACTCTATGTCTTATTGTAAGTTTAAGAAAGCAAATCCATGCCTATCACCATGCCAAGAAATAAAACATTTCCACTTTACTGAACTCTTTTTTATTTCAGGTAAGTCACTAAATCTGGCTTGAGGACAATCCTGGATGCTCTTTCCAAATGGTCAGAAACACCACATGGGCAGCATTCAATACAGGCTACTGGTATGTTGTTCATCTGCAAAGCACAAGTGTGACTTTTCACTTAGTGTGAGAAAAAGCCAAAAACCCTTTTTTAGTTTTAAGTAAATAAAAAGTGTAAAACAACATGTGGCAAAGTAACACAGGGCATAACGCAATAAATTTTTTAGAGATCTATAAGACATCTACAGGGGCGCCTGGGTGGATCAGTTGGTTAAGTGTCCGACTTCGGCTCAGGTCATGATCTCATGGTTTGTGGGTCTGAGCTCCATATCGGGCTCTATTTTGACAGCTAGCTCAGATTCTGGAGACTGCTTCTGATTCTGTGTCTCCCTCTCTCTCTGACCCTCCCCGGCTCATGCTCTCTGTCTCTCTCAAAAATAAATAAAACATTAAAAAATATTTAAAAGATAAATAAATAAAATAAAAGACATCTACAAATCAGCAATACTAAGCTGATCACTGCTGACAAACTGGTTTACAAAGATACCACAAATAATTAAAAATAAAATATTACAGAACGTGTCAAAGACCACAATATATGTTTATTTGCATAGAGTTTTAAAGTTTACAGGGTGCCTGGGTGGCTTAGTCGGTTAAGCGTCTGACTTTCGCTTAGGTCATGATCTCGCGGTTCGTGGGTTCGAGCCCTGCGTCGGGCTCTGTGCTGACTGCCAGCTCAGAGCCTGGAGCCTGTTTCAGTCTGTGACTCCCTCTCTCTCTCACCCTCCCCTGTTCACGCTGTCTCTCTCTTTCTCTCCTAGAAATAAATAAAAAACATTAAAAAAGAAAAAAAGAAAAAAAATAAAGTTTACAGAGTATCTTCAGTCATTATCTCACTGATCTTCACAACTAGCAGGAAAACTAAATTAAGGAGGACTTATACTCACGCAGCACAAAGAAACAAAGCCTCTGATGACGCAGGATGGTAAATGAGGAAAGGCGAGAATAAAATTCAAGCCATCTAAAATTCTAGTCAAATATTTCCACAACATCACATTTCTTTCCATTTTACCGTAAGTCAGAATATTTACTTGAGCTTCCCATCCCTTTCCACAAGTAACTTGTTGTGTAGCACTGTGTTGGTAAATTCACCTTTCTAGAATGGAATTTCTTCCTCTCTATAAAATGACAGGACTCTAAGGCACCTTTCTAACTCTGAATTTCAATGATCCTTTTTCATAAGAGAAATGGTAAGTGTCTATAAATTAGATATTTTAAATTACACTGACTTTAAAAACTGAGTCTGAATAGCAATAATAATTCTCTTGACGCTAAGCTTCCTCTCTCTGGATAAGCAACAGAGGATGACAGTGATGTAGAAGCAGATTCTAGAACAAGACTGCCTAAGTTTGAACCCAGCAAACTTTTCTGGGCTCAATTTCTTTACCTATTAAACTAAGATAACAGTAAGTGCCTACCACACAGAGTTGTGGTGAGGAGAAATGAATATATGCAAAGCCCATAAAACAGTGCTGACACATGCTAAGTGTGCAATCATGATGATGCAGATTTTGTCTACTTAATCCACACAAGGCTGAAGTTCCACAGTCTTCGAATTAAGACAAAAAAACTAGAAATACATCTCTGGCAAAATACATGTTGGTGGGCGTCTCCAAAATCCCAATTGAAGACACAGTGAGTGAAAATGCTTAAAATATGTCTCCTGAATGTAGCAAGACATTTTGGTTTTCAAATGCTCAAAAATTATTACTAATGACAGCATCCTTCAGTCATATCTTAAGACTATCTTTAGGGGCGCCTGGGTCGCTCAGTCTGTTAAGCATCCAACTTTGGCTCAGGTCATGATCTCATGGTTCGTGGGTTTGAGCCCTGCGTTGGTCTCTGTGCTGACAGCTCGGAGCCTGGAGCTGGTTTCTGATTCTGTGTCTCCCTCTCTCTCTGCCCCTCCCCTATTCATGCTCTGTTTCTGTCTCTGTAATAAATAAACATCAAGAAAATTAAAAAAAAACCAACTATCTTCATTTCTTTAGGTGTATATTAAGTACTTGCTAAGAACAAAACATGGTGCTAGACTTTTTTTAAAATAAGATATCAGAAATAATAGGTTCTTAAAACCATTTAGAACCCACTTAGAAAATCAATATGAAGGCAAACAAACAGAGCACTGAAATACTTTCATTTCCTCCAATCTACAGCATTTCATTTTATAAGCTTCATTATTCTCATGCCACTATTAAGGATCAACTTTTGTTTACAATGCCATATAAAATGAGCTTGATAATCCAAATTCTCTCTGATGTCAATATTCAGTTTGCAATGACATGTTTTCAAACAATTTCATTTCACTCCAGTCTATGCATAAAGATTAACCTAAATTAATCTTATGAATCCATAAATCAAGAGTGCCCCCTAGTGTTAAAGAAAAAGATTTTAATTAAATTGTTAAAGGAAACGTATTCTTAACCTACTCTTCTTAACCTAGAATAAACATTACACATTTTTAAACTATAACAGTAAAGTTTTTTCTGCCTGGTTTTAATTAAAATGCCATTCAAATATTCCATTAAAATGTTTTAAAATTAATTACATATAAAAATAAGTACAGTAAAGCATACCTTGAAGAAGTATTTGTAAATGTACTACATGATATCATAAAAATGCTAAATCCTTAGAGACAAACTGGGCTTACGTTCTTAGTATGTATCTCAGACCTTTCTATGTTTTGCACACAGGAAAGTTCAAGTTAAACAAGACAAATACATAGTTTACTTTTCCTAGAGCTACAAATGACACAACCATTCATAATCATTACCAATATCACAATAGCTCTCTACTTAATTAAATTCATTATTTCCTACTTATTCTCTTCTGAAACTTCAAAGACAGTTAATCTGTCTTTAGGGTTTTAATCCCAAAACAGGTATATTGCTTCCTTCTAAACAATTATAATCCAAAAACAAGGATATTGCTTCTTTCCAAGCAATATAATCCCCAAACAGGAAATCTGAAATGTGTACATTTTTAGTTCCTTGTTTGAGGTCATGGAACTAGATTATTAAATTGCAGGCACATTTAGCTTCCTAAACATCCCACCTTCTCAATGGTATTCATACCAAGAAACCAGTACTTTTTAACTAAATGAACAAAGGATTAAAGTCAGTGTCAACTTCTCACTAATTAATCTCATTTCACAACAGCAGATCCATATTCTTTTCTAAAATAAGTTATGCTATCATCATTAGGAATATTATGCAAAAGACATTTAATACTTTTATAAAACATATTCTCAAAAAGTTAAGCAACTATAAAGGAAATGGCAGTAAAATGCAATTAATTAGAGCAATTTCTTTGGAAACGTTTAGACAATACAGAATTGATATTCTCATATACTTTGGCTTAAAATCTCTGTCCTAGAAATTCATCTTATGAAAACTCTGGAGAAAGAGAAAAAACTATACAGGTAAAGCTATTCAATCAAGCACTATTTATAATAGTGAAAACCATTTTAATGCCCTTGTATATAACCACATTAAGAAATTCAAATGGACAATTATAAGAAAGATGAAAACAGAAGTAACGGGTTCAACAAGAGAAACTAAACCTTCCTTGGTCACCTAGGTGGCTCAGTTGGGTAAGTGTTCGACTTCATATCAGATCATGATCTGACGGTATGCAGGTTCAAGCCCCACATCGGGCTCTGCTCTGACAACATGTAGCCTGCTTGGGATTCTCTCTCTGTCCATTCCCCACCCCCACCCCCGCCCCTGACTCTTTCTCAATCTCTGTCAGAATAAATAGATAAACTTAAAAAAAAAAAAAAAGACAAAAAAAAGGAACTAAACCTTCCTATTATAATATTCTTAAACCTTTCATGAGAAAAAAATTGGGGTAAAATTAAAACACTGTAATTGAAGTTCAATATTTAATACTCATTACAGAGTTTGCTTTCCTTTAACATTTATTTTTAAATAAATATTAAAGACCTGCTTTATAAGACACTCATGTAAGGCCCAAAGACTGGAGTAGCCTATAAATCATGGCATGAAGGCAAGCTAACTTTCAGCATTTGTGACAGCTAAACTCCCACTGCCATCTTTAATTTTTTGATCTAAGAAAATGAGAGATGAATCTCAATTCCCCAGTACTTTGTTTCAATAATAGAGCCATTATTCTATCCTAGTAGAAGTTTACTAAAAACATGGTTGCCCCTTAAAACCATTTCTAGTGTAACACTAAGCAAGATTATCTTTGTCATTTGCCACCCTTGTAAAGTTCAAGTTATTACAAAAGAAATAAACAAGAAAAAAGTTCTGATGTACATCCAGGATTATAGGAGTCCCCAATGCCTCCCAGAGAGAGATTTGCCTATAAAACTGTGCTTCCACCACTCTTTTGTCAAAATTTTAATGCCATCTTTTCACACTGGTTTATTTACAGATCTCTCCCTAATGAACTTTATGTTCCTTGATATTAAAGACTCATATTTAAAACAAAACGTGACAGAAAAACCATTATTTTTCATCTTTTCATTCAGGCACATGAACACAATACTTGATCCTCAACTACCTACTTTAGTAAGTATCTGTTAAAAGAGTGAATGAATCACTGAATAAAGCACTCACAGAGTAACATTATATAAAAGTCCAATTAAAGTACAGGGTGAATTGGACAATCAAATACTACATACAATACTACACACATTTAAAAGAACATGATGAGGATTTCTATTTCCAGCAATACAACTGATAAACAATACAAAATCTTCGTACAAATGAAATTTAGCAATTGTAAGTTGAGTTTTGATATCAGTTGGATAGAAAAGGCAACCACAACACACACTCTCTTCCCCACTTCACCCCACCACACCTTTACCTAGAATAAAGCCAGCCAGATGGAGTTATTATCTTTTAACTCTAGCAATAATAAGATGGTCTATTTAAAAAAAGAAGGGGGGGAGAAAGTATACTGGTAAAAGAAGATACAGAAACTGGTCTGTTTGGGCCTGAACTTAATACTGAAGCTAGAGGAGAGTGTCCACAAATTTGTCTACAAAATAAAAGTCTGTCATCGTAGGGATACCCCAGCAGATACAGACCTTGAATACATGCTACCAGCACAGTTCAAGCCCCTTAAGATAAGAAATCCGCAAAAATATGTTCAGAAGCCAGTGAGCCTCTTGGAATCCCAGACAGACAGAGGGAACAAAAAGGCAATGAATGTGGATTCGTACAAATAAAACCCCACCGGCAAGCTCAAGAGAAAGATTTACCCACTATATAAACAAATGACACACCGTAAGTATAAGCAGGAAACACAATTATTAGGATTACCTTTTGAGACCTTTAGATGAAAATTTATTGGATAAAGGCTATAAAACAGGAAACATTAAAATCAGCAGTCTTAAAAGAAGAAACTGAAAATACGTTGTGAAAAAAGCAAGACAAACATTTGTTGGAAAACCAAATAAAAATGCTTTTTTAGTTTATTTTTTTAACATTTTTATTATTATTGAAAGACAGAGAGACAGAACATAAGCATGGGAGGGGCAGAGAGAGAGAGGTAGATACAGAATCTGAAGGCGGCTCCAGGCTCTGAGTTGTCAGCACAGAGCCCGATGTGGGGCTCTCATGAGAGAGCCCAAACCATGAGATCATAACCTAAGCCGAAGTCAGATGCTTAACTGACTGAGCCACCCAGGTGCCCCTAAAAATGCTTTTTTTAAAAAGAAATATAGCCGCTAGAGAATTAAGCATCAGATTAAACAAAACTAAAGAGAATTTGTGAAGCAGCAGAGAGAAAGGAAATTATGCAAAAATTCTGTAGAAAGAATTATATGGAAAATGCATAGAGATCAAGAGAAAAGAAAAACAGAATAGTAAGATATAGCACAGTCTAAGAGAAGTTCCAAAGGAAGAGAGATAATAAAAGGCAATATTTAAAGAGATAAAGGTTGACAAGTTCCCAGAATATGGGCAAGATATAAGCTTCATATTCAGGAATCACAAACCTTGAGCAGAAAAAATAAAAGAATCATATTCTAAATACATCACTCTAACCTGGAGAATATTTGTTTTAAAAGTGGAATAAGTCACTTTACTTACATAGAAACAAAATTAAATGGGAAGCTTCTCAACAGAAACAATGCACACAGGAGAAAATATCTTCAAAGTGCCGAAAGAAAGTAACTGTCAACTTAGAATTCCATACCCATCTAAATTCACATTTAAGAGAAGGCAAAATACACCTTTAGACAAAGAAATTACCACAAAAATTGGTCTGTATGGCAAGCAATTAAGAATGTAATACATGAAAAACTAATTTATTTGAAAGCAGAAATAATTATCTTAGTCATGACTGCTGATATGATTGTTTTTAGATTATCAAAGTGTTTAAAAGTTCAAAACTAACTTCTGTAACTACTTTTAAAAATAACCACCTAGTTTTATTTGCAAAAAAAGGGGAAAACTACTTCTTTTATAGAAAATACTATCATTTGTTTTATATATTGGAATACACAAAACAGTACAACAATCACAACAAAAGCTAACTTCTAGAGTGCTTATTACATGGCAGGTCTGCTAAGAACTTTTTCATAAAAATTCACTTGATCATCAAAACAACTCTATGAAGTAAGAACATTATACCCTATTTTTAGAGGGGAGAGGTGAGGTAACTTGCCCAAGCTTGCACAGTAGGGACAGGCAGCTGGATTGGAAGAAAAAAGGGAAGACAGATGAAGAGAAAAAACAAAAGACAAAAAGACATATGAACTGATAAATGGATAGACAGAAAAAAACCAGAACAAAGGAGGAAGGTGGGGAAGAGGGAAAGGAAGGGTGGAGGGGAGAAGGAATAGTAGGGAAACAAAATGAGGGAAGAAAGAAAGCAGAAATGGAAAACCAGAACATCGTTCCTACTCTGAGTAAGTCATAATATGACTAGAGGGAAAAAGAGCAGGAAATGAAATCATCAGAAAACTACTATGTGTTATATTTCTATTCAGCTTAAAGAGTCACATGATTTCTACAGGAAGAAATAATGCTTAGGTTTATAAAGAAAGACAAGTTGAAGGACTGGAAGACAGGAGAGGTAAAAGTACGATAAATGAGGGTGCAAATTTAAAAGTGACGATGAAAAGAGAGGAGGTCCAGTGTGGAGTGCTGGCCTGCTTGCTCAGGAGAACCTTTGCAACGGACTCTGGAAAAGTTCTAAGAAGTGACAGGACCAGACTATGGAGAGTCTCAACTGTTGAATGGGAAAATTGAGATTGGAAAGGACAAGCAAGGAATTGTTGAAGGGACAAGGAATGATGGAAGGTTTCTAAACAGGGAAGTAACCTTATAACACTAAAACCAGTATTTCAAGGTTTACTATGCCACAGGTGTGCCACAGGGTCTTAGGGAAGGCAAGCAGTAAACAACTCTCTTCCACCTTTTGCCAAAAAGAGTGAAGTATCTCAAGTGCCGTGCAGGCCCCTTTCCCACCCAAGCTTCTCCAATCTCTGCTCTCAAGGACCCTCTCCTAGTTTTCGGTTGTGCAACTCTCCCACAGTCACACTGTACCCCCTTCACTTCGATCACCTTCATCCCGCCATCACTAGTTCCTAATTCAGAAGCCCTGATGCTATGGAAATGGCAAACTCAGATGACATTTTAAAAAGTGAACAGAATTCATGTCAATTTATGAACCACACCCCCCGCCCCATAACTCCCCACTACCACTCCTGACCAAGGAGCAGAGAAAGCAGTTCAGTGGTAAAATCATGAGATACGGAATACCAATTCCAGGGCTTTAACTAAGTGTATTATGCTGGGTAAGTATCACTGAACTTTGGTTTCTTCACTTATAAATAAGAGATGATAAAATATACCTCAGAGAGATTTTGTAACAAGTACAAAAAATCATACAGGAAAACTTCCATGCATCTAGAAATGGCATAGTATAATGGAAAGAATGCAGATTTTGGAATCAGAAAGCCCTGGATTTAAATCTTAGTCTAGGCCACTATCATCCAGCTGTAAGGCCTTGAGCAAAGAACTTTGCTGATATTTAAGCAGAGGTACCAAGTCCATCTATCAGTGATGTGGCTTTAAAAAGAAAAAAAGGAAGGGGCGGGGGGGCACACCTCTAAGAGCCCTTCTTCTACTTCTAAATTCCAGAAGCATGTGAAAATTACAGTATAAATCAATGGATCAGAAAGAGTAAACTATTTATCTAAATAAAGGATTTTAAAAGTATATTTAAGACCAAAGTACACTGGAAAAGAAATTTATTAAATGACTAAAAACATTTTTACTTAAAAAGTATTCATTTCTTAGAAATAAATCTAAATGTGTAAACATGTTAACTAATAATAATTGTATCTCTTAGGACAAAAAAAGATAAACCTACAAATAGATGGCAACACTAAGCCACTGAATTTAATGATGAGGGGCCCTTTAAGAGAGACACCTCTCAGCATGATGACCAACTAATTTCTAAGTGTATATTAAACATACATATTATAAACTATTTTATGAATTTATTCAAAACTTGAAATTATTCCATTTATCCCTAGTAATACAGAATAAGTGATAAAAAAAATCTAAGCTACAATTCATTCTTAATCGAAAGATAGCAAGTTTTTTAAACAACAGCAATTCACATGGATAAGAACACACCAAACTGTAAAGGAAAAAAGACAAGTTTTGGATAAACTTCGATCACTGTAAGCCAATCACACGGGCAGGTTTAGCAATTTCACACCACCCAGGTTGCAAAAGAAAAAAGCAGTTGAAAATGTCTAAATTAATCTACACAATTAGAAGCCTAATGTCAAAAGAACTAAACTGTTTCCCAGCAAGAGTGTTTGCTAGATCACTTAACAAATGATTAAAGACCTTTATATTTTTTTCCAGGCATTACATACACACACAAGATGTGTGACAATGATTATTTTCAAAACAAAGTAAACTAAGATCTTAAAAAGGAAAAGGGTAAGGATAGCAGAAAACTTTCACCTATCTCGATGACACCTTTTACCCTATCTCAAGTAGAGTACATACATTAAAGACAATGAAAAGAAACCAGCCCATTAAAAAAATTTTTAATGTTTATTTATTTTTAGAGAGAGAGACAGAGAGGGCACGTGCACACAAGCAGGGGAGGGGCAGGGACTGAGGGAGAGAGAAGGAATCCGAAGCCGACTCCACACTGTCAGCGCAGCCCAACATGCGGCTCAAACCGTGAGATCATGTCCTCAGCTGAAGTTGGACACTCAACCCACTGAGTCACCCAGACACCCCAAGAAACTGGCCCATTTGATACATTTGCACCTCACCATCTATAAAATAGTAGCCATTATTTCCCAAAATGTAAAGAAAGCCTTAAAAATAATGAAGTGACTTTAAAGAATTTACTAGGAACAAAATGGTTCTACCTTAAGTCAATAAAGAGATTCTGTACATAAGCCTTTCAGATGTGATTCTGTTTCATTTGTACTAAAGTTCAGAAGTAATGGAATGATCAATTTATTAACTCGCCCATATCTTACACAGAGAGCTTTTATTCCCATTTACCTAACTGGCCCCAAACTAAATACTTGACGAGAGATTTCCATAACTGAACATTAAAGGGGAAAATCTTAAGTGATGCCTTTAAAGGTTCTGCTTAATTTCCAAGAGAAGATTCACTAATAATAATTTGCCAAGTGATTCTAATACATGAGACACAACCACACCACCATTACAGATTGAAACTCAAAGAGACAACTAAAGAGGCTGTATTGGAGGGCAGTAAATTTTATTGGAACAATTCACAAAATTGGAATACTGACTATAAAGTATTGTATCAATTTCCTGACTATGATAACTGTGCTGTGATTACATAAAAGAATAATTTCATTAAAAAATACAACTGAAATATTAAGAGGTAAAGGCGTATGCAAACTATTTTCAAATATTCCAGAAAAACAGCATGTATATTAGAAACAGAAATAAATGATAAAGCAAATGAGGCAAAATGTTTAAAAACTCACTGGTGACTTGGTGACTTCTATATACCTGTAAATTTTCTGACAGTTTGAAATTATTTCAAAATATAAAGTGGGGGAACCCTGTTAATTTTCCTGAATTATACAGAAGCTCCTCAACTTAAACCTTTAATTTGCAAAATTTCATTGAAATTAAGCTACACATCCAACAAAAAGTACAACTTTTCCCACCAACAGATGGTGTTAGTGGTCACTTTTGACTTCAGAGACAAAATGGTCTCAAGAACAGTCTTTTACAATTTAGCTACATATATCCACAAATATTTTTGTCTCATGCTAATACAAAGAATAATACAGATGAGTATTATTTTTTTTGTTTATTTATATTTGAGAGAGAGAGAGAGCATGAGCAGGGGAGGAGCAGAAAGAGAGAGAGAGAGAGAGAGAGAGAAGCAGAATCTGAAGCAGGCTCCAGGCTCTGAGCTGTCAGCACAGAGCCCCACATGGGCCAGGAACTCACAAACCATGAGATCATGACCTGAGCCGAAGTCAGCTGCTGAACCGACTGAGCCACCCAGGCACCTCGCATGAGTATTAGTTAAGAGATGGAAGATACTTTGGAGATCTCAACTTAGGGTACATGTCAAATCCCTTATTTTAATATTTGTCCCCCTTATCCCAGGGCATGCCCTACCCCCAACCCTTCATGAAAAACCTTTTTGCTGTAGTAATTTACTAAAAAGTGATAGAAACTGTTATATTCTTCAGATGTGCAAGAATGAAAGAAGGGGAAGGAAAAAAACTGTAAGTAAAGAAAAAGAAAATAAGAGGGAGAAGAAGAAAGTTTACTCACTGTTTATTCCAATCCCCTGATTTTACAGAAGACAACAATCTCATGGGAGGTTATGTGACCTGGCCAGGCTCACTTAATCAGTTAATTGCAGAGTCTTCTGTTTGCTAACCCTCAGTGCTTTCTACAATACCAAATTACCCACTCCCTAACCAACTCCTAATTGTGGAAATGTGGAGGTGGCAGAGGGTGAAATATCTAGTTTCTCTCCACCCTCACTTCTAATAGAAGTTCAACGGGTGAAAAAGGCTAGGAATGGTGAAATTCTTTGACACTGGCAGAGAATTGCCAATCGTTAAGTACAGTATAATTTAAAAAGGACAAACTGTAAAAGAGTGAGGAGAAGCTTTAAGAACTGAGTCTGAAGAAGTAGGTAAAAAGGGCAATGTTTGTTTCAGTAAAAAGAAAAGCCCGGACTTCATCCTATGGGCAACATAAAGAGTCCTTATAAATGGACTACTAAATTATACAATATTAGAAGTTTTGTTCAGAAGGAGAGATAGTATTACACACACACACACACACACACACACAGACTGCATTATTTCTATTGAAATCAGAAGTCTCAATAAATAGATATCAATGTGATGACTTCAAGTACAATAGATCCTCAATGTTATAAGGAATTTTGTTTGAGGACATCTTGGAAAATCCCCAAATTTGAAAATACTACTATGGCATATAACACATTAAAGTGTAACTTTTTTTTTTTTTTTTACTCCTACAGGCCTTTTAATGATTCTAAAAATACTGAAATAATTTATACTTATTACATTACCGTACAATTGCAAAGTAGATTCATTTATACCATTAATGTAAGCCACCAGAGAATCTTGCATTTTACTCTTTAATTTATCCAAAATTCTTCTTTCCACAGCTATTGCTTTTTGCTTTGGTCGCCAGCACTAGGAGTTATTCCCTATAAAAACCCCCAATCCCTTCTTCCAGTTGGGTTGCAGTTTTGAAGGCCTTAGCCTTCTACAGCCTTCTTTGCCCAGCCAAGCAATAAAGTTTTTGTTCCTCTTTATCCCAAACTCTGTCTTCGTATTGTATTTTGGCTCTGAAGCACAGAGTTCAGTTTTCAACAACAGTGTGATGGACTAGTATCACATCTGTGCTCAGCAAAATTACAAATCATCATATGTCATACATTCATCAGTCATTCCCAGAATAGTGAAAACCACAAGTGTTAATTTGTGAAAGACATCTACTCTATTTGCAACTTACTAGCCAAAAAAAGCATCATGTACTCTATTAGTAAAAATCTCACTGGCCATTTAAAAGTAGCAATGTCTATAACAACATAAACATTTGCATGACAACTTGTGTCTCACACACACACCTTAAAATAATTTCAGCAGGATTTCATGAAATCTTGTTTTAGTAAATTTACAATATAGTTTTCCGTTAGGATGTTTTATTCAGAACCGAAAGAAGTGGGTCTCTGAAGATGTTTACTCCTGCAATATGTTCCTGAGGCCACACACTGACCAGAAAAAGAGAATTTCCTGTATAATTATAGAAGTACTGTAGAGATTGGAACACTGCTCTTCATTTAACAGCCCAAGAAAAATATTATTATACTCAACTTAGAAAACTGAGGCTCAAGGAGGTTAAGAAGAGGGATATCTCTTAAGAGCAAAGAAATCTTGGGGCACCTGGTGGCTCAGTTGGTTAAGCATCCAACTCTTGATCTTGGCTCAGGTCATGTTCTTGTGGTTTGTGAGATCAAGCCCTGTTTCGGGCTCTGCACAGACTCTGCCTGGGATTCTCTCTCTCCCCCTCTCTCAAAATAAATAAATATTTAAAAAAAAAAAAGAGCAAAGAAATCTTTCCTAGAAATTTTCCTCCTTCCATTCTCCTCCCCATCCCACCCCTATCCCTATATGTCTGTGGCTACAATTCCTTCATACTTATTTATGGCTGACAAAAAGGAAATGTCAGGGAACTCTTCACTAAGAATCTACTACTTGAAATGAGTTTTAAGGAGTAGAAACTGGGCAGATGGAGGGGAAGTAGTAAGGACATTCCTGGCAAGAGAAAATAATACTTGCCAAGACAGCGGAATGGAAGAAACTGGCATGGCAGGAGAATACCGGTTAATTCTTTGCAGGAAAAACACAAGAGAAAGAGAGAGAGAGAGAAAGGGGGAGGGGATGGAGGGAACATGGATAATCAGACTGGAGACAGATCATGAAGCATGTACAAGAACATGGGAAGAAACATGCACTTTATTCTCTAAATCAAAAGTTCTTAACTAAGAGACCAGGAATTAAATCCTAGGGCCATGAAATGCACAACTTCCCAAAAGTATGAAAATTGTGTAATGAACACTCACAAAAATTAATTTTCCTGGATCCACAACTATCCAATGATTTTCAAAGGAACTCAGGAATAAAAAGTGGTTAAGAATCACTATTCTGGGTGACTGGGAGTTACTATTTAATTACAGACAGAGATGTATGCCATAACACTTTTATTTTAGAAAAGGAACTGGCAATATGTGTCGAGGCTAGTGGGTTAGAGAGAGAACCTTAAAAGCAGAAACATCAATTATTGCCCTACTTCAGCCAGAAGATAACAAATGTATTTTTAAAAACATAATTCCATAGAATTTTCAAAAGTAAACTTGCTGAATTTGATGACCATCTGCAAATGGGCTGTGAGTGAAAAAGAAAGTAAGCATGGCTTATCACTCTACTTTTCCCTTTTTCGTGTCATACTTTTTCATGTCATTCACTTATTCTATACCCTCATCCACAAAAGCCATGAAGTTCAAAAGAGCAGGTGCAAGTGAAAGGGTACCACCTTCCTCCATTTGCAACCAGCTACCACTGGGAAACTAGCCAGAAAATGCCAAATGTCCCAAAAACGAAATACTGATGGTCTAGAATAAGGGTTTGCAAACTATGGCCACAAGCTGAATCCAGCTCTGTTTTTGTAAATTAAAATTGTTTTACTGAAACACGGCCACACTCATTCATTTATGTATGTATGTATATGTATGATCTACGTATCTTTATGGTTCCTGTCACCCCACAAAGGCAGGCCAGAATAGTTGCAACAGAGACTATATGTAAGGCCTGCAAAAACAGTCTGAAGATCTGGGTCTCTACAAAAAGTCTGCTGATCCCTGATCTAGAACAATACCCAGGGCAGATTCTACTTCAGAAAGCACTCCTCAGATGAGGGTATGCAGAGCAAGGCCGTACACAGACCAAATTCAGCCATGTAACATTAGTCCTTCTAGACAGCTGCAGATAGAGATATCTGTAGTAGCAGCAAATTATTCCTAATCAAATCAAATATACAAAATCTAAGAACAAATCTACTAGAAAACTAACACTCCACACAAGGAACATATTAAGAGCCAATGTTCTCAACCCAATCCAAATCCTGGTCCTTAGCCCTCATTCTTCCACTCAAACCTGACTTCTCCCTCCCTTGGGATGAAATACTGTAAAGATGTAAAAGGAAGAAAATACTAAGATTCAAGTATTATGTAAAACTACTGAAATATCTGATCTGGACAAGGGTCTTGGTCTATTTGTGTACTTTGGGCAAAAAGGTGTCTAGACAGGCATTTTAAATTAATAAATCTTAAATCTAAATTTCATATTTCATGTGGCTACTAATAATTTCAAAATACAAAACTAAATCAATCAAAATTAGGATCTACTGGGAACCTCTACCAGACTACTTTGGGAAATTATGTGCATGGTGGTAGTGATGTTTTAACATTTTTTTCAAATGATATGAAAACAAATACTGCAATATATCCAAACAGATCAACTCCAGGTAGCTACACAAAAATAATTACTTAAAAAATGAAAGAGTCTCATAAATACACTATCCACACATTCCCAAAATTATAAGACTATTTTCTCCAAAGATTTTTGTTCAGCAATCTGTTTTGCCAGTAATACATTCAACACAGAAATGTATAATAACACAGGATTAAAATAAGTGGTTACATTGACTTATATACTCTAAATTAGGGTTTCTCAACCCCAGCACTATTGACATTTGAGGCCAGATAATTCTTTGTTGAGAGGGACTGTGTTGTGCAGTGTAGGCTGTTTGGTAGCATCTGTGGCCTCTATCCACTAAATGCCATTAATAGATTTGGCAATCAAATGTCTCCAGATACTACAAAATGTCACAGGGTGGGGTGGGGTGGCAAAAAATCACCTCAGTTAAGAACCACTGCTTCAAATAAATTAAATTTCTTGATTATTTTTAATTTTTTTTAACGTTTATTCATTTTTGAGAGACAGAGTGCAAGTGGGGGTTGGGGACAGGGAGACACAGAATTCGAAGCAGGCTCCAGGCTCGTAGCTGTCAGCACAGAGCCCGACACAGGGTTCGAACTCATGAACCATGAGATCATGACTTGAGCTGAAGTCAGATGCTTAACCAACTGAGGCACCCAGAAGTCCCTTATTTCTTTATTGTTTCTAAGAAAAAGGTTACAACTGACTTCTGCTTTGTGTGTATTTAAATAATTATGTGAAAGGCACAGTAAGGATACAAGTTATAAAAACAGTTTTTGGTAAATCTTTTTTATCAATTCATATCTGTATTAGGATCACTGCATCACTGTTTAAAAACAGCTTTAATTATTCAGAGGTGGCATGCAATAAACTGCACAGTAATATAGTAAATACCCATGAAAAAACCTCCACAATCAAGACAGTGAACATACCCACTTGCTTCCAAGGGCCTGGTTTCTTTCATTCAGCAAAGTTACTTTGAGATTCATCTGTATTGTGTGTATCAACAGTCCAGGCCTTTTTATTAAGTAATATGGACATATCATAATTTATCCATTCATCTACTGATGAGCATCTAGATTTCAGTAGTTATTACAAATAAAGCTGCTGTAAAGATTCGTATGGAAGTGTTTTCAGTGTCTCGGTATAGAATAGCTGGTAGGTCTATATTTAACATTTTAAGAAATATACTATTTCTTAAAGCGCTTGTACTATTTACAGTCTCAACAGCAAAGTACAGAGGTCCAGTTCTTTCATACCCTTGCCAACCCTTGGTAAGCCTTTTTGGTAATTCTAATAGGTATGTATCGGTAGCTCACCTACGATTCTAATCTGCTTTTTGCTAATGACTAATATTATAAATGTAATATAAATATTTTGAGAGTTCTTTACATATCCTACATATAAATCCTTACACAACTGATTTGCAAATATTTTCTCCCACCTTACAGCTTGTCTTTTCATTCTCTTAATACTTTGTGAAGAACACACACATTTTTAATTTGACAAAGTTCATTTTATCAATGTGTTGTTTTATGAATCATGCTTTTGGTGTTACATTTAAAAATATTTGCCTTGGGGATGCCTGGTTGGCTCAGTCAGTTAAACTTCCGACTTTAGCTCACATCAGGATCTCATGGTTCATAAGTTGGAGCCCCACACTGGGCTCTCTGCTGTCAGCACAGAGCCCACTTCAGATCCTCTGTCCCCACCTCTCTCTTCTGCTCCCCCACTGGTTCTCTCTCCCTCAAAAATAAACTTAAAAAAATAATAAAAATATTTGCCTAACTCAAGATCACAAAGATTTTTCTCGTGTTTTTGTCTAAAAGTTTTATAATTTTAGGTTTTTATATTTAGGTCTATGATTCATTTTGAGTTAACTTTTGTAGGCAAGATACAGATGAAGTTCATGTGCTTGTATATATGGATATCCAACTGTGCCAGAATGATATGTCAAACAAGCTATCCTTTCTTCACTCAACTGCCTTTGTACTTTATTAAAATTCAGTTGTCTATAAGTATACATTGGCTTATTTCTGGACTTTTCTATCCCACTGATCTATTTCTCTATATATACACCAACACTATACTGTTTTGATTGCTTTAGCTGTATAGTGATTGTGATATCAGGTAGTATTAACTCTCCAATTTTGTTCTTCTTTTTAAAAGTTCTTTTTTTCTGCTATTTTATTTAGGTCCTTTTCATTTTTACACGAATTTTAGAATCAAAATGTTGATTTCTATATATATATAAAAACCTGCTAAGACTTGGGAATGAGACTGCACTAAACCAACAGATCTATTTGGTGAGAGCTGTCATCTTAGCAACAATGAGTCTTCCAAACCCATAAACAAGGAATACCTCCCCAAATATCTAAGGATTCTTTAATTTTCTTCAGCAATATTGTGTAGTTCTCAATATTTCATACATGTTGCTATGGCCAATGGTACTGATTTTATTAAATTTGAATTTCTGTTTGTTGCTAGTCTATGAAGTATAATTGATATGTATATTGATCCCATATCCTGCAACTTTACTAAACTTACTTACTAGTTTTAGGAGTTTTATAGGTTCCAACAGAGTTTCTACAGTCCAGTCATCTGAAAAAAAAACAAAAAACAAACAACCTTTTACTTCCTCCTTTCCATTCTAGATGCCTTTTGTTTTTTTGCTTGACTACAATGCCAACAACCTGCAGGATACTATGGAATAGAAGAGTCAGAGTAGACAATCTTGACTTGTTCTAGGTCTTAAGGAAAAAGCATCTGGTCTTCCACCATTAAAGTTACAGTATCTGTAGTTTTTTCAGAGTTTGCTCAGAGTTACTTATCTGGAATGGAAGTAAGATTATCAAATGCTTTTTCCTTTCTGCATTTACTGAGATAATCCTATGGTTTTCTTTTTCAGTTAGTTAACAGTGAATTATACTGATTGCTTTTTAAATACTAAACTAACCCTGAATTCCTGGAAAAAACATCACTTGGTCATGATGTTTTGCTTTGTTTTACAAATGGCTACATATGATTTGCTATAATTAGTTTAGAATTTTTGCATGTATTTCTGTGTAGTCTTCTTTTCTCCTAATGTCTTTGTCTAGTTTGAATATAAGGGTAATGCCGGCCTCACAAAGTTAGTTAGGAAGTATTCCTTTCTCTGCAACATTCTGAAAGTCTTTGTTTTAAACTAATATAATCTATTCCTTAAATATTTAGAATTCACTAAATTCTAAATTTAGAATTTAGAAGCCATCTGGGTCTAAGGGTTTTTTGGTAGGAATACTTTAATAGAATCATTTCCTTTCATAGATACAAGTCTATTCAAGTTGTCAATTCCTTCTTCTTGAGTGTAGTGTGTGTGTCTTTTGAAGAATTTGTCCACTTCATTTGTGTTGTAAAATTTATAAGCATAATGCTGCTTATAAATCCTTATAATAATCCTTATTATCCTTTTATTGTCTGTAGAATCTGTAGTGATGTCACCTCTGTCATTCCTGATACTAACCAGTCCGGTTAGGGCTTTATTTATTGTTCAGAAATTCCCAAAGGGACAGTTTTTGGTATCACTGATTTTGTCTATAGTTTTCCTATTTTTTATACATTTTCCCACACTGAACTTTTACCATTTTCTTGCAATTACTCTGGTTTAATTTTTTTTTTAATTTCTTAAGGTGGAAGTGAGGATCATTAATTTGAGATCTTTTTCCTTTTCTAATATAGGCATTCAGTACTATAGATTCCCTTTATTGGCAGCTCACAAATTCTCATGTTTTGTTTTCATTTAGTACAAAATACTTTATAATTTCCTTTTGATCTATTCTTTAAGCCATCAGCTATTCAGCACTGTATTAGTTTCCAAGTATTAGTAAATTTTCCAGAGTTTTCTGCTAACAATTATTTCTAATTTAATTTCACTGTGACCAGAGAACATAAGTTTTCAATCCTTTTAAATTACTGAGATTTGTATTATGGCCCATCATGGAAAATGTACTTAAGAAGAATTGAGAATACTCTGCTACTGTTAGGTGGAATATTCTATAAATGTTAATTAGGTCAAGTTGGTTGACACTATTGTTCAAGACTTCCCTATGTTTTTGATTTTCAGTACTCAGAGAAAGGTACTGAGATCTCTAACTAAAATAAAGAATTTGACTATTTCTCTTTGGAGTTCCATCAAGAGAATTTCTGAAATTCTCTTATTAGAGGCAAAAAATGTTTAGAAGTGTTATGTCCTCTTAACTAACCAATTTCTTTATCATTACGTAATGATATCTTTTATCCTTGGAAATATCCTTTACTCTGAAGTCTACTTTGTCTATATTAATATAGCCATTCTATCTTTCTTTTGACTATTTTAAGTATGGCATATTTTTTCCATTCTTTTAAGCTATCTGTACTTTTATTTTTAAAGTATGCTTCTTATAGACAAGAATATATAGTTAGGTCTAGCTGTTTTATCTAACCTCCCAATCTCTGCCTTTTAACTGGTGTTTTTAGACCACTTACATTTGATGTGATTATTGATATAGTTAGGTTTACATTTGTTATCTTGCTATTTGTTTCTATGTGTTCCATGTACCTTTTTTCCCCTTTTTATGCCTTTTTTTAAAATTAAATAACTATTTTCTGATGCCATTTTATCTCCTTTGTTGGATTACCTATAACTCTTTTGAAAATAGAATTGCTTTAGGATTCATCGTATATATCCTTTAACTTACCATAATCTACCTTCAAGTGCTGTATAAAAAATCTTATAACAGTATACTACCTAATGCCGTATCTCTGTACCTGACAAAATGGGAGACAAGCATTAGAAAAGTGTAAAAGAAATAGTGACAAGAAATTGAGACCTCCTTGGTTTCATTTAGAAAGGTAAATAAGAGGGGCTCCTGGGTGGCTCAGTTAAGCATCCGACTTAAGCTCGATTACGATCTCACAGTCTGTGGGTTAGAGCCCCACATCGGGCTCTGTGCTGACAGCTCAGAGCCTGGAGCCTGCTTCGGATTCTGTGTCTCCTGCTCTCTCTGCCCCTCCCCACTCATGCTCTGTGTCTCAAAAATAAATAAATGTTAAAAATTATAAAGGGAAATAAGAAACAAGAAGGAAATAGACATTTAAAGATTAAAACTCTGTATCTCTGAAGGTTACTAAAACTGTTAAAGGATTTTTTTAAATAATCCTTAAATTTGTGTTTCTTTCCCAGTGTGATTTTTTTTATGTTAGGTAGGCTTTGAAACTTAAAGGCTTATCTGCTTTGTGGCCTTTATAAGGTTTCTGGCTACTATGAATTGTTTGATGCTGATTATGTTTCAATCATGACAAGACTTTCCCTCATGTCTTTGCATACAGGAAACTGAGGGGAGACTTATGGCTAAAACTGCACAATAAAATTACATTCTTACCTTTACCCTCCCACTGTGGATTCTGTGATGTTCACTGAAGTGGAAACTGTGTCTAAACGTATTCTCAGCCTCATTTTAATGGCAGTTTTTAAAAACACACAATTGGATCACATGCTAGTTGTAGACTGCTTGTCACTTTTTTCTTGCCACCTTCCAGGGCTCCTTTTCTGGCTCTAGTAAAGATACCCTATCTGCAACAGAATCCAGGATTCTGTAGTTCTCTAGTGTCACTTCCTTGTATTTTTTTTTTAAACACAATATGAGATAACATGTTAGGAAGTATTCTATTAAAATACACTTAATGCATCCATAATTAAAGTATGTATTATGTATTCATGCTGGTGTTCTTTATTGTTTTTTGTTTTCTTACTTCTAGTGAAGATTTCCAAGTAAAATATTTTGGAGCATATAATTTTTTTAAATAAAACCATACTCCCATAAAAAATTAAAACTCAACAATTTTACCCTGTGTTCCAATCCTAGTTCTGCCACTTATGTATTATATATAACCTTCAGCAAGATGGTTAGCCTTTCTGTTTCTACCTCTTGAAAATGAAGAAAATAACAGTACCTATACTTCACCAGTTTATCACAATGATCCAATGAGTTAATAAAGGTAAAATGTTTAGAACAGCACCAAGCCTCTTTTAAATCCTTAATAAATAAATACCAGGTCCTATTATTCAAACTACATAAGACAATATTTTTTTAACGCTCTATACACTACCTAAAATATTTCATGCCCAGTTCACACACTGGGTTGCCCTATTCTAAGTGAAGGTACAAGCAAATTAACTCCTTAGGCATTTTTAGCTATAAGAAATTAATTCATGTTACCTCAATTAGCATCATATATATGTCATGTAGATATTAAGTGTATGTATATACGATGTCATACATATATGATGCTATTTACTAAAACATTTGTTATATGCTTAGCATTGTTCCAAAAGTTTTATGTCATCTCAGTTAATCTTCATATCAGCCCTAGAAAGAAAGATAATAATGATGCTCATTTTACAGATGAGGACAGAGACAGAGAAGCTGAACAACTTGCACAAGGTCACAAGTTAGTAAAGGACAGAGCCAAAATTCTACCACCAAAAGTCTGACACCAAAGGCTGTACTCTTTTTCCTGGGAAAAAAACTGGATATGGTCTCAAGAAAGGCAGGTACCACAGAAATACTAGAATAATAGAAGAAGAATATCCACAGAGCCAGAAACCAGAATCTTCAATCTCTTGCTCTATGCTTGTTCTCTCTCTCAGATCTCATGGTTTCTCACTTTGAATTTTGTGCTTCTCCCAACATAGATGACCTATTCTTTTCTCGTCCCACCTTATGCTAATCTTGCCCCACATTATCAAATGTAACTATCCCCCCCCCACAAATAAACCCTTCAATCCAAAGCATGCCCAAAAGACTAATTCTTGTTATATCTTTAGTCATGCTGTTTCCTAATATATACTTTACACCTTAACAAAACACATTCCTTAAGGAACACTCTGGCCCTCCCCTCACTGAGCCTCCTCTCCTGTCAACAGCTCTTCAATCTGACACCTAACTACATATGGTCTTATGCTATTTTTTTTATCTTATGCCATTTACTGTGATTTCACATATGAGATTTCATCTTTCACCAAGAAGATGTAAATGAGTGCAAGGCCTAAGATTTAAACTTCTATGATAACATTCACAGTACTGTGCTTACATAAAACATTCAAAAGTACTGTTCATAAAAAAAAATAAAAAGCAAAAAGTAGAATTTCTTATCTGTAACATATCCTCAAAACATTTCTCTTTTAGTAGACTTACCCTTGTCCCTCCAGCTTTAAGAGATAGGATCTAAAACCCATATACCTACAAAAACTACATCCACAAACCAAAACTGAAAAGTGGCAGAGGTTATCCTAGCAACAACTTTATAGGATAAAAGCTATGTCAATCAAATTTACATACTAATTCTCCACCTATAAAACCTTAAAATCTATGAAACTCTATAAAGATTTCAGCACATTCACAGAAGAGTACCTTAAGAACAGCAACAGAAAACATATAGATTTGTCACATACGTTAATTCTAGAAGGCCAGAAAAGTTCTAGTCAAAACCTGGGAATCTAAATTCGAGTTGGAAGTCTAATAGAAATAATTTACTTCAGTAACCCTAGAGATCTAGAGTAACCCCTCATAGGAGAGAATCTCAGCTGTGAGTATACTTGATCTTCAAGGTCCTGAAAGAGGAAGAGTGAAGAACGAATTCAAGCTAAGTACTTGGCTTACACTTTCTCATTTGATCCTTACAATGATCCTATGAGAAGACACTCTTGTGCCCATCTATAAAAAAGGAATCCGAATGCTAAAGAAATTAAGTAACTTGCCCAAATTCACATAAACTTGAAGCACAGGATTAACGTCATGTTTTCTTTATGTTGCAAAACTGTTATTTTAAATCTTAGTAAATTATTTGACGGATTCTAAGAACACTCAGGTGCCTTATGAGAATTTTAAGGCAACACGAAATCACAGTTTTAATATTCACATTCCTTTCAATGAAAATTAAACTATAGGTAAGATACACATTTACTAAAAAAGGCAAATGATAATTTTTAGACGAGACACAACCAGAATCCACAGCCAGATTGTTTCTCAAGCAAGCACATTTTAAGTCCATGATTCCTTGTTCAAAAAATCGCTAGCGGCATCAACTTTATGACAGCTGGCCAAAAAAACTGGATAAAAAGACAAAAACTAGAGGGGAGTCTGGGTGGCTCAGTTAGTTAAGCATCTGACTGTAGGCTTTGGCTCTGGTCACATCTCATAGTTTAGTGCGTTTGAGGCCCCCCACTGGGCTCCGCGCTGACACTGCAGAGTCAGCTTGGGATTCACTCTCTCTCCCTCTATCTCTGCCCCTCCCTTGCTCACGCTATCTCTGTCTCAAATAAAAATTAAAAAAAATTAAAAACAAAAAGACAAAAACTAGATCTTGCATTAAAATAATCGAATGAATTAAAGCTAAAAAACACTTAAGTGATAAAAATACTAGAAGTAGGGGTGCCTGGGTGGTTCAGACTGTTAAACGGCTGACTCGATTTTGACTCAGGTCATAATCTCACAATTCATGGGTTTGAGCCCCACAACAGGCTCTGTGCTGACAGTGTGAAGCCTGCTTGAGATTCTCTCTCCTTCTCTCTCTGTCCCTCCCTTGCCTGTGCACATATACTCACTCTCTCTCTAATCATTAAAAAAATACTAGAAGCAAACACGTGTGATTTTTTTTTTTTAATTGTGGCATAGGAAAGTCTTTCTAGGACCAACAGTAGAAACAAATAACAAAGAGACTGATATATCTGACTACAGAAAATGTAAGAGAGAGTGATATATCTGACTAGAGAAAACGTAAGACACACACAGTAAAATATATTATTTCATCAATCTAAGATGAGTATATTCTCACCTTTTAATGTCTTTGAAATCAAGATGTTTCTTAAAATCAAGAATGTCATGGTTTAACTGACAGCATATTATTCAGTCTTAGTTGTACATAAAATAATGCATCTTACAGTTGAAGCCATCTTGGATTCAATAAGATACTCTTAAGTGACAAAAGATAAAATGGAAAAGATCTAAAGCAAATGACTTAATATTCTTAATACACAAAAAGCTCTTTCATGTTATTAATGTTAACAGGGTGTTTCAACTGCACTGATTATGTATCATTTCTTAGGTTACGGGTTAACTGTACCAGTTTTTTTATATACTTTTTGTGTATCTGATTTATTTCATTAAAAGACTTTAAATCAAAAGACCTATGCTTTTAAAAGAACCAAGAAAATGAGTAAAAGGTATGAAAAGGAAACTGGAGAAAGTGACACAAATATCCAAAAACATGAAAATATAAGTTCCACTGAAAATGTTTACAAATGCCAATTAAAACAGAAAGCATTTATTACACAACAGATCTATGTATATGCTTTTACAGCCTATCACCAAATCCATGAGAGTATACAGAAAACACTTATACACCATGGGCAAGAAGGAAAATGTACTTAACCTCCAAACAATCAACCCTTCTTTTAAGAATCTACCAAAAGGAAATGATCAGAAAAGTACAGGAAGACCTATTAAATAAGGATGTTCATTCTGTCACTGTTTATAATATATAAAAGTTAGAAACAACCTAAATGTCCATCAAGATTCCTTAGGTAAATTATGATACACCCATACAACAGGATACCATGTGACCATTAAAAATAATGGCATAGAAAAACTGTCTGTGAAAGCCATATAAGTATTCCTGAAGTATATAAAGACTATTTTATCCTTGTTTTAATATTTACGTTTTTTTCTATTTATTTTTTAAGTTTATTTATTTTGAGAGAGAAAGAGAAAGCACAAGCATGTGAGGGGCAGTGAGGGGAGAGGGAGAGAGAAAGGGAGAGAGAGAGGGGAAAGGGGAGAGGGAGAAAAGGAGAAGGGGAGAAGGGAAAGGGGGAGGGGGAGAGGAGGGGAGAGGGAGGGAGGGCGGGCGGGCGGGCGAGTATCTCGAGCAGGCTCCACACTGTCAGTGCAGCTGACCTCTTAACAACACAAGGTTACCTGCATGGGTCCACTCAAACATGGATGGTTCTCAGTAAATACAGTCCAGTACTGTAAATGTATTTTCTCTTCCTTACAATTTTCTTAGTAGCTTTTTCTTTTTTGTAGCTTACTTTATTGTAAGAACACAGTATATGTATTAATCAGCTGTTTATGTCTTCAGTACAGCTTCCTGTCTACAATAGGCTATTAGTGGTTAAGTTTTGGGGAGGCCAAAAGTCATATGTGGACTACTGCACAGAAGTTGGCGTCCCTAGCCCCTGTGTTGTTTAAGGGTAAACTGTATTCCACCTTCTCTCCTGTTTCTATAAACTCTCCCTACTCCTAGTAAGGCAAAAGCTAATCCTCCCACTTGTGCGTAGATCAGGAGTCATCAAACCAAAGCCCACGCTATCTAAGACCGCCTTCACGCTACAAAAGTAAAGCTAGGAGTAACAGAGACTGTGGCCCACAAAGCCTAAAGTATTTACTATCTAGCCCTTTAAAGAAAAACTTTGTTGACTCATGCACTAGACCATCTCCACTCTCAACTAATATGGGCACTTCTGGTTGAAAGGGCTCACTAAGTTCCATGCACATAAAGTAAGATGCAAACAAGACACATATGACATCAGGGATGTGTCAGATATACTGATGACAAAAAAAAAAAAAGATCTTAACAAGGAGAAGCCACATATAAAGGATGAAGACTGAATGGCGTAAGACTTTGGAATGATCACTTGAAAGTAGAAAATTATAGTGCTCCCTTCAATCTTGAGGGAAAACTATTTTACCTTGGAATTCTATACCCAGATCAGCCAAATTATTAATCAGGTATCAGTGTGGAAGAAAGATATTTTCAGCGATACACACATTTCAAAAATGTCACCTCCTCATACACTCTTTCTTAAAAGTTACTAAGGGATGCATTCCACCAAAACAGAGGAATAAATGGAGAAAGAGGAAGACATGGATCCAGAAACCACAGGCTCTGACACAAGGAAAAGGCAAAGACAATTCTTGGATTCATGAAGGGAAATTGCAGGCTGAAACTATATGGCAGGAGTGGGGAGCCACAATACAGATTTGAGCAAAAGCACGGGAAGACCTAGGGGTTTTCCAATTAAAAAAAAAAAAAACCTGAACAATCTGATGTGCTTAAGCAAACTGGGACAGCTTTAAAAGAAAAAATTAGAGACAAATGGGAAATTAAGCAAAATTCAAAAAAGAAAAAAATTTTTTAATGCCAAGAAATATAATCTTAGGACACTGCAAAATGCAACAGCAAACATAATTACCAAGTCATAATAATGTGAACAATGAACACTGATTTAACCAAAAGCATGATATACTGGGAGATAAAGGAGAGGATTTTCAAGGTGGTCTAAGAATCCGAAAACACAGACTCACCTTTCACAGTAGCAAGCTGGGAAATATCTAAAATTGAAAAACAAGTAATATTTTAAAATATGGAAGTAAATATCAGAAGAAACAGCTAAAAGTATGGAAAATGGTTGCTCTAAGAGCAGAATATAGGAGGCAAAGTAATACCAAGATGAGACAGGAGATGGTGTTTTTCATTCTAAGTCCTGTAGTACAATTTTCTTTTTAACTGCATAGTTGTATTATTAAAGTCAACAACTGTTTGTTTTAAGGCAAAACTAATGGTTTTTGTGTCCTTTAATGTCAGTTAATTCACTCACCCCACAAATAATACCTAGGCATTGACTATGTGCCAGGTACTTTTCTAGGTGCTCAGAATACAACAGTGAAGAAAACTAAGTCCTTGCCCTCATGAAGCTTACATCTAGAAGGAAGAAAATAATAAACAAATTCATGTATGCTTTAATGTCAGATAAATTAATGTTGTGAAGAAAAATAAAGGTAAGGGTACAGTGCGATAAGGATCCTATTTAAGTAGGGTTTTCAGAAAAGGGCTTCTTCCAAGAATCAGCAAAAGGAAAATCAAGCTGAAAGTGAAAATGTGTTTTGAGACAATGTCGGGGCACCTGGGTGGCTCAGTTGGTTGCACGTCTGACTTCAGCTCAGGTCATGATCTCACGGTTCGTGGGTTCAAGACAAGCCCCAAGTTGGACTCTGTGCTGACAGCTCAGGGCCAGGAGCCTGCTTCAGATTCTGTCTCCCTCTCTCTCTGACCCTCCCCTGCTAACACTCTCTCTCAGAAATAAATAAAACATTAAAAAAATTTTTTTAATGTCATAAAAGTAAAATAACAGAAGAGTATCACTTAAGTTCTAAGTGAGAACTTCATTTTAGCCTCTCATACTCCGAAGCAATGAATCATTCAAGAGCCTCTACCAAAAGTTCTCGGTAGTGACATATAAATCGCTGGGGACCCTCAACCTAAGTCATGAACAAACACAGCTATGTATAGTCTTCCTACGTCCATAACTAGCCCTTAATTAAAGTTACTAGGTAGGGACACCTGGATGGCTCAGTCAGTTAAGCATCTGACTTGGTTTTGGTTCTGGTCACAATCTCGCGATTCCTGGGTTAAAGCCTCAAATCAGGGTCTGTGCTGACAGCCTGGAGCCTGCTTGGGATTCTCTTTCTCCCCTTCTCTGCCCCTCCCCCACTCCGTTTTCGTTTTCTCTAAACAAATAAATAGACAAATAAACATTTAAAAAATAAAGGTACTGTGTATATTTATACTTATTTTTCTTTCCATAGAATACATAGATATTTATATTTTAACTATGTAGTTAAACATTTTCCTAAACCAAAAGCTCAACACATTAATCAAGATTAAAAAAAAAAAATTCCACATTACTTCGAAGTTACCAAATTTATCACATCCAATCTTCATTCTCTCACTAAAGAGGAACCCTAAACCAATGGGAATAAGACACATTTAAAGAAACAATTTAGGGGCGCCTGGGTGGCTTAGTCGGTTAAGCGTCCGACTTTCGCTTAGGTCATGATCTCGCGGTTCGTGGGTTTGAGCCCCGCGTCAGGCTCTGTGCTGACTGCCAGCTCAGAGCCTGGAGCCTGTTTCAGTCTGTGACTCCCTCTCTCTCTGACCCTCCCCTGCTCACGCTGTCTCTCTCTCTCTCTCTCCTAGAAATAAATAAAACATTTAAAAAAAAAAAAAAAGAAAGAAACAATTTATAGTGTAATGCAATACATTAACTTTCCTCTCCAAGGTACTCACTGGCTGAGTTAGAGTTTAAAACTTTTTGAATTATCTTTCCACTGAAAACTGAGTAACTGAAAAAATATAGTATTCAGATTAAAGGGGTAATTTTATTCTAAATATAGTTGTTATAAAAACCTAATATTCAAAAAATAGGATTGATTTTAATACATCTTATTCTCAAGACACTTATACCATTAAAAGTACATCAAAACTATCTGTGTCTTTTTTATATAGCAAAAAAAGTGATACTTTTAGATTTTAAATAGGTTTTAAAGTTTAACTCACGAAAAGAAAGCAAATTTAACTAATTACATTTCAATTAAGAGTAGGATTTAAAATTTAAAAGGTATTTAGAAATTTCTGGAAAAGTAAACCAGTAACCATATTGTACACTGACCTGTAACACTAGATGCTGACGCTTTCCCCAAGCTCTGCACTCTGGAGATGGAGCGCTGGACTATAGTAACAGCTACAACCGGGTACTGGGTTGACTGCTTGCTTACTATTGGTCTAAAATGGAAACAGGGGCACCTGGGAGGCTCAGTCAGCTAAGCGCCAGACTCTTGATTTTGGCTCAGGTCATGATCTCACAGTCATGAGATCAAGCCCAGCTTGGGGCGTGGAGCCTACTTAAGATTCTCTCTCTTTCTCTCCCTCTGCCTCTCCCCAGCTCATGCTTTCTCTTTGGAAAACAATAAATAAAAGGGAAACAGTAACACCTATATAGGGTCAAAATTAATTATTGGCAGTCCTCTCAATGAGAAATACTCATGTATTTAAGTATCAATAACATATACATAAAAGCTTTCTTATCTGCAAAAAGAACTATACCAGTATTTGTCATATTTTAATCAAAAACAAAAACTATCACTTTCAGTTAAGTTTCTCTCATTTTAGCAGTAATGGTTATCAGATTCTATGGGAGAACAGTAGGACACCAGTCCACTCACACACACGTGCCAGAAGAAGAGAGTATGTTTTAAAAATTTAGACTTAAAAAAAGAGACTCCCGTATAAACAAATAAGTGCCGAGAGATTATTTTTAGCAAATATTTAACTATACAAACCAAAAGACTAAAGCTGTTTAACCACATGTAAACTCTGCATCATCTGACTTCAGGTAGAATGTTTATTTTTGGTTACACTTGAGAACCAGATACTCCATGTATATAAACATCAGCATCTTTTTTAAACAACTGCTTTAATGCTTTTGTTCACTCAGTAATAATTCCCACTATTCTTAGAAGGAAAAACACAAACAATATCCTTAAACTAAAATTCATGGCAAGAGTTGTTACTTCTTAATCCTTTAAACTAACATTAAACAAACAGCATTATCTGACAGTAGAGTAGTGGACTATTTGCCCACTTACTCTTTAAACTCCATCAGAGCACAGACCTTTTTCTTTGTTGTATCCCCAAAACTGAGGCACCTAACTGGCACCAAGTAGGTCCTCAAGAAATATGTGTGGAATGGAATGGAATGGAATGGAATGGAATGGGTGAGTGAGAGAGTGAAATGGGCCTCTAGACTAAAGCTTAAGTGTTTTACGTTGCAAAAGAACGTTTTCACTTATATATCCATCACTCATTACAAACAACTATAGTGTCAACTGTAATAACGTGATAAACTGAAAAAGACACATGTAGGTACTTAAACACACACACAAGTGTATTACTTACGTGTATAATAAAAGTAAAAAAAGTAAAAGAGTTCAAAAAAACTTCTTTTGAGAAATTTTGGTATGTTCTTTCTGATATATATATGTGCATACACACATATGTATCAGAAAAACATGTTGCAATCTTGATAAAGCAAACACCATCTTTAACGTTCTGTTGCAATGTGGAATAATGTAGGCAAAATGAACAGTGTCTCACCCAGGACATTTTCAAAAGTCAAATTCCTTAATTCAATCAAAGGTGGAATGAAATAGAAAAATAGATCTCACCATTTCAAAATTATACTGAATTTTAAAGAGGGAAAATAAACCAAGCTTAAAATAAATTACAGTGAAATTATTAATGCAAAAAGGCATCTAATATCCTTATATTCGATTTTTAAGCAAAGTTATTTTCCAAATTTTTTAAAACTAGATTATGAATTGTATGCACACAAAGCTGGAGTTAGTAGTTATTTTTTATTAAAATAATACCGTTTGGATAACTTCCTTCCTAATTCTCAAGTTCATAGTAAGATATTCAGCAGTAACAGGACAGTAATACACATATTTATGATTCTACACCACCTGCACAAGCATAATTATCTGGGTGGAACAGGCTTTATAGCGAGCATGCTATGATCTGTGACTACATGGATCGAAAAGTTCCCCAAGATTCTGATGGTCATCTTCAAAGGGACTTAAACAAGCGCCGACTTCACGGTGAATACAAAAATACACCAAAGTCAATTCATAAACACCAGTACGAAAACAAGACTCTCTATAAGAACTACAGCGCTGGAAGAAAAAAAAAAATCCAGGGCACATAAAAGATAAAACTCAATTCATTGCTGCCCGTGTTTCCTACTTTACGGACTTAAACGCCGGGTATGACACTTTTTTTTTTTTAAGCGCTTTCTTAAGAAATTTAGTGTTTTCAGTTGCCCCTCCTCCACGGTTAACATCAATGCCCTTTCTTCCTCCTCCTCTACCCCTCCCAGTTCAAACAAATTAACATTTGTACTAAGGTACCTCCTATCAGCTCGCAGCTTCTTCCCAAACACGCCCACGTACACTGAAACTGGCCTGCGTCTACACAACACTGAGCTACAGGAAAAGGGCTCCAAGGGGGGCAGGTGGGAGGGTAATTTAGCTCCGCACAGGTTTACAGCTATTTTCCAGATATTGGCTCCTCACTCTCAGCTCGGGTTTCTGCCAAATCACCTCCGAAGCATGGTGTTTATGAGCCTACCTAATCCGATACTGCATTGGAATTCCGGATATTTGCAGACAGATATCCCGGCTTTGCAAGTGTTTGATCAGATCGGTCCGGAATCTCTCCTCTCACTACGCCCGCTCCTAGCTGTACAACAACCCGACCTCCGGCCGCGCCCCCGACCCCGGCCCCGGCCGCGCTCCGGGCCGGAGGCCAGCGCAGCGCCAGCCCCTCCGGGTCCCGGGCTGGCGGGCTACCGGGGCTGCGGGCCGCTCCGCAACAGGTCACCGTGACCCGCGGGCGCGGGTTCGCCGGCGGCCCGCTCGGCTGCCGGCTTCGGGGGCGCAGCGCCAGGGCCAGGGGAGGGGGTGTGGCCCGGCTCCGCGGTCTCCGCGCGGCGGTCAGGACTCGGGCTCACCTGAAGGGAGGCTGAGGCGCAGCCCGGCGCCGGGGCAGTGCGGGCCGCGGCCAGGGGCTCCCGCCACCCAGGAGGGAGAGAGAGGCGGCCGCACGGGGCCGCCGCGCCCCCGGCCTCGGGACAGAGACCGGGAGCGGGGAGCCCACGGCCGCCTCCAGCCTCCGAGAGCGAGCCGCCGAGGGAGGCGCGGCCCGGGGCGCCCAGCGCCCTCTTCCCTCAGCCCGAGCCCCCTCTCCAAGCCGAGGGCAAGCAGCCCTGGGGCCCGCGGCCAGAGAGCCACACCGCAGCGGCGGAGCCGCCGCCATTCCCCGCGCCGCCGCCGCCGCGGCTCCGCGCCTCCCGGGGGGCGCAGCGCACCCACCTTCCCTCCCCCGCACCGCCCGCCGAGGCTCCGCACCAGGCCCGCGGCCAGAGCACCGACCTGTGCAGCCGCCGCCGTCGCCTCGGAGGATGGGAACACGACGTCGGCCTCAAGGTCCGCCGTCGCCGCCGCCGCCTAGGCTAGCGCCTGGCGACCCGAGCAGTCGGCGTCTCTCATTCAGCGCCCGCCGCCGCCGCCGTTCGGGGGGAGGGGAGTAAGCTGGATCCACCCCGTCCGTGCCGCGGGTGGGGGAGGAGAGCGGACCTGCAGGGCGCGCGCAGGGAGGGCGGGGCGGAGCGGCGGGCGCGCGCACCAAACGAGTGCGCTCGCGCGTGCCCCCAGGGCCGCGACCGGCGGGGTCTTCGCCGCGCGCGCGGCGCCTGCTGCTCCGCTGCCCCAAACGCCCAACTGCCGCCGGGGACCGGTGATCGCGGCGCGCGCTGCCTGCCGCAGCCCCCGCCCCCGCGCCCGCGGGAGGGAGGGGCCGCTACCAGCCCAACGGAGGGGCGGTAAGGGTCGGAGGGCTGACAGGTGGGGCGCCGGCCACCCCTCCCTGCAAGGGGCCCGCCATCAGCGCCGGCACCTCACCTTTAAGGCCGAAGAACAAAGTCAGGAAACACTTGGTCCGCAGATGAAATATTCTGCCCGCGCCATTGGTGTTTTTAGAATTAGTCGCTGGGAACAAGTGAAGGGGCTCCACTTGTGAAGAGCCGCCCCACTGCCGTAGGATCATAAATTCTGGTGATCAATACTCTCACACATTAAGATTCGGGAAGTGTTAGTAGAAGTAGGCCTTTGTAAGTGTTTGCTGAGGACTGCCCGCGGCTTAATAAGCAAATGACAGAAATTTGGCATCCCAGGGGATCGCAGATTGATGCGGTCCAGGTGAAAAGTATTTTCACGTCAATGCACGAACAAGATTCTGAAATATCAAATATTTTCTGTGAATGAAAAAGGAATAGATTCGTTATAAACGGCGAAAGGGTGTTGTTTCAGAGGGTGCACTGTATGGGGCGGCCTACTTAAAATTAGCACCATTTGATGCAGTGTGACTATAAATGGAAGGTTTTAAGGGAGCCACCTGTATATATGCTGTCATTAGACCATTTGGAAATGGATGCTTATTTGATGATCTGCAACTCTTCAGGCAATTTACAGTAGAATGTGGAAGGAATATTGTGTACTGACTAGCATTGGGTATGAAACATGAAAGGACCAAAATTGTTCCCATTTGATTTCTTTCCTCCCCTTTAGAACTACCAAGCAGAACTGATTAATCTTGTATATTGAAGAATGCTAATTATTTCCTCCTTTGACCGCCTGGTATCATAGCCCTTGACTCTTAGGGAAGCTAGAATGCCCCCTTGAACCCCCTTCCCTCAAATAGGGTCACTTCTTTAAAGCTTTTTCTCCAGCTCCCCACACCCAAAGGTAAGTTTAAAAAAAAAAAAAAACAAGAATAGACAAAGTTTATGGTTTTTCTTTATTGCATTTTACTTTCAGAGAAAGTCTTGAAAAGAATCATGATGAAATCACTGGGAGAAGTAGAGAAACCAAAAGTAGGGAATAAAACAACTTTCAAGTGAGAATAGACTGAGAAAAAGGAAAACAGACTATTGGTAAAAAGGGGGGGAAAGGGGAAAAGTATTATGTATACAGGAAGTTTTCCCATAGATGCTAATTGCTTCAAGTCCCAAAGAAACAACTGGCAAACAGAATTAGCACTTGGAGGAAAAACCCTTCTAGTTATCAAGTTAGGTAAATGTTTATTCTTTTTAAAGTGTTAGTAAGAGATTAAGGAAAAGGTGGTTGGCTGTGTGCCAACAATAATACATACAACAATTATATATATGCATAGATACATATCCCATTATCACCGCTTTTAAGAAATAAGAAAACCAAGAAACAACAGGGAATTCTATTTTGTATTAATGTTTTGCAGTTACTTTAAACTTGAATTAAGGTTTCATAAAAACAAATGAGCCTGTGTTCCTACATCTGCCAATAATTTTCACAGTTTACTGTAAGAGCAGGGAAGTTTTTCTTTTGGACTTTGAAGAGAAAAAGGCATGTGACTCATGAAGGTAGGCCATGGATATACTAAATTCTTATATGTACTGACTTTCTGAGTTTGGAATAATTACTCAAAATCTGTTTCTCATGATACCTTAAAATAATAGTTTCATTAACCTTTAGAGTTGTATTGAGTTCAAATTTCTGAAAGTGGTAAGATTAAGGATTTGCAAATAAAAACACAGAAAAAAGGTTTATTCTGTGTCTTTTTTTGTCATAGCATAGAAATTATTTTAGAAAGTCAACGCCCCTTCCATTTATTGATATGCAAATCAATAATCTTTTTACATTTAAAAGAGAATCAGGAGCAAATTTCCTTTACCAGAGCATCTTTTATCACAGTTAAATTCTGTGAGTTGCTAAATGTATTCCTTTTGCTTTTGCCAGAAGACAAGAAATAATGCAAAGTCTTCGTATAACGAAGAGTACTAATGTATAAAAGTGAAATGTCATTCTATAAAATAGAAATCAGTAAGAATTCAATATGTTTAAAATCATTTCAGAGGAATCACCATTATGTAACAGTTCTCTCACTATCCATCAAAATTATTGCCAAGGGGTTAGCCAAAGAACTAATTTAGATATAGAACAAGCAGTTTCAGAGACAAGAGACCGCCACAGCAAGAAACAAATCAACAAACAACTCATCTCATTATTGCCGTCAAAACAAAATCAAAGTTAGAAAGTTTATTATTTCAGGGGCACCTGGGTAGCTCAGTCGGTTAAGCGTCCGACTTGGGCTCAGGTCGCAAGATTACAGTTTGTGGATTTTGAGCCCCAAGAAGGGCTCTGTGCTAACAACTCAGAGCCTGGAGCCTGCTTCAGATTCCTTATCTCCCTCTCTCTCTCTCTACCCCTCCCTCTCCTTAAAAAATAAATAAACATTAAAAAAAAGAAACTTTATTATTTCAATAACACCTAATTCTATTACAACCAACTGAATTTAAGTAACATACACCTCTATTATTTCTTTAAACCATTGATTTCTCTTTTTAAATACATATACTTGAAAAAATATTTTGAAAATTTATTTTTGAAATTTTTATCGGTTATGTTTGCAATATTCTGATTTCAAATACAGGCAAAGTGACATACCCAAAATTCACTTTAAGGGAAAGGGTATATGGGGAGGACATTGAAGAGATAGACACATATCCTCCAGAAATCTGACACCAAGTTACAAGGAGAGCCTCCCACAATTCCCAATCAAGTGAGACATGCCACAGATATTAAAGTACCAAGAAGAAAGATAATCAACAGTCCATTCAAATATGAGCACCAACTGTCAAAAGGCATAAGGCCTAATTTAAGATTGAGCTGTTTCTCACATGGGCAGCTCTACGCAGGCAATGGATCAACAGAGGAGTATTTACTTGACGACGATTAATGTTTCTCCGGAACAGCTCTTGGGGACCTGCTAGTACTTAAATACAATTTTGCATGAACTAATCATTTTCAACATTAACTTTAAAGACAATGTCAGTAATGCGTCACTTATCTGACAAGATAAAAAAAAGGGGGGGGACACTGAGGAATTGAATATAACTAGATATTCTGGATAGCATAGGTTTTCTTCTTAAAGCGCTAGAAATGATTTAATTTAAACCACATGTATTGATTCTTTTCTGAAATAGCACCAGTTTCTCTGCCTTAAACTAATAAAACACAGTATAGTTTAACCTATTCCTAATGACCCAGAGGGATTTTATAATCAAAAACAGTAATACCAGGATGTCCCTAGGAGCTTAGAAGTACTTAGTATCCTTCACCCTATAATAAATAATCATGGCCTACTAAGTTCCTGAATTCCTAGGGGTGTAATTGATCTGGATGGTGTTCATGATTGATCTTCCTGCCGTCCCCTCTTGTTGCCATAGCTCTCCCACAGCACTGCTTGCATATATATACACATTCACACAACTCCCTTCGAATTGTCTTATCACATTAGCCTGGGAAACCAACCAACCAATATTTTTAATGGATATATAAAATAAGAGGAAAGAACCTCAGAATATGCTAAAACAACTCAAGTATTTGGGGGCATTTACTCAATGTAAAGGCCATTTGCCTACTTTTCCTATTTCCCTTAATATTTTGGAGATATGAATAAGTATATTCAGATAAGTGAATTATTATTGCGTTCTACGATCTTTGTATAAATTTTAGGCATTGCTCTTTATACTTAATAGAAAGGATCTCTGTCGATAATACTCATCACAGTAGATGCCTATATATCCTGCATTCAAAGTAGGGTTAGAATACAAAAACCCCAGGAATTCCTAAATCCATACCAGTAATACATAGATATAATAAATGGAGAAGAAGGGAGTGCTCTTATTTATGGTGGAATGTTGAATGCCAAGAGGTAAGGGTGGAGGGCATGCTGGAATTAGACAATCATTATTTTGCAACCATTGTGGCGAAGATTAGGTAAGACAAAACCCATCAATGGATGCTAATGTAAGGAGAAATTTTGATGAGGAACAGGACATTTGCATCATCTTACAGGTCTTCCTATAGACTTCCTATTAGTTGCGTAGGAAAAACACCAATGATACAGCAGAGAAATTGGACAAAATCTTGACCAGGTAATCAAAATTAACATCATGAGTGAGGGACAGACGAACATTGTTTGCCTTGAGATGTGATTCCCAGAGGACACGGCACCGAATGAGGAAATGAAGAATTCTAATGGGGAATCTAATAAAGAAATATCAGATCCCCAATGAAGAATGTTCTGGGTTTCGTTTTGTCTTTTACTTAGGGTGGGGGAGGTGCTTGGTGGTCGTATTCTTCAGGGATGTCAGTGCCATAAATGACAAAGGCTATGAACATATCCCAACTGAAGAGCCATGACAAGTAAATGCAATATGAAACACTACACTGGAACCTTTACTGGAGGGGAAAATAATTCTATAAAGCACATTATTGGGTTAATTGGCAAACAGATGGTAGATTGATTAGATAAAAGTATCAATGTTAAAATCACTCAAGTGGATAACTATACTGTGGTTATGTCCCTAAATGCTGCAGTATTTAGGAGTAAAAGACTAGAAGGTGTGCATGGCTGAGAAATACCTCGAGAGTGAGGAGAAAATAACATGTTAAGTGATGCTGGTAATGGGTGTTTGGGTGTTCCTTGTAAATGCCTATAAATTTGAAATTATTTCCATATAAAAAGCTATATTTTTTAATATTAGGATTTCAAAAAAGGAGCAGCTGTAAAAGTTGTCCATAGACCCTAACATTACAATTATTTTACATGACCACCTTACTGCCAAATCCCATAGGCTTTGTTGACTCCTTCCCTGAAATTGTCTCATCTCTTGGGGTAAAATTATAGAAACAATGCATTTCATAATTGAAGAGTTATCCTACCCAACTTTTAAATCTTATGAATGAGGAAACTGAACCTCAGAGATTCGAGATTTACCCAGGATCCCTTAACCAGTTAGCATGATGGCACAATCTTGATTCTATTTCCGTGTTGATAGCTGCTAAACTGCTACTGCTCAGTTTCTCTCATTTCCCCTTTTCCCCCTTTCTATCCCTGAGTTTTCTATGGGCCTGTATTCTCTCCTAACTATGACCATATAGGGGACTTAGAGAATCTTTCAGTTTCAGCTATCACTGCTCCATTGGGAATTCTCACTCAGACTTCTGTCTGATTGCCTCAACGACATCTATATGAGGACATTCCATCCTCTACATGTTTAAATCTCTACATGTCCAACCTCTACGTATTTAAAACTGAAACAGCCACAAAAGAAAAAAATTAAAATAGCTAATAAAACCTATAATAGGTCCATCCTTACTGATAGACTAAACAGGATTATATTTTGCCTCAAAGACTGACCAGTCAAAGAGATCTATACTTTTAAGGTTTAGCCAAGATGTGGGCAACAGTCTCTTTCATACATTGATGGTGGGAGTTAAAATGAGTATATCTCTTCATTGGACATTGTACTGAAAGCAAGGAAAATTGTATTACATACATACCCTTTGACCCAGCAGTTTCACACATAGAATCTCGTCCTTCAAAAATGTTGTGACGAAGTTCAAGGAGATATACAGGACTGCTCATTAAATATTGTCTGTAAGAGCAAAAATTGAAATGCCAAATGCCCATCAATATGGGAGTGGGTAAATGCAATTATATTATGTCCTTACAATGAAAGGATAGCCCTATGTGAACCAATATGGAAGAAAACCCAAGCAGGTTGAAAAGACCTATGACCACTAGAGTTCCATTTCCCTTTCTTGGTTGGTACATACATAGACATCAGCCTGGAAAGCTATGTGAACAAACTACCACAGTGGGTTTACCCAAAGAGAATGGAATTGGGGGTGGGAAAGGGGACCCTCAGTTTTCCACTTTACATAGTTTCATAGTTTGCTATTGCTGTTGTTTTTTTGTTAGAAGTATGTATCCCTTCTCTCAACAATACTAAAACATGGAAAGAGCCTAAGTGTCCATCCACAGATGAATGGATCAAGAAGATGTGGTTTATCTATACCATGGAATACTACATGGCAATGAGAAACAATGAAATCTGGCCATGTGTAGCAACATGGATGGACCTTGAGAGTGTTATGCTGAGCGAAATAAGTCAGGCAGAGAAGGACAAATATCATATGTTTGCACGTATAGGAGGATTAGGAGGAACTTGACGGAGGAACAAGGGGGAGAAGGGGGGAAATGGTGGGGGAAAGGGAGAGAGGCAAACCATGAGAGACTCTTGAATGCTGACAAAAACTGAGGACTGATGGATGTGGGTGGGAGGAGGGATGGGCATGGAGGAGGGCACTTGTGGGGATGAGCACTAAGTGTTATGTGGAAACTAATTTGACAATAAACTATTTGTAAAAAAAATAAATTAATTAATTAAAAAAAAAGAAGTATGTATCCCTTTATAAAAGTAACAACAAAAGTGTTGCTTTCTTTCTAACTTGAAATGAATTCCTTCATCCCCATTCCCGCCAACACCACTTCCCATCATTCCTTCTCTCTCCTGAGCATTAGAATCACCATTAACCCTTTTCTTTTCTCTTTGTTATTATTTATCCATTTCGTCCTGATCCTTATAGTTTTTTGCAGGTTTTTTTTCTTTTGCAAATATTAGCCCAAACTATGTACATAGAAAAGAACTCCTACTTGATCTCTTAGGGTTAGCTACTCTCCAGACATTTTTTTTCTTTTTTACACAAGCATTCCTACACCATTTTCATTGTGTCACATGTCTTCTCTATCCCACTCAGAAATCCCCAGTTGTTCCTTGTGATTTACCAAGGTGACATCCAGGGACTTCCATAACCTCAGCTTATCCCATGAATTCACCTCATCTCCACTCCACACACTAGCCATGCCATCCATCCTTCGATTTATTCATTCAGAAAGCAAACACGTATTTCTCCTCACAAACACCAGTTATAGATCTACTCCTATCATTCCATTCCATTCCAGCATACCTTAGCCCTGCCCCGCTTACCTGCCTATTCTAAAACTCTTTAGGGCCTGGCATACGATCCTCCTCTGCTCTTTCCATGAAGTTATACCTATTTTTACATCCATTTCACACTGACATCTCCCTTCTCCAAACCCCTACTGAGATTAGTGTTGATATCACTCTCTAACTTTGAAAATTTATTTCATCATGACTTAGGATTTAATATGTGCATTTCTTATATTCCCCAATCTATTGAAGCTCCTGGAGAACAGAATACAGTCACTCTCTTCTCTCTCTCTCTCTCCTCTCTCTCTCTCTCTCTCTCTCTCCCTGTCTCCCCCCCGCCCACCCCGGATTCATGTTTGTTGAACATTTATAATAGACAGACAACACATTAAATGCCCAGCCCATGTCATTTCATTTTGTTCTCACAACAACCCCAAAATGTAGATATTTTTACATTTTGAAAATGAGGCTTGGAGAAGTTGGACAGCGTGCCCAGGGTCATGCTGCTAGGCAATCACAAAGCTGGGAAGTAAATCCAGGCAGTCTGACTCCGTCTCCAGGCTATCCTGTCTCCCTATAAAACTGGGCTTCTTATATATTCTTGTCGATGAACAGCACAATAGCATGTACATTAATGAAGCTTGGACAATGCTTGTTAAATGTAGTGTACTTTATGCTAACAATGAACAATTTGAGATGTGATAGCCCATACATGTTTAAGAATAGTCTTCTCTAGATTTTGCTTATGGAAGCTTGTTCAAGAATCCCAGAGTAAAACTGCCTTCAAAAACCTAAATACTTTTAGAATAATGGGAAAAGTTAAACAGGAAAAAATGGCACTAGGCCGAATCCCTCATTTAGTCCACCCAAGTATATTTAAAAAAATATAATGAGGGAGATGATTTTCTACCATAGTAGTGCAGTTATAAAGTTGGTTATCACATTACAGATGGGAAAAGCTTACTGCATAACCACTGAGTCCATTTCCCAGGAGAGATGCAATTCTATCTGTGGTTTCACATTCCAGAAAGAAATATTCTTACTCCTTCTGGAAATTAGTAACATAAGCATCTTAAACTACTTTTGTTAGAACAACCAATACATTTTATTTAATTTTTACTGTATTTAATTGAGCCTTCATTTAGCAAGACAGATTTTCTTCATTATGACTTAATCCTGCATACACAAATTTGAAACTCATTGTTGAATACTGGCAATTATATCTGACTTTAAAAGTTATGGTATCTATAACACAGTAATTATTATTTAAGAATATTCCACTTGAGTACAGTGGTGGCAAAGTTAGTTACAGATTGATTTTCAAAGAGTGACTGACTTTAGGGGCGCCTGAGTGGCTCAGCTGGTTGAGCATCCAACTCTTCATTTTGGCTCAGGTCATGATCCCAGGGTCATGGGATCAAGCCCCATGTTAGGCTCGTGCTGAGCATGGAACCTGCTTAAGATTCTCTTTCTCCCTCTGCCCCCCTCCCCTACTCAAGCTCATTTGCTCTCTCTCACTCTCTCAAAAAAAAAAAAAAAAGAAAGAAAGAAAGAAAAGAAAAGAAAAGAAAAGAAAAGAAAAAAGAAAACATGACTTCAAAAACAAGAACAGCCTGGGGTGCCTGGGTGGCTTAGTCGGTTGGGCGTCTGACTTTCTCTCAGGTCATGATCTCGTGGTTCGTGCCCCGAGACGGGCTCTGTGCTGACTGCCAGCTCAGAGCCTGGAGCCTGTTTCAGTCTGTGACTCCCTCTCTCTCTCACCCTCCCCTGTTCACACTGTCTCTCTCTCTCTCTCTCTCTCTCCTAGAAATAAAAAAAAAAAAAAATAAGAACAGCCTGATATGTTACTTTTCAAAAAATTGTTTTAAATTTACTGATATGGGCTATAATATAAACATTACCAGCTTACACACTGAAACTAAAATAAAACCATTTTAAAACTAATAGGCTTTATGGCTGAATTATATCTAGACATAAATATTGCTTATGTTTACTTATGTTTCAGTATTTTTCTTTCCTTTCAACATTATTAATTTTGAAATATAACCACAAAAGGGGCAGGGCTTCTGATAGATTAAAAACATATTTATTGACTACCTTCTAAACTTGGTAAACTGAATATACATGTTTATATCTGCTACCTCCCCAAACTGCCCTAAAAGTACAATAAAGAATGAAAAGAATGAAAGAGGAGATGATAACAAACAAAAAACTTTAGAAAGATAGAAAAAAAAAAAGATAAATAGAAAGGACCAAGCAGAGTAAAGTGAAATTAAGTATTGAGGGGGAAGGCAAACAGAAGTCAGCTGATTCACACATCAGAACTCTGGAAAGTTGAAGAATTGGAGACGTTGGGACTGAGAAAAGTAAGGATGAAAAATGCCTTCTATAATGGAGAGGGGGGCCTGGGTGGCTCAAGTGGTTAAGCATCTGACTTTGGCTCAGGTCATGATCTTGTGGTTTGTGAGATCCAGCCCCCTGTAGGGCTCTGTGCTGACAGCATGGAGCCTGCTTGGGATCCTCTCCTCCCCCCCCCAACTCTATTCCTCCCCCTCTCCTCGCTCTCCCTCTCAAAATACATAAGTAAACATTAAATTTAAAAAAAAATAAAATGGAATTGGAGAAAAGCCTGCATGAGAACATTTGGACATATAGTGCTTGTCCCACCTCAAGCTGTCACCTCTTCCTGCTGCCCCAGGGAGAGGATGGACTTTTGGTTTCTTGTTTGTTTGGGATACAAGTGAGTGAGGGACAGAGAGAGAGAAAGAGAGAGTGAAACAGGGCTCACCCAGAGCAGGGCTCAAGCTCACCCCATGTGGAAACTGAACTCACGAACCATGGGATATGACCTGAGCTGAAGTGAGATGTTTAACAACTGAGCCACACAGGTGCTCTGGACTTTTGTTCTATGGAGAATTAAACTAGAAAGCTTGAAGAGAAGTATCTGAATTTTAGTATGAGCAATCAGTCAAGGACACCAAACATTTTAAGAAAGTCTCTAAACTAAAAGGCAGAAGCAAGGGGAAATTTTTAAAAAGTTGAATCGATATCTATAGCAAGATATAATATTGCATTTGTTAAATAAGACGAGGGTACCATGAAAAAGTTACAATCAGTTTGTAAGAGAAAAGGCTCTTACAAATTAAAAATGTAACAGCCAGTATAAAGATGTTAGTGGGAGGTTGGAAGACAAAATTGAAGAAATTCCCCAGAGAGTAAAAGACTGTAGATCTAACCGTATCACAACTCTATACTAACCTAAAAGTGTGGGCAAACTAGTGCTATTATACACTGTAAAACTGGTAAAATTTCTACAGGGGGCAGTTTGCAATTTCTTTCAAAATTAAAAATATACATTCCCTTTAATCCAGAAATTCCATTTCTAGGAACTTTATCCTACAGGTAAACTCACTCGAATATAAAAGGATGTATGCATATACAAGGATAGTAATCACAGAGGCTGGAAATATACTAGATGTCATCAGGTGGAAACTCGTCCAAAAAATTATATTAAATCCATACAATAGCATACTGCACAGCGATTAAAAAAAATGAGATCATTCTAGATGTTCTTAGATGGAATGGCTTTTAAAGTATACCGAAAAAAACAAGATGTGGAGCTGTGTGTTCATCCACAGTCCAGTAGGATAGACCAGAGGGATATTAGTGGCTAGGCGTACTGGTGAAAGAGAGACTAACTTTACGTTGTTTGCCTTTTTTGGGTCTTTTAAATTCTATATCTGTTTTTTTTTTTAATGTTTATTTATTTTTGAGAGAGAGGGAGGGAGAGAGAGAGGGAGAGAGAGAGAGAAAGCACAAACAGAGGAGGGATAGAGACACAGGGAGTCACTGAATCTGAAGCAGGCTCCAGGCTCTGAGCTGTCAGCACAGAGCCCAACTTTGGGCTCGAACTCACAAACCATGAGATCATGACCTTAGCTGAAGTCAGATGCTTAACCAACTGAGCCACCCAGGCACCCCTATATCTGTTTTTTAAAAATTACTTTTTAACCTACTGAGTCCATGCCTCCATTTATTGTTTTTAAAAGTCTTAGTATCCAATCAAAATAAATTTTGTAACTCTCCTCTGAATCATTCCTGAATCCATTCTTTTGGTTGAAATGCCCTAAGCTAGATCCTGTACTACATTAAACAATGTTCTTGAATATGACATTTTACTATAATCAATGACTATATACCCTTTCCTATCCTTGGTTTTTTTGTTTGTTTTTTTTTAATGTTAAGGTTCTTTTTTTTTTTTTAATGTTTTATTTATTTCTGAGAGAGAGAGAGAGACAGCGTGAACAGGCGAGGGTCAGAGAGAGAGAGGGAGACACAGAATCCGAAACAGGCTCCAGGCTCTGAGCTGGCCGTCAGCACAGAGCCTGACATGGGGCTCGAACCCACGAACTGTGAGATCATGACCCGAGCCGAAGTCGACGTTTAACCGACTGAGCCACCCAGGCGCCCCTCCTATCTTTGGTTTTTAATTATAGGGCAATACTCATGGCATATGATATTTTTTCATATTCATAGTGTGTGTACCTCTTAACCCATACTTCTGGCATCACCCATACTCTCTGCTAAAATGTGACCTGAAGTGACAGTGAACCAGAAAATATTCCTCCCCTGACAACCAGGTGTGATGACCTAGGCCAAGCTGAACCATGTGCTTCTCCCAGGAATTTGGAATAAGGTCACAGAAACATTCAGCTGGCCTTGGGAGCCAAACTGCAAAGTTGTGTAGCCCGCAGTGTATGGTGGAACACACACACGTAAGCAGCGAACAGAAAGCCGGTCTCCAGAGAGGCATACAAAAATGATGAGGGCGGGGACAGAAACCACATGAGAGAGAACTCCTGACCTCACAATACAGGCCTGTTGGCCTTGCTTCCCTTATGTCCTGGTGGTTGTCTGACATGTCCACTTCTTAAACTACCGGGAGTAGTTCTCTACTTCTCATGCCCTACCATTTCCTAGCTACAATATGAACAATGATACGTAGACTATTTTCAAGCCTTGTTACTCACAACTAATCTTTTCTTAATACTTCTCAATGTTTATCTTGGTATGAGTAATGTTATACTGGTGAGCTGGGAGTTAGTCATCATTCTCCCAGTAAACCACAACCAACAACTCGATTCTCTATATCCAGTTTCTTTCACTTTATAAATAGGACGATAGGGGCACCTAGGATGGCTCAGTCTGTTAAGCATCTGACTTTGGCTCAGGTCATGATCTCGTGATTCATGAGTTCAAGCCTGTGTCGAGCTCTGTGCTGACAGCTCAGAGCCTGGAGCCTGCTTCGGTTTCTGTGTCTCCCTCTCTCTCTGACCCTCCCCCACTTGCACTCTGTCTCTCTCTTTCTCTCTCTCTCAAAAGTAAATAAACATACATACATATATAAATAAAGGATGATAATATTCACCCAATCTTCTTCTTATCATTCTTCTGAAGATTAAATAACATTATAAAGCCAAAAAATAAAAAAAGAAACTTTGAGAAGTGTTTTTAAATGTCAGCTATTACAAGTAATATTAGTTGTTATGTGTTAAAATGTTAGTTTTTTAAAGATTTTTTTATTTGAGAGAGAGAGAGAGCATGAGTGGGGGAGAGTGGCAGAGGAGGAGAGACAGAGAGAGAGAGAAAGAGAGAGAGAGTCTCAAGCAGGCTCCACACTCAGCACAGAGCCCAATGTGGGGTTCAAATCCCACAATTCCCAGATCATGGCCTGAAATGAAATCAAGAGTCAGACACTCAACCAACTGAGCCACCCAGGCTCCCCTAAAATGTTAATTTCTGAGCACTTCTCCCAATCACTGAAGTTGATTTAAAAGTTTGGTTCTAGCTTGTAGTCACAGTATCTCCATTTTTTCCCCTTTGTTTGCAAACTGCTGCCCAGGGTCATCAGGTCAATGCTTAGGTTAGGTTGGGTTTATCTTGCTCAAGGCTTGGGCACTGTCTTTCAGATGTCTTCGAATGCTCTGCGTCACCAGCCCCTCTTTGCCTTGCCCTCCCCATGTCAGGTCAGGCTCCTGGAAACTGAACTGTGCCTATCTTGCCTGGAAAACAAATTCAGACAAATTTACCCGGGCAGCATTTAACCAATGCATCTATTCTTTTCAATGTTCTTTATGTGCTAAACCCATGTCAGGTTTTAAACTCAAATTATAAAATCTCACTCTCCTATTAAGTCTCTGGAGTATCAGGAAGGCAGCCACCTGGTGGTATCCAAAAAATTAATCATCCTTCAACCTCCATCCTTCTTCAGCAAGGACAAAACCCCACCCTGTTCTTCTTACAAACATGAGCTCTTCCCTAACTTCTTTTCCTTTGATATTTATTTCAATTTGATGTTACCTGTACATGTCTATTTCCCATTAGGCAGGCCATCAGTGTGATTTTCTCAGGCTTCATCTAACTCCCTAGGGACAACCAAACGGGTACTTACGTTTCAAATGAAATATGAATCCTATTCAATTAACCATATAAAATGTGTTATATAATCAGCAAACAGAAGTCAAATCTAAAAATAGTATTCAACATTTAGGACAAGTGATAGAGACAAAAAGTCAGGAAGAAGATGGAAACTTCGGGTAAAGAATTCAACTACTGAGATTGTAGTATTTGTTTTCTACAGAAAGCCCTCCAACACAACGCATCCTATAGTGGGATTTATAAGAAACCTGTTTCCTCCTTCAATGTTATCAGGAAGAAACTAAAAATGTAGCCAATGTAAAATTGAACTATTAACTGGAAAAGTTTAACATGTTAAAAATCTCTGCTCATAAAAAAGATGTGTTACAGGAGAAAAAAAATGAAAGGAGTGGAGAAGGTAATTGTCCAGCCACAAAAGTGCTCATGTAGCTAAAACAAATATTCTTAAAGTGAAAAATGTCAATCTATCTGACTCACACCAGGCAATCTCTTGCTCTATAATTTATTCCCAAAATGAATCTTTCTACCAGGGTTGGTGAGGGGCAAAGGTGCAGAGAGAAGAATGAGGGGCTGCATAGATGAAAGTTTTGTAGATTAGCTAGAGAATTTGGAAAATTCCCATTCTCATTCATCTCATGCCCATTTGGTAGGGTCTCCTTAGCCTCTGTATCCTGATTCAACTTCTCATCCTGCAAAGCCCAGGGAGGTCTAGTCCTAATACCAATTATAACTGCACACCCCCCCCCCCGCCCCCCGCTGCCCCGGGAGGCCCTTCCAAAAGCAACAAGATCTCCCACGTGTTCATTACATTTGGCATCTGGGCTCCATTGTGCACCAGACTAAACCAATTTTCTTTCCTTCTTTCTTTCTTTTATGTACTTAATAGAACTTCTGGAAACCATTGTGTTACCAACTGGCAATGCCTTTTCCATGGCACTTCCTACCTTGTATTTTGTTAAGATCTAATTTCTTTCAAGAAGACTTTAAGCTCCTTGAGGATAAGATCTGCAAATGTCCAGTCCTTCCTTACCAATATCCCAGTGTTTTGCACAGAGAAGGTTATCATTAGTTATATAATGAATCAAGAGAGATACTAATGACAATGGACAAGTCATTTTTCCAAAGCCCTTGAATTAAAATTTTTGTAGTAGTAAGCCAGCAACGCCTTCAAAATCCTTGTCATCACTCACTTTCTCTTTTACCACCTTTCTTATTTACTTAACTTTTATTAGTGATACAATGGTGTATACTGACTACAAGGGATGCTTTAATGTTGTAGTTTTTCATCAGATATATTACAAGCAGCTTCTCTCTCTTCCCAGTGAGTTTCTAAGTTTCTTGAAAGTGGGGACCATGCCTTCAATCTCATAACACCATTCATACACCATTCTGTGCACAGCATTGATCGACGTTGACCAAGTGTTTTCCATGGACCAGATACTTCCTAAGCACTTCATACATATTTAATCATTTAACCCTGATGGCAGCCCTACAGAACAGGTGGCTCAGGGTGACAGCTAGAAAGTGACAGCACCAGGATTTGATCCAAGGTCATCTTGTTCCAGGCTCAAGGTCTTGACCATTCCACTCTACTACCTCCTATAGAGAAAGCATTACAGTGGCTTCCTGAACAACTGGTTTAATCTAAAATGTCTATTAAAGGCATGATTTTGGTAAACAATGGTTTGTAATACGGTCAGGTGGCAGAGATGTTTCTTCTCCGTTGGTTGTATTCTTTATATTACTAACACATCCCCTTTACTATTATCATGGGATTCTGTTTTTCATGGAAATCTCACACTACCTCTAAGTTCTCCATGACACCACAACCTTTTAAAAGTAAGGTTATTTCTGACACTGGTGTACCTCTCAGAACACCAAACCCAAAGTTCCGAGCTGCTTCACATAGGCAGACTTAACCTGAAGTTGAGTCTCAGCCTTGCTCCTTACCAACTATGGGACCTCAGGCAAGTGATTGAAATTCTTTCAGCTTCAGCTCTTTATCAGAAAAAAAAAATTATTTTCTAATGAAATCTCCATAAGAGAGTTACCATGAAGTTCAGAGATGATGTAGGAAAGATGGCTAGCACAGCATTTGGGACATAATAAAAACTCAATTAACATAGTTGTTATTAATCTCTTAGCAATTCACATGATTATTGTTGTATGAGAAAATCAACATAGAGGTATTCTTAAGGATCTGCCCTCTCACGGAGCCTATTGGTGCTATTAGTTTCTTGTGCTGTTGTTCAGACTGATCAGATTATTACTGATGCTTATGACCCATTAATCAGTGAAAGGAGGCAGGTCTCTTTGGATGGATCCACAGATACTTGCTTTAGTTCCTACCAGAGAATTTACCGGGAGGTGGCTCACATTTTGCCTCTCGTGGTTAATCCCACAGCTGTTAAGGGGAGGGTACATTTCACCTCCCATGGTTGGCCCCACAGTCAAGTAAAGGAGGGGACAACGATATCATTGGTCTTGGGGGATTTCTTTCACATAAGAATAAATAAAAATTCCCCAAACACTCTTCCTAATGCATAGTTGCTTATAACTGTGCCTCTTAAGTGCTAAATTCCTGGAAAATCAGGAAAGATTATAAACGCTAATCTTTATCAGCGAGAAATCCTGATGATCCAGGTTGTTACAGCAACTAAAAGGAAAAGGAAAGCAAATGATACTTACTTTGGTCTCGTCTAAAACCAGGCAGTGCAGAATAATAGAATCTTGGCATTGAGGAGATGTGAGGATCTCCCCATCTTCCTCCCCTCTGCAGCCTTCTCCCACCGATCTTTGGATTCCATTACAAAGAACGGAAGGTGGCCATCCAGTCTCTGCCAGAAATGTGGAGACCTAGAGACCTGAGCTCTCATTCTGAGCTCTGTCACTAGTGCAGACAATTCAATCACCGCCAGCCCCGGTTTCTTCTATTGTGAAACATTGGCTCTCTCTCTGACCTGCCCGGCTGCAGCTCCCACCCTGGCCCCCATCCCATGAAATCAGCAGCCCCCAACTTATACACGGGTCCTCTTCCAAAAGATCACTGAAGCCTGTTATTTGGAACTCAGAAAAGATTTCCTGTTGAAACATTATAAATGATGGTTGGGATCTCAGGTTTGTCCACAGCACTCTTATTTCATTCATAACTATAGTTAAATTCTGACACTAGCCCAAGAGTAAGAGGGAGGAGAAAGAATTTCTGTCCCCTTTTCTGGACACAAGTCAACACTAGACTAGCCTTTGAAAAGTGTGCTATTTATTTTGGAACACTCTCACTTCCTTTCCTTTTCTTCCCTTCCATCTTCTCAGATCCTTTATTCTAGTGGCTCAAAGACTGCAACTATAGCATCTCATGCAGGCTTACTTCACTCTGCAAAGTCCTTAAGGTTCTGTATCGTCTCCATCCTCCACTGTAACTCTTCCCCTTCCCCCATTCCTAGCTCCTGCTCATCTAATCGTCAACCCTTCACCTTCTCCTCCCTCAGTGAAGCATCTGCAATTAGACAAAGGAGAAGGAAATTTGATTTAAATAATGTGTGAACACCTAAGCACAATAAAAGTCAACACTTATACAGTGCTTTCCTGTGTGTCTAGCACTATTCTTTTTTTTAACGTTTACTCTTTTTTGAGAGACAGAGAGTGAGTGGAGGAGGGGCAGAGAGAGGGGGAGACACAGAATCCAAAACAGGCTCAGGCTCCAGGCTCCAAGCTGTTAGCCCAGAGCCCAACGTAGGGCTTGAACTCTCAGACCACGAGATCATGACCTGAGCCAAAGTCGGACGCCTAACTGACTTTAGGCGCCCGGCCTAGCACTATTCTAAGCACGCATCAACTCTTTAGAGCCTCAACAATCCTGGGAAGGAGGTGCTATTATTATTTGCATTCCACAAATGAAGAAACTGAGGCACAGAGAGGTTAAATAACTTGCCCAAGGTCAGTATGCTATAGTCAGTGATGAGTTGGCTTTGAATCCAGACAGTCTAATACTGAACACTGTGCTCTCATGTTAACCTTCCCAGGGGGATTGATATCTAAATATGGCATGCTTCTTAACCCAAATGATCTCTACATTTCAAGCAGCATAAAAGACAAGAGAAAATATTCAAGCAGTGTTGGAGAACACATTCTGGGACAGGCAGCCATCAAGTCAGGGTGGCAAATACCCACATAGGTGATGAAAAGGAATGAAATGGTGAATTCAAAATGGCGACTTAGATTATATTCATTCTACACAAATAAATGGTCATCTCATCGATAGAGAAAAAGGCACACTCCTGTTTTGTTTTGTTTTGTTTTTCTGGTTCTCTCGTTCTACCTTTCTCTTCCTAATGTTGGTACAGACAGAGATACTAGAAACAGTGGACATTTCTTATAACATACTTCTAAGAAAGAAGGCAGTATCCTTGTGATGATAATGGCCATCAGCCTTGGTCCACGAAGTGTGAGGCCCTCCCTATGGGAACTGGAGAGTACATGTTTCTTGTAGAGAGGCAGCTCTTCTCAGCCCCAGGTGAAGTTTAGTTTGCAGGGAGGCAGATAGTTCGACTCCAGAGTCTAGGCTCTCAATTGCTTTGTTATATTGCCTGGGTTCAAGTAACACCTGGATCACATTTTTAATGCACCTTGTTCTAATATATTCATTCTCATGGTGAATGGTTGCATCTATGAATAAATTAGAAAGACGTATGTGCTTATCAGGACTCCTTCAGTTGCAAGTGCTCTAAACCCAACTTGACTTATCTTTAAAATATACCCGTGTGTGTGGGGATGTGAGACCCCAGTGTCAAACCTGAACTAAAGCTGGAGGGTTACGCAATATCATCGGGCCTCCTCTTCTCATCTCCCGGCACTTCTATTGGTGGGTGCACCTCATCTACTTCTACGGATGAGAAGACAGCACTCCAGATGCACATTTTTCCAGCTCCGCGGATGTAGCTTTGGTTGAAAAGTCCCCAGGAAAGACTTTAATTGGACTATCTTAGGTTGTGTGTCCTGATCCAATGTCTTCCCTGGGGGAGTTGGATTACTTTGATTAACCAGGGCTAGTTTATTGACTAGTCACCATGATAGAGGGAGAGCGGGTGACAGAGTACTAAGATTCACAGCCCTGCCAAGCTCTGATAAAGTACGAAGGGACAGTTCTCCAAATAAAGGGTGGTTCTGGGCAGTCAAAAACTATAGCTGCCCACTATTATGTTCAATGTTATGTCTAGCTTGAAAATTAGGGAAATTAGGGGCATCTGGGTGGTTCAGTTGGTTAAGTGTCTGACTTCAACTCAGGACGCAATCTCATGGTCCATGAGTTCGAGCCCTGTGTCAGGCTCTGGGCTGACAGCTCAGAGCCTGGAGCCTGCTTCATATTCTGTGTCTCCCTCTCTCCCTCCCCCTCCCCCACTCATGCTCACTCTGTCTCTCTCTGAAAAATAAATAAATATTTTTTAAAAAAAGAAAAATTAGGGAAACTAGAAAGGCAAAAATTAGCTTATACTGGATAACTCAAAAAAATCAGAACTAGCTTTATTTAGTGTACATTTACTTAATGACTGTCTTCAAGATTATGATGTCTAAATAAAAAATGAAAACTTCAGTCAATCCTATAGATGTTTCTAAATATTTAATTGTTTGGGCGTTTTACGAAAAGTATGGATAATTAACCAACTCTTTATTTTTTATCTGGGTGTTTTATTATGTTTTATCTGGATGCTATATAAATTCAGTTGAATGCCATTTAGAATCTAGAATGTGCAACCCTGGTTTTTTTTAATCAAGAGGATTAGATTTTTTTCTTTTTTTTTTTTTAAAGTTTATTTATTTATTTTGAGAAAAAGGTACAGGAGGGGAAGAGAGAGAGGGAGAGAGAAAGAATCCCAAGCAGGCTCCGCACCATCAACACAGAGCCTGATGTTGGGCTCAAACTCATGAACTGTGAGATCATGCCCTGAGCCGAAACCACGAGTCCAATGCTTAACCAACTGAGCCGGGCAGGTGCCCCAAGATTAGATTTTTGTAAGTGATTTAGCATCTTACCATAACATGATTACTCTCAACAAGTTAGAGCTAAACTAAAGAACAAATACGAGATAAAAAATAGGGAAATTGTATTGCCATTACATTTCAATAACTGAGTTGAACAAAGAACTAAAAGTAAGATATGCTGGAACCTCAGGGTGGGTCAGTCAGTTTAGCATCCGAGTCTTGGTTTCAGCTCAGGTCATGATCTTTTCAGGTTCTTGTGATTGATCCCCATGTCAGGCTCTGTGCTGACAGTTCAGAGCCTGCTTGGCAATTTCTCTCTCCCTCTTTCTGACCCCTTCCCTGATTGCACGCTCCCTATCAAAATAAATAAATAAGCAACAACAAAAAAAAATAGGGACGCCTAGGTGGCTCAGTGGGTTGAGCATCCGACTTTACCTCAGGTCATGGTGTCATTGCTTGGGGGTTCGAGCCCCGCATCGGGCTCTGTGCTGACAGCTCAGAGCCTGGAGCCTCTCTCTCTGTCCCTCTCCTACTAGTATTCTGTCTCTCAAAAATGAATAAATGTTAAAAAAATTTTTTAAATAAATAAAGGCAAGATATGCTGTATTTAAGAGTTAGAAGATCATTTAAGTCTTTGTATATCTTCACCATACTTTCGCACTATGTTCAATTGGTAATTTGTACAAACAATACAAAGGTGTCAAGGGGATTTTCTCTTCAAAGTTAATGCCTTGCCTGTTTCTCTTTCAGCATATTACTATCAGCATATGTATTTAATCCCCAATTCCCAGATGTAACATGGTGTGTGAAAGTAAAATGAGCATTAATTTTGTATTGTTAAAACAGATTTATTTCCTTCTCATGAGGCAGGCCCTGGTGCTAAGCACTATACACAGATAACTCGTTTAATCCTACAACCATTCTGGGAGAAGAAGACCATATACAGGTGAGGAAACTGGGTCATTCATTTAATCCTCAAAGTAATCATCTGAGGTAAATACCATTTAAAGTTTTTTAAATTTATTTTTGAGCGAGAGAGACAGACAGACAGCGCATGAGTGGGGGAGGGGCAGAGAGAGAAGACCACACAGAACCTGAAACAGGCTCCAGGTTCCGGGCTGTCAGTACAGACCCCTATGTGAGACTCGAACTCACCGACCAGGAGATCATGACCTGAGCTGAAGTCAAATGCTTAAACAACTGAACCACCCAGGTGCCCCTGGAGTAAATATCATTTTAATCCTCTTACTTCTGATGAAGAAACTGAGGCATAAAAAGGTTTTAAAAATTACCCAAGTTCACAGAGCTGATTAGCTATGACTGGGATTTGGACCCAGACGGTCTAGCTTTTGTGCTTATGCTCTTAGTCACTATTCCACACCTCCTCCTGGTTAGTATATTATCAAGCATACAAGCCATGACTGATGACAGTTAATGCTTAACCAGAAAATATGCATTAAACTGCATTCTTGGTCAAATTCTTCTCTATACATCCAAAGTTATCATAACACTTTTCCCATATTTCTCGTTTTTTGGGAAAAAAGGTGGAAACAACTAGGAGTAACTATCGTATATTATTTTCAAGTAAAATACACCAAGGGGCACCTGTGTGGCTCAGTGAGTTGAGCGTCTGACTCTTGATTTTGGCTCAGGTCATGGTACCAGTGTTGTGGGATCAAGCCCCATGTTGGGCTCCATGCTGAGCATGGAGCCTGGTTGATATTCTATCTCTTTGTCCCCTTCTGCCCTCCCCCCCCCACTTGCATGCTCTTTCTCTCTCTCTCACCCTCACCGAAATAAATAAATAAATACTTCAGTTATATTAAATGCGTCTTTAAAATGTACTTCAATACATTAGAGTTTCATTTAAAACAATGAGAATTATTAACCTGTTTAAACTGTTTCCCAGTATGAGATCAATACTGTTCCTGACTTCAAGCTTTACCCTTATCAGAACTCTGTAAAAAACACAAAAAGGCAGAAAGACCTATGATGTTTGATTAGTCATTAAGGAGGCTTCCTTCACAAACAGTACAGCGCATTCCCAAACCCAATCTCCAAAAATAAAGTAAAATAAAATAAAATACACCAAGATCTGTATGCACATATCTCAAAAAGAAAAGTTTCATAAGATTGCAGTGAAAGAGCCTGAAATGCTCACATTTTCTTACGAGAAAGTCCCTGTCCCCCCTTGTGCCCGTGTCCTATTCAATGTGACAAGAACAGAGAAGGAGCAGCCCACCAGGTAGGTCATTTATTTATTTATTTATTTTTTAAATGTTTTATTTATTTTTAAGAGAGAGAGAGAGACAGCGTGAGCAGGGGAGGCCCAGAGAGAGAGGGAGTCACAGACTGAAACAGGCTCCAGGCTCTGAGCTGGCAGTCAGCACAGAGCCCGACACGGGGCTCGAACCCACGAACCGCGAGATCATGACCTAAGTGAAAGTCGGACGCTTAACCAACTAAGCCACCCAGGCGCCCCCACCAGGCAGGTCATTTAAACCTACCTCCAAATGAAACAGAATTATAACTGGACCTCTCCACAGCCAGTCATTTTTGTCCCAAGAAAAAGGTCCTCGCTCACCCTCCCTTCAAAGCAGAGACCTGTGTGTGAACAGAACTTTGTCTGCATGAATCCCTTTCCAAAAAGTAGACGTGGGACATCTAGTTCTGCTTGCATATATGATAAAGAGAGAGGGGGCAGTGGAGGGAGAAATTCTCAGACGCAGGAGCTAAAGCCATTGTCACATTGTAGAATTTGCTGAGACCTCTGTGTGGCTGATTGCACTCCCCGGAATGACAGTTGGTTTCAGGGAAGCCTCCTTAAATGATTAATCAAACATCCTGGGTCTTTCTGCCTTTTACACAGAGCTCTGATAAGGGTAAAGCTTGAAGTTACAAACAGTATTGGTCTCATACTGGGAAATGGTTTAAATTCAAAATATTTGAAGCAGCATATAGGTGAATAATTCTCATTGTTTTAAATGAAACTGTAATGTGTTAAAGCACAACATTTTAAAGACTCATTTAATACAACTGAAGTGTAAACTTTACATGTGATTTGTTTTTATTTTTTTTTCCAATGGCTTAACCACAAACATTTCTTTCTCTTTTTTTAATGGTTGATTGTCAAGTTGGTTTCCATGATTTGTTTTTAAATTGGCATGCTTTTTTGATAAGCACACAAATATATTTCGAGTATTATATAATCATACCCAAATATATATCGAACACGATATATCCAAGGCATACCATAAAATGTATTCTAATTTTGGCCAATCTTTGCCTTATTTTAGTTTTTAAAATATTTCATATATCCTTTTCCTTATTAGTAAGAAATTTTTTAACCTAATGATGATAATAATACATGTCAACTTAAATATGTGCAAGAAAACACATACTTTTCGAAATTTTCATATAATGTGCACAGCTACAAAGTTTGAGGATCATTGCTCTACAGAATAAAATCCCAGCCTTTTATAGTCTGACCCCCAACTGTCTTCCTAATTGCAATCCTTGGCTATATTTTGCTGTGAGGTTTTAAGAATCCTAAGTAAGAGAAATCCATTTTTTGAAAACCTCATACTTTGACATATAATTTGAATGCAAACCAGCAAAGTGAAAAGAGAAGACCTTAAAAGAAGATGGAGAGAAAAAAATTATCTTCAGAGGAATAAAAATTAGATTTGTGGTAAAAGTAGAAGTCAGAAAGCAGTAAAATAATATATTTAATGAGTTGAGAGAAAACAATCAACCACAAACTTTAAGGCTACCAAAAAGTATCTTTCAAGAATTAAGAGGGGCACCTGGGTGGCTCAGTTGGTTAAGCGTCCAACTTCAGCTCAGGTCATGATCTTGCTGTTTGTGAGTTTGAACCCCACATGCAGCTCTCTGCTGTCAACATGGAGTCCGCCTTGGATCCTCTGTCTTCCTCTCTCTCTGCCCCTCCCCTGCTCAAGCTCTGGCTCTCTTTCTCTCTCTCTCTCAAAAATAAACATTAAAAGAAAAGAGTCTTAAAATAGAGAATTAAGGGGCGCCTGGGTGGCTCAGACAGTTGTGTCCGACTTGAGCTCAGGTCATGATCTCACAGTTTGTGGGTTCGAGCCCCGCGTCGGGCTCTGTGCTGACAGCTCAGGCCTGGAGCCTGCTTCAGATTCTGTGTCTCCCTCTCTCTCTGACCCTCTCCTGCTCACGCTGTCTCTCTCTCTCTCAGAAATAAATTTTAAAAAACATTTTAAAAAAGAATTAAGAGCGTTTGCTAACTTACTGAAGGAATTTCTAAAGAATATATTTCAAGAAGATTTAAGATAATTTCCAATGGAAAGTCTGAGATGCAAGAAGAGATGAAGAGCAAAAAAAAGGGGGGGTTATAAAAGTATTCTATATTATTATATTATACTATATTATATATAATAAAAATATATAAAATTATATATAAAACAATAACAATATCTTGGTAGGTTAAAAATAAAATAAAAATAAAAGCACAGCTGCAGTAGCATGTAAGTCAAATAGTGATTAGGAATGGAATCCTGAAAGGTTCTTGTATTACTTGAAAGGAAGGTAAAGGTATTGATAAATGTTAGACCCTGATAAGTTACGGATGCAGGATAAAATTTCTTCACCAAAAGAATGAAAACAGAGTATATAACCTTCAGACTATTATAGGGAAAGATGAATGGATTAAGAAAAATATACACAATTGGCCCAAAAGAAGCCAAGAAAAGATAGCAAAACAAAACCAAAAACCCACTGGGCATGGGAAGGGAGGGAAGGGGCAGAACAAATAGTAGTAAATAAGACAGTAGGGGGAAAAGCCAAAGATGGCCATAATTAATATATGTAAATTATTATACTTACTCGTATTTTACAGATCTCATTCTCTTTGTACAATCCAATTAAATTACTAATTACTGTCAAAGAGATTACTAGAAAACTCTCACACATTTGGAAATTAAGAAAAATACTTTGAAGTAGCTCAGGATTAAAGAAAAATAATATTAAAAATTAAAGAATATTTATAATTGATTCATAATAACTCAATCATAATAATCATAATAAACTCAGAGAAAAGACCAAAAGTTTAAAACTTAATGAGTTAAACACCCCCAACTAATAGCATAAATCCAAAATAAGTAGAAAGAAGAAATAATTCAGTTGAGGGCAGAAATTAATGGGAAAAATATGTTAGATAAAATCAACAAAGTCCAAATTATTTTTTTGAAAAGACAAATAAAATTGACAGAATTCTGGCAGGATGGACAAGAGGAAAAAGAAAGAGCATCAATAAACAATAGTAGAAATGAAAGGGGCCAGTGTTATAGATGTTAAGACATAGACATAAAAGGTAGATCATACTAAGAGCAGTCATATGCCAATTAAATTGAAAACTTAGGTAAAATGGAAACATTCCTAGAAAAGTGTAACTTAACAAAACTTCCTCAAGAAGATACTGACAACAATAATAGCAAAACCCTAAATCTCAACAAAGTACATTTTGAGAGAACATACCTTGACATAATAAAGGCCATATGTGACAAACCCACAGCTAACATACTCAGTGGTGAAAGAAAGGAGAGCTTTTCCTCTAAGACCAGAAAAAAGACAAGGACAGCCACTCTCACCACTTTTATTCAACATAGTACTGGATGTCTTAGCCATAGCAATCAGACAAGAAAAACAAGCAAAAGGCATCCAAGTTGGTAAGGAGAAAGTAAAACTTTCACTATTTGCAGGTGGTATGATCCTGTATTTAGAAAACCCTAGAGAATCCACCAAAAGCCTACTAGAACTGATAGGCGAATTTAGTAATGTCACAGGATACAAAATTAATATGCAGAAATTGATTGCATTTCTATACACTAATAATGAAATAGAAGAAAGAGAAATTAAGGAGCAACCCCATTTACAATTGTATCAAAAATGATAAAATACTTAGGATTAAATGTAACCAAGGAGAAAAAACAAAACAAAAACAAACAACTCCTCCCCTAACCTTATACTTTTAAAAAATGAAAAGCGTTTAAAATATTCCACAAAACCAAACCAAAACATTTCCCACAATCACTAACCCTACTGGTTTTGCTGCCATTTCTACCAAACATTCAAGAAACACACCATTCCAATCTTTAAAAATTTATACCAGAGTATAGAGAAAGAGAGAAATTCTCTAACTTATACTATTTGGATAACATAACCTTAGAATCAAAACAAGTTAGGATAGAGAAAGAAATAAAAATTAGAACTCATATATTGAAGGGGTGCCTAGGTGGCTCAGTTGGTTAAGTGTCCAACTTCATCTCAAATCATGATCTCAGGGTTCATGGATTTGAACTCCGCATCAGACTTTGTGCTGACAGCTCAGAGTCTGGAACCTGTTTTGGATTCTGTGTCTCTCTCTCTCTGCATTCCCCACCCCTTACGATGTCATTCTCTCTCTCTCAAAAATAAACAAACATTTTTTAAAAAGGAACTCATGTATTAGAATTAAAATTTTTTAAAATTAGAACTCAGTCTTAATTTTGGATGTAAAGACACAAATTTTAAGCAACATATTTATAACTACATCTGGCAGGTTGGATTTATCCCTGAAATATAAGGTAGTTGAACACTAGAAAATCAACTAATATAATTTACTACATTAACAGATTAAAGGAGAAGAGTTATATGATTATTCTGAAAGATGAACAAAAAGATTTGATAAAATATAGTGGCTGTTAACGATCGCAATTCTTAGCAAATCATGAAAAGATGGGTCACTTGGAAAGGGTCAGGTTGGAAAAACATGGCCATCTACCATTTTGCTGCTCCTGCTATCCAGAAGTCTATTTTCCTTCCCTCTGAAACAGGGCTTTCCTAATGACTTGTTTTGACCCACGAATGCAGTGGATGTTGCCCTATACAATTTCTGGGTCTAAACTTTAAGGGGCATGTTGCTTAACTTGTATCCACTTGCAAGCCCTGAGCTTCCATACGGGGAAGTCAGGCACTTCTGCTGGATAGACCTGCCAAAGTCAAAGATCTTGGAAAAAGTAAGAGCATGAGGAACAAGAGACTCCTGTACTCCAGCCATCTCAGCTGGGGTACACCATCTTCTACCTTGTCCAAATAGCAGCTAGCCCTGTTGACAGTATCTAGGATGGAGAGATGAGTTGGCCCACCTGAACCTCACAGCCAACCCACAGAATCATGAAAGATAATAAAATACTTGTCGTTCTAAGCCTTTATGTTTTCGAATGATGTGTTACACAGAAATAAACATCTGATATAATTCTTACCAAAACCCAACACCAATCATCATATTTACTGGTGAAATACTGCAAACACTCTTTTTAAGATCAGGACCAGACCAAGGGTGCCTCTATCACTTGTATTTATAGTCTTTAACATCATAGGGGAGATCCTGACTGGAACAATAAGATTTTTTAAAAAAAGAAGAAGAAAATTAAATTATGAAGATTAGAAAGAAACTAACCAGTAAATATTACAAACAAGCTACAGATAAAATTAAAAATTAATTAATTAATAAGAAGGTTTAACAAGGTTGATGGACAAAAAATAACGGTATTACTACTAATATATGTCAGTAACAGGCAGAAAAACTAAAAAAAAAATGTTTAAGTTTATTTATTTATTTTTGAGAGAGAGGGAGACAGCAGGGGAGGGACAGAGAGAAGGGGAGAGAGAACGTCCCAAGCAGGCTCTGCACTGACAGTGCAGAGCCCCATTTGGGCCTTGATCGCACGACCCTGAGATCATGATCTGAGGCAAAATCAAGAGTCAGAGCTTTAATCAACTAGCCAACCAGGTGTGCCATATTCAATGCAATTTCAATCAAAATTGTTACACAGTTCTTGTTTTCTTTTTTACAGTTTGAATAGGTAATTTAAACTTTTTTTAATGTTTTATTTATTTCTGAGAGAGAGACAGCATAAGCAAGGGAGGGTCAGAGAGAAAGGGAGACACAGAACCTGAAACAGGCTCCAGGCTCTGAGCTAGCTGTCAGCATAGAGCCCGACACGGGGCTTGAACCCACCAACCGTGAGATCATGACCTGAGCTGAAGTCGGACGCTTAACCGTCTGAGCCACCCAGGCGCTCCTTGAATAGATAATTTAAAAATACATATGGGAGGAACACCTGGCTGGCTCAGATGCAACATGAATTTGAGCCCCACGTTGGGCGAGGAGCCTACATACATACATACAAACAGGAAGCAACAGGCCAAGAATAGCTTGAAGAAAAGCAAGATTGGGAGTGAATTGGGGGTAGATGCCTTACAAGATTTCACATTTACTACAAAGCTGTAGTAATTGTGTGGTATTAGTTCAGGAACAGCCCAGGTGACCAATAAAACAGAATAAAGAACCTATAAACAGACTCACACAGATGTGAAATGTTGACTTAGCCTTGAACTGTCAGTACAGGTCATGGGGAAATGATCAACTAGTGGGGCTCAGAAAATGGTTTACCCACAGGAAAATAATTAATTTGGACCTCTATCTTATTCCATATCCCCACAATCAATTCCAAGTGGATTAAATACATGAAACTATAAGGCAAAACTATAAAATTTAAAAAGAAATGAATGCAGGGTAGTATCTTCATGATCTCAGGGTAGGGAAGGATTTCTTGAACAAGACTTAGAAAACGTAACACCCCTCCCCTCCTAAAAAAAGAAAGAAAACATAAACTCAAAAGAAAAAGATTAATACATTTAACTGTGTTTAAATAAAGAACATCTCTGAACTGGTCATTAAAGACAAGCCGTAAAGGAGAAGAAGATATTTGTAAAAATGTAACTGGCAGATGGTACAGAACCAAACAGAAAATAACTCCTACAAAGCAAATAAGAAACACACCACTCAATAGAAAAATGAGGAAAACATGTCCTAATGTTCACTTCACAGAAGAAACTTATGAAAGGATGCTCAACCTCTTTAGGAATCGGGAAAACGCAAATCAAGATCATAATGTGATGCCACTGCATAACCAGTGATAACCAGTGTGATCAGTATATTGAGCATGGGAAGAAACTCAGACACCACTGATAAGCATTTGTATAGGTATAATATAAGATAACAAACATTTGTGATAAAGCTATAAAGGAAGACAAAGCAATGCTATTTACAAAATTCAAGATAGTCCTTTCTGTTGAGGGGGAAAGGGGAGGGGATTGATTTGTGTTCTAGAAGTATGAGTCCCTGACATATAGCTATAGTATAGTATAGTATAGTAATTTTTAATCTACTCAATATTTACTAAAGACTTTGTCAAGCACACCTGGATGGCTCAGTTGGTTGAGTATCCAGTTCTTGATTTTGGTTCAGGTCATGATCCCAGGGTCAAGGGATCAAGCCCTGTGTCTCTCTTTCTTGCCCGCTCTGCCCTTGTCCCCTGTTCTCACTCTCTCTCTCTCTTTCTCAAAATAAAAATTAAAAAAAAAAAAAAAAGACTTTTTGAAGTGTTCAAAAAATCCTCACATTTAATCAGGATGACCTCAGGGAGGCATGACTGGAATGCCATTGTCACCAACAAAGCCTAAACTAACCGACTGGACAGGAGTTTGCAAAAAGAAGGTCTTGGAAAGGCCTCTAGGAACCTGGCGAGCAAGAATATGTCAGTGTCTGTCAGCTCCAGCCCCCTCCACATGCACTCAGACACGTAACCTTCTTCTATGCTCCCCTTTCCCGTACTTTATCCCCGTGATACTTTCACTCCTCCCTGGACACCGTATTCAATCCATACGGATTTGTCTTCTCAGTATTGCTCACTTCTCCCCAGTCTGAGCAGATTGTCAGGCCTTTTCAGGTTTCCTGGTGCTAGGGATTTTTACCAGACAAAATCTAGCAGACAGTGTGATGTCAAAGGCTCCTCCTGTATTGAGTAAAAGCCTCAATACAGGTTGAAGAGAGTACATGGGATGACCTGGAAGAAAGAGGAGGGGCAAAGTGGACCCAGAAAGGGGAGCCCGGGGCCCCCCACACTGCTTAACCGCAGACCCCAGGGAAGTATCAGCAGCGGCTGGCTGCACGTTGCATCTACGGAGACAGAACCTCGCCACCGGGATCCCAGCCTCACAAACGTTCCTGGACTTGAGTGCTGGCTGTGTGGAAACGAAACGCTGCCAGCCTGTAAGTGATCAGAGGCTGGGTGCATAAGGGCAGCAGTGACTCTGCTGGGCAAGGGCTGAGACACATTTTGCCATTTTCCAGGCACCGGGAAAGCCTCGCCGCATCTGGACAGTTGGTTAAGAAAACGGCCGGCGTTGGAGCCCTATGGAGATGCAAGGCTGCTATTAAGTTGGTCTAAAGAAAAGAACTTGATACTTGTTGAATCTCTGAGAGTGTGGACAGAGATTCACACTTCCTCTGCAAAGATCTTATCTATTTTCTATAAAAACTGCAACAGTGTACCATCTTTACTGGTTGTATGCATTAGTCCCCTTCAACTGGAAAACAGGCTTGTTGATGGCAAAGATTGTGTTGAGCTCATCTCTGCATTCCTAGATCCTAATAGGCAGTTGGGCAAATGCCAGTTGCTCAATCAGGAGCAGATCCCAGTTCTGTGGGCCTGAAACTCTTTAAGAAAAAGAAGACAACAGCATGCATATGAAATAAGGTACAAAGGCAAATTTTTATTCTGAATGAGAAAATAAATCACCACAAATACATTTTTAATGAAAAAATGTTTATTTCATTTATTTTTAGGGTTCCCTCATAGTAAATTCTTTTTTTTTAATGTTTTATTTATTTCTAGGAGAGAGAGAGAGAGAGACAGCGTGAGCAGGGGAGGGTCAGAGAGAGAGGGAGTCACAGACTGAAACAGGCTCCAGGCTCTGAGCTGGCAGTCAGCACAGAGCCCGATGCGGGGCTCGAACCCACGAACCGCGAGATCATGACCTAAGCGAAAGTCGGACGCTTAACCGACTAAGCCACCCAGGCGCTCCCCCCCCCATAGTAAATTCTTAAGAGATGACAAATGCCACTCACTCATGAAATTCAGAAAGAAACAACGTGCTATCTTCATTAATTGCCTAAAATACTTCTATAAGGCTATTTTTCCTGTACTTTAAAATCTGGATAATCTCTATGTGATAATAATTTTGCATTATCATTTTATATGGAGAGAACAGGAGGATAATTCAGTCTCCACCCTTGGTTGATTAGTAAACTTTTTAAATACTAATAACTGGGATGCATAAAATATTCAACTTTCCACACAGATGTATTCAAAGTTTATAACACCACCCTACAAATACATACATTCCGATAAGTCCTATTTTGCCCCACTGCTATCAAGGAGAAAAAAGCATGACATGTTTATAATTGTATGTTCTGCATAATTAAGTCTATTCCATTCTGAATAGGCATTAGTGACAATTAAATTTTCTACTTACAATTTCACATGCGTGAAACCTGGAAGAATTTTTCACGGATCTGCTTCTGAGGTTTGAAACCCCCTTTCTCTTGCACTCTCCACATACTTTCGATGCAATAGGACATGTTCATATTGTAATGTGACTCCCGGCTCAGCACCGTCACGTCTCATTGCTGGGCAAGCCGGCTCTCTGGGCTGTAGAAACGTTCCCAGGGAGGCCGGCAATGACTAGACTATCTCCAGAAGCAGCTGTGAGTCACTAAACCCAAACAAAAGATATCCCCGAGTCAACTGCTCCTTTTCCAGACCCTAACAATGCCCACCACAACTCCAATGCCACTGTCCTCCAGAAGCAGGCTTGAGATGTAGGACTGCAGAGAGACGCAAGTCTTCAGTGGTTGCGTTGGAAATATCTCCTTTCGCAAATGTTACAAAAACGTATGAAAGTGTGAACATATTATGAAGGTCCCTCTCACAGTCTTGAGAGAGGCCTTTTCAAGGGAGGGGCCGTGAAACTCAAGGTTTCATAGTCTTAGTACATTTGCTGATGGGCTTGATAAACATTGGCTGAATGAATAAACGCAGCAAACGTGAGACACCCGCATTCTCGGAATCTCTCTTGTGGAGCAGGAATTGTCCATCTTGTTCAGGGCCTGTGTATGCTAATTTCACTCACTTCGTGCTCATCAACTCCTTCTGATGGAAAGTTTTTCCCCAGGTGCCTTGATTCAAGGGAGGTGTTGCCTACACAGCAGAGCTGAGCGCTCTGGTCCTGGAGAAAGTCCATCTTCCCCTGCAGATCGCTAAGTTGTCCATGTGGTTAGGAGATCAGGCTCTTGGGAGTTTGATTTGTGTAGTTGGGTCCTGAGAAACCAACACCTTGGAGGGTCTTGACAAAATTGAGTTTTATAACAGAATGGGGGCAGGGGAGCACCCCAGGCGACTGCCACTTGCAAACCTTTGTCATGAGCAGCTGAGCTGGCCTTTCCCAGGGAGCTGCATCTCTGTCAAGCACACCTCAAAACTGCCACTCTGATGACTCTGGTGATGCGAAATAACAATCACATTGGGGAAGAAATATAAATTGGATATATATTAACTGGATATATACAGATGAGGTTTTAAAAGAGGGGATTACTCTTTTCCACTACCTTTCTAAACTTAAAAAAAAGGTTAATTCTGTTTTCATAATAACTTAAAATAATTTGGGGGGTGACTGGGTGGCTCAGTCGGCTAAGCATCCGGCTTCAGCTCAGGTCATGATCTCACGGTTTCTGGGTTCAAGCCCCGTGTCGGGCTCTGTGCTGACAGCTCAAGACCTGGAGCCTGATTCAGATTCCGTGTCTCCCTCTCTCCCTGTCCCTCCCCCACTCACTCTCTCAAAAACAAACATTAAACACATTTTTTAATGATTTTTTTAAAAAATGCACGCCAGTATGCATGATTAGGAAATAATGTTTTTGCATCTGTGAGACATGTAGTCCTTAAACCCTCCGGGACCAAGGCAGCAAAGAGCAGAAACCCCTTAAGCAGTTGTACTAGAAATGCAGGGACACATCACTGCTTTAAGATCATGCTTAGATTCTTCACTCCCTCAAGTTGCAGGTACTTTGGGGGAGTGGAGACGGGGGTGAGAAAAGGACTGAGATGACATTTACCATTTAACAACTGACTCTGTTCTTATGGAAATTGTAGGGTCTGAAGCAGCGAGATCATTGAATCCAGTCCCTCCGTTGTACAATAGGAAACAGGACCAAGGGTACATTATTCCTGCGAGGTCACACAACTAGTGATTGATGTGGTGACTCTGGAGTGTGCTTAGGATATTCTTTGTAGGCCTAAGAAATTCCGAATCACAGAGGCTGTAAGGGAAGGTCTATGGTGAGCCAGCCGTCGTCCCATTGTTTGCTGAAGGAGAGTCAGATCCCCACAGCCTAAGCCAAATCAACAGCTGGTAACAGTTGGAGGCAACTGTCAGTTCTTAGAATTCTGAGCTCCCCTAAATCTTGCAATTAATGATATTAGGGAACGGTTGTTCTGCCTGGTCCCATCCATCATTCATCAGGAGGTGACTGGGAACGCCACCTGTCACGTACAAAGTTCTTTCTAGCCAGGGCTAGAAGCTAGCTCTGGGGAGGACTTTCAGACTTTCAGGGGAGGTTGACCTTACCTTTTTAAAAAGAAGAAATAGGAAAGGAAGAGAGGAAAGCATTGCAAAATAAGATTTAAAAAATCTCAAAACCATATCTCCAGGGAAAAGATATGACAGGAAAAAAAGGATAACAGACTATCTCTGGAAGAATAAATAAAGAACTGATAATTGCCTCCTGGGAGGGGTACCAACTGTTGGGGTTTCAGGCGTGGGAGAGACTTCACACTGTACAACCTTTTGCACATTTAGGCTTTGGAATCATGTGACTTTTTAATTTATCCCTTTTTAAAATTAGATTTTTAAAGAGAAAGTAACAAGGGAATCGTCCTCAAAACTATAACAGTTTTAATACAATCTCTATGAAGCTAGGATCTGATCAGCGGAAAAAATCCAGCCCTACTCAGGGCCTTTTGTGGACCCCAGATGGTGCAGCCAAGGGCGCGCCGCCCCAAGCCTCGTTTTAGGAGCAGCTGCCTTTGACCGTGGCATCACTTTTTAACATGAGGCCAATGCACGTTCCTCATTCATTCCTAATATTTCTTGCTGTAACTGTTAAACACTCCCTGAAACTAAATGTTCCTCTTTTTGGAGAAGGATTAAATATAGGCTCTTATTTGAGCAGCTATGATCAGGCTGTCCAATTCAATATACAAAGTTCCTGTCCTGGCCGACAGGCAGCACAAGCATGGTTTTGCTCATATGTGTTGGTATATATGGAGGCAAGAGTAAAGACTGTATATATGCATATATGTATATCTGCAATTTTTCTTTAAAGATTCATACATATATATGTTTACATATATACACTTTTTTAAGAAAAAGATTTCAGAGACACAACATCTATAGAGGATGGTGTCAAATAGGATATGAGATAATCAATGTAACATGCAAGATGTAGCAATAGAGATGGGTGGGTGTGCATCCTAGGAAAAGACAGCATTCAAGATACAGTATAGCATAACAATTTACAGCATGGACTCTGGAGACAGCATTACCACCTAATTAACCATGCAGCTTCCAGCAAGTTATTCACTCCCTTTGCGGCTTGGTGTTACCATCTATAAAATGGAGCTAACAATAAAAAAATCTCAAAGATATGTTATAAAGATTAGATTGGTTAATAGATAAGATGTCTGGAATAGCGATTGGCCACATGGTAAGCACCACCACATATATTAGCTATTGTCATTCGGCAAAGAAAAATCTGGCAATGTGAACGTATGCCATGGTCCTTCTGGCCCCCGGATGGATATTATCACCCACAGGATGACGGTTTACCAAGGATTCAAGGGTGTATTTGATTGGGGTCTCATCATGCCCTTTGTGAAATAGTCCTCAAGACAATCTACTTTTCAGCGTGGCTGGGTGGCTCAGTCGGTTGTGTCCATCTCTTGACATCAGTCATGATCCCCGGGTCATGGGATCAAACCCAGCGTCAGGCTCCACACTGAGTGTGGAACCTGCTTGAGATTCTCTTCTCTCTCCCTTTGCCCCTCCTGTCTCAAAAAAAAAAAAAGTCTACTTTTAATAATTCCCTATCTACTCAGCAGTTGCGTTCATCACTGATCCAGCTTTTCACGTACCTGTCCATAGGAGAGGGGGTGTGATATTCTGAATGAGATGCAGGTCACCTGTACCTTGCTGGAAAGGTTAGTCTCCATTTAAAAATTAATGCATTGGCATTCTGGTTTACAAGTCCATTTCTCATGTGAGTACTTCATTGAGTGTGCATTTCCGGGGTACATTCTGAAGGTCTAGTTTGTGGACCCTCCCACCTGAGGCCCAGAATCTGGACCTTTGTGAAACGACCAAGGAACTGTCAACCTTAGAGGCCTCTTGGGGATCAATCAGCTGTTTCCTTCCCCAGTGAGACCCTGATGCTGCTACCTCATTGTAGGCCGCAATCGTGCAATATGGTTGCAAAACACTGTGGTCACTCTGTTTGGCAAAATGCTATTTTTTATACCACATTTATGTATACTAATTGTATTTGAAAACCAGTTTGTTAAACATATATGACAAGATTGCACTAAGAAATGAGTGGCTGATTGTGTTTTAAAACCCAAAGCAGAAGCAGACGAGATTGACCCGTTCTGTAGGAAAGAAATAGAAAGTATATTCTTTTTGCCATTGTTGTTTCTGACTTTTTTATTTAGATTCCACATATAAGTGATCCCATGCAGTATTTATTTTCCTCTGGCTTATTTCACTTAGCATAATGCCTTCAAGGTCTACCCATGCTGCTGAAAATGGCAGGATTTCCTTCTTAGAAAGTGTATTCTGAAATATACTTTGCTCTTTTCACCTACAGAGTCCTGGGTGTTTAGTTTTGTTACATTTTGGTAAATGGTTTGGGAAAACAGGTATTTTTCTGGTGAGAGTCATTGGAAATGGAATGCTCAAATCTTAAGGCAGCCTCAGGTTCATACATAATAATCGTGGCTCCCGAGAGGCTCTCTGTGGCCTGCGCTGGTCAGTGTCCATCCAGGATGGTGGGGGTTTTGCTAGGAACTTGGTAAGAGGTTCATGGGAAAACTGGAGTTTGTTCCAAGGAAGGCAGCCATGGGAAAGCGCCATCCCACATCGATCAGTCAAGAGACTTGAGCTGCAACTGATTGCTCATCTTTTGAAACAGGATTTCTGCATTAGGTGGGACACGAACTAATTAACTGTAACAAGAGTTTGAGGTAGAGTGATTTAAAGAAGATTTGGGGAGGTACTTATAAAAGAGTGATAAGGATTTAAGGCATTCAAAAGGAAATGTTTGTGTTTTAAGTTTATTTATTCATTCTGAGAGGGGGAGAGCACACACTACAGAATGAGTGAGTGAGCAGGGGGAAGGGGCAGAGAGAGAGGGAGAGAGAATCCCAAGCAGGCTTCGTGATCCCCTGAAATTGTGACCTGAGCTGAAATCAAGAATCAGATGCTTAACCTACTGAGCCACCCAGGCAACCCAGAAATGTTGTTTGTTAACAGAACAAAAGAACTGTGAAGCCCCCTTTCCTTAAACCTTTATAATGATGGCAGATGGAATGCATAATGAGGTAAGGAGCAAAAATGGAATTTACATGAGTGGAGATGAAGGTCGGTCCAGTCAAAGAATACCTTGACCCAGACCACAGATGTGGAAGTGCGCAGAACACACACGGGAGGCAACAGCATTCGCTGGGATGGTCAAAGTCCCTCTACCCTGAAAAAGGGCTGGTTTGACTGACTATTAGTTAGGTCTTCCTTTACACACAAATAATTAAATGTATCTCTTATCAGTTCTGGTCTATTGTCAAACGAACAGAAAAACATTGTTAACCTTCTTAAATTATTTCATAGATGTATCTATTCCTCATATATTAATGAAATAGGAGGTGTCATTTAATATTCTAATGTGATGAGAATCATTAGCAAACAAATGGAATATACTAGGGGCGCCTGGGTGGCTCAGTCGGTTAAGCGTCCGACTTCGGCTCAGGTCATGATCTCATGGTTCATGGGTTCGAGCCCCATGTCCGGCTCTGTGCTAACAGCTCAGAGTCTGGAGCCTGCTTTAGATTCTGTGTCTCCCACTCTCTCTGACCCTCCCCTGTTCACTCTGTCTCTCTCTCTCTCAGAAATAAATAAAACATTTAAAAAGTAAAAAAAAAAAACAAATGGAATATACTAAATTTGCTCTTTCATGTAAGAGTAGTCAAGATGAGATTGTGTTTTGTCCCAGTCTAGTAATCTATTGACTCTTAAAAAATAGTAAATACCATTTATTGGGCGCCTACTCCATTCCACATACTGCTTAGCACTCAACAACACTCTACAAAGTTGTTAGTATTATCTCCAGTTCACAAATGAAAAAATGAGGTCTGGAAAGGGTAAGTAACTTGCTCAAAATCACACAGCTAATAAGTAATTGGGACCTACTTGCATTTGAGTAAGTCCATCCCCTTTCTACACAGCCCTGACTTTACGTATATGAGCAAGTATACATGTGTGTGTCTGTATAGACTAAGAACATGTTCATGACACTATGTGGTTAAATACTATGTATGCGTACAAATCAATTTTGAAATAAAAAAATTAATTTTCTGTCTATATTTGTTACTCTCAGAAACAAACAAATCTATTCGGAGGAAAAGATCATTGCAAAGAAGTAAACATGCCTATCAGATTTTCAGAGGGGCCAAACTCTAAGTGTTTTGGTGTGTAGGTATGTGGGCTGCAAAACATTCTTGTTTTTTTCCCTTTTTGTTGTGGGTTTGTTTTTGAATGAGTTGTATAGCAGTGACACATTTGATTGTTATTTCTTAGGCTTGTTTTGAAATATGTATTGAAGCCTTGTGAACTTTGCAGTTCCTATGGTCACACATTTTTTCTTAATGACTGTTAAATGATGTGTTTTTTCCAAAACTCACATGGGAATATGACCTCCTCTAGCCAGCAGGTCTTAATTTCCAAAAAAAAAAAAAAATCCTTTATCTTTACAGTAAGCTAGATATTTATTTTCCTAGTTTCCCTTTCAATGTAGCAAAGCTTTGTGTGCTTAGCCCCTATGCTAAGGCATGGGAGGGATTCGGCAGGAGGATGCAGTGGGTCGGGGGAGTTTTTCCACTGTCAGCTCTATCAGTTCCTCTGCGGGGCTTCATTTCTTCTCACAACTTAGGATTGTTTCATTCATCTGCCTGTTTATTGACTGTTGTGCCCACAGGATATGAGCTGGGAGAGAGCAGGTAGCTATCTCCCTCGCTGTTGTGTCTCCCGCAGCACGCTGCCTCACAGAGGAGCCTCTGAATCAACACTTGATGGCCGACTGAATGACTAGATAGATGGCCATCTCCCGATCTTCGCAGGGCCTCCCACATGATAGGTGCTCCACGAATCCTTTTTTCAACATGAATAAATGCGGCCCGAGGTAGTTAAAGAGAAAAGCAGGGTTTGATCTGATCCTATAAGTGAGGCATTCAATGTTTTGTCTGTCCAGAATAGTCATTTTGGGGGGAATGCTTCTTACAACCATGTGGGGCTACTGATCATGAAATGCTTCAGAGGAAGGGCACGTGGCCCAAACCGAGTCCACCGCTCTTGTCCATTCCTCTGGAGACACCGATCGTCCCCGGATAAGCACAAGGCCCCAGCCGGGTCAATCAGTGTCTTTTTACCAATAGTTTTAAAACTTGGGCTCCTCTTTCCAGTAGGCAGAAAGCTTCAGGATTTGCACCCAACGCAGCAATTCTCCTTCCACTGTGGAAGCTGGCTTGAGAGGGTGATGCCCACAGGCAGAGATTCAAAGGCTGGAGAAGGCAAGGGAGTCCTGGTGGCCAGGGTCCAGCTGACACATCCTTTCCAAGGCTTCAAATCTATGAGCCGATCCAGTGTTTTCTCATTAATACCCCCTGCTAAACAACAACATTCTTTTTTATTTTTAATTTTTTAAAGTTTATTTTTGAGAGAGAGAGAGAGAGACAGAGCATGAGTGGGGGAGGGTCGGAGAGAGAGAAACACACAGAATCCGAAGCAGCTGACAGCTCAGAGCCTGGAGCCTGTTTCGGATTCTATGTCCCTCTCCCTCTCTGCTCATATTCTCTCAAAAATAAATAAATGTTAAACAATTAGAAAAAACAAATATAAAAATTTAAGTGGAAACTAAAATTGTAATCTTGCTAAAAGCATATTATAACGAATATACCTATGGTATTTTAGCTTTTTTTTTTTTTTTAATTTTTAGGAGAGAGAGAGACAGCGTGAGCAGGGGAGGGTCAGAGAGAGAGGGATACACAGACTCTGAAACAGGCTCCAGGCTCTGAGCTGGCAGTCAGCACAGAGCCCGACGCGGGGCTCGAACCCACAAACCACGAGATCATGACCTAAGCGAAAGTCGGACGCTTAACCGACTAAGCCACCCAGGCGCCCCATGTATTTTAGCTTTAGAAAATGTGTTTCCTGGGGCACCTGAGTGGCTCAGTTTGTCAAGCGTCTGACTTCGGCTCAGGTCATGATCTCACCACTTGTGAGTTCGAGCCCCGCGTCGGGCTCTGTGCTGACAGCTCAGAGCCTGGAGCCTGCTTCAGATTCTGTGTCTCCCTCTCTCTCTGCCTCTCCCCCACTTATGCTCTGTTTCTCTCTCTCTCTCTCTCTTTCTCTCAAAAACAAATAAACATTTAAAAAAAGAGAGAAGGTGTTTCCTTATCACTTATTCTCAAAATACCGCTAGAAGGCAAGTAGTATTTTTTAGTCCTGTTTCACAAAAGAAAAAAGAACTTCTGCAGTCCCATATTTTCTGATAAATTTATATTTCTTACAGCCCATATACACAGGATCGTCTATCTTCTCCTAAAATTGACCTATTCATCTATACCTTCAGAGGCACTTGTCAAAAACCTCTAACAACAGCTATTTATTGTGGTCTGGAGGTTGGGAACTGCAACAATGTAATCGTCCTGTAACACATGTTGGAGTACATGCACGTGTTGGGTGGAGCTGTATGATTGAAGAAGCCAGAGAGCAGTGACCTACGTGAGCTATTTAGTATGAGACTTTTAAAACCGTTATCCTTAATTTTTAAAATAGTTTATTTTAATTTTAAATATTAATATTAAAAAGTTTATTTTTAGAGAGAATGTGAGTGGGGGAGGGGCAGAGAGAGGGAGAAAGGGAAGTCCAAGCAGGCTCTGCACTGACAGTGTGGAGCCTGATGCGGGGCTTGAACTCACAGACCATGAGATCATGACCTGAACCGAAACCAAGAGGCAACCGCTTAACTGACTGAGCCACCCAGCCGTCCCAACGTTACCTTTATTCTAAATGTTCTTTGCTAAATTGTTTTGCCTAGAATGAACATTGTCAATGAAACACTGTTAACTTTGATCAAGGGTATGTTCTGGAATAATTTACATAAAGCCATTGTGCTCATTGACACATTTTACCAAGTATGAAAGTTGGAAAAGTTGCCTTGAGCTTGTGAGGAGTGAGGGGGTGAGTTAAATATTCCATTCTTCTAAGAGCCGGATCCTATCGGTAGGTCTCATCCTGACTTCCTTTTGCAAACTTTCTGCCCACTTCCATGACAGTTTTAGCTCAAACCCAGCATTTGTATTGCAACTCAGAATCAAAACATACAATTAAACTAAATACAGTAGTGACATTCTAACTGAAATGTATAGTTATAATAAAATATAGTTATTAAAATATTGGCTTAGAGTTTGATATAATTAACTGTATCGTCTTTCAATAAAACCACACTTTTCTAATTGTTAGAATACAGAGAAATGTGTCTGAGTCTTAGAATCAGTAGTATTACAATACAGTTAGAATGGCTTTTTGTACCTCTACTTCAGAAAAGAAAAGAAAAAAGAGAGTGGAGAGGGTAAATAACTCAGCTGAGAACCAAATCATTTGCCTGAGAAGAGTTCAGTGATAATCTTTTTTTTAGTGATTTTCTAATGTATGTAGATAGATGTAAATATGACTGTAATTTTAATAAGATAACATATGTAAAAAAGCTTAAAATAGCACAAAGTAGGTGTCCAATATCTGTTAGTGGTGTCTTCATTTGAATCTACATTTGCATGAGAGGCAGAAGATTTGTGAATGATGGCAGACATCATATCTGCCTTTTACAAAATCTCATTTGTTAATATTTCCTCAATTTCCTTAGCTCAATCATTTAGGTGTTAAATTCAACGCAATAGCTTTTTTACTTAAAATTTTTTAAATGTTTACTTATTTTAGAGAGAGAGAGAGAGAGAGACAGAACACTCGTGGGGGAGAGGCAGAGAGAGGGAGACAGTCTGAAGCAGGCTCCAGGCTCTGAGCTGTCAGCACAGAGCCTGATGTGGGGCTCAAACTCATGAACTGGGAGATCATGACCTGAGCTGAAGTCAGACGCTTAACCAACTGAGCCACCCGAGTGCCCCAATGGAATAGCTTTTCAATTGAGCACCCAATAAATATATTCATAGCATTATATTTTTGAAGCCTTGTATTAACATCCCTCTAAAGTCTTTCTTTTCCTTCCAAACATCAGAGAAGAGTCAGGGTTGGGGTGAAGGCTTTTACAAGTCAGGATTCATCAGTAAAGAGCATCACGTATTTAAATTTGTGTCATGGTCAACTTGTACAAAAAGGTTCAAATATTTAAAAAGCAAACTAGATAGTTGGAAAGGCAAAGAAAACAGAGCTTTGATCCATAATGGACTTTACCAGGAGCTGTTTGCACATTCTGCTTTGCAGAGCCTGGACATTTATCTGTGGAGCATAAAGCATTTTGTGAACACTAGTGCAGAGAATTCCCCAGTGCAGATGATTAATGTAGCTCTATCGTCCCCTTGTTCATTCTACCTCGCAGAACATCCCTGAGCTGTAATTCTTGATCTTGTGCTTTTTAGATTTCATCGTAGGCAAGAATGGACTCTTCCCCTCTCTGGGAGGAGGATCTGAGAACACAAGGGAATGCAACCTTATCCAAGGGGGCAGTTTCTTTTTTTTTTTTTTTAATATTTTTATTTATTTTTAGGAGAGAGAGAGAGAGAGACAGCGTGAGCAGGGGAGGGTCAGAGAGAAAGGGAGATACAGGCTTCGAAATAGGCTCCAGGCTCTGAGCTGGCAGTCAGCACAGAGCCCGACGCGGGGCTCGAACCCACGAACCGTGAGATCATGACCTAAGCGAAAGTCGGATGCTTAACCAACTAAGCCACCCAGGCGCCCCGAGGGGGGGCAGTTTCTTAACTTCCCTCTCGTCACAACACCTAAGTGCTCAGCTGAAGATGGGTGACAGGGAACAATGGCAGAAAAAATGCAACTTCGTATTTTTTCCTGCCTTTCCCTGTGAGAATTGTGGAAAACAATTCTCGCTGGTGGGAAGGAGAGTGAGGGTGTTTAGGGGCCGAGAGCGCATGGCATGAAAGGTTATAAACTAAAAAGGGGCTGCTATTCTTCCTCCCCAGCCTCTCAGAAAAAATGAAAAACTTCAAACGTGAGTCAAGGGGCTTTGAAACTGATTGATCCTCTGTTGGCTCTTGGGATGGGGACCGGGTCTGGGCTGATTCCCTCGTGGAGACAATCTACTGAAATTAACTCAAATACAGCAGCAATCTAGCATTACCCATGTCAGATGCCTTTTTTTAAACGTTATTTTTATTTTTATTTTTGAGAGAGAGAAAGAGAGCAGAAAAAAGGGGCAGAGGCAGAGAGAAAGTCTTAAGCAGGCTCCATGCTCAGCACAGAGCCAGACACAGGGCTTGATCCCATGACCCTGGGATCATGAACTGACCCAAAACCAAGAGTTGGATGCTCAACTGACTGAGCCACACAGGTGCCCCTTTTTACTTTTCTTTGAGTGGCAAAATATATATAACATAACACTGTTTCAGCCATTTTTAGGTGTACAAGTCAGGGGCATTAATTACATTAATTATATTTATGAGCAGGTTCATTCATTCATTCATTCATTCATTCAACAAGTCTTAATTACACACTGTGGGGGCAGGCAACTACTCTCAGTGAACAACAACAGCAAAAGGTCCTTGACTTTCTGGGAGTTTCTTCATTCTAGCACAGGGAGACAGAAAACATCATAAATAAAGAGACTCTGTGGCACGTTTAGACCATGATAAATGCTGTGGTTAGATTCTAGGTCACAGTGCTCTGAGCATCTGAAGGTATCTGTGTCCTTCAAACAGCTCAGAGACCTTTGCTCCTCTACCTCTTCCCCCAAAGCTCTGCCTCCCATGATTGCTAGTGATTCTGGAGAGTTCGTTGGTTACCCGATTGGGCAATTAAAAAGAAGATGGGTTCATTTGAACTGATCATTTACTAAATATACCAGAAACTCTGATGACAGTCAGGGCTGTCAATAAAAAAGGTCAAAGGTTTCTGCTACCCATTACTAGTGTGCTTCTCCCAACAAAACAGTCTTCGCTTTGAGAATCAGTGCCAAGGTGCAGAATTCATACAGAGACATACTTTCTTCACCGGTAATGTGATGATATTTTTAAAAGAAGAAGTTGTCCAGAAACGTTTGCATTTCAAAAAGTGTTCCTCCTCAAAATCCTGAAGTGGCCAAGGATGGATGGAGGGAGAAAGTGGTTTATTATTCTCTGCGATGACAATGGAAATGGGATCCTGAATAGTTTAAGTGTTTCTGGGGAGGCACGTAGTAGGTACATGATTGTGAAACTGGACCACACTTTGCAACCAAAACTAACCAATGGAGGGCACACCTGCCTCCAGCCACCATACTCACGATGCATGTAACGTTACTAATGTAGTATTCCAGCCGGGAGAGGGTAACCTGGGAAAACATCAAGTAAGATCAACTTGAGAGACATTCTGTGAAATAACTGGACCGATTTCTTTAAAAATGGCAATGCGGGAGCCTGGGTGGCTAAGTCATTAAGCACCAGACTTCAGCTCAAGTCATGATCTCACCTCAATGAATGAATGAATGAATGAATGAATGAATGAATGAATGAAATAAAAATGGCAATGTTATGAAAGATGAAGAAAGGCTGAGGAGCCACTACAGATGAAAAGAGACTGAAGAGTGGGGTGACCAACCGTCCCTATTTGCTGGGACTGAGTGGTTTCCTGGGATGGGAAACTTTCAGTGCTAAGACCAGAAAGTCAGGCGATCTGGAGTGAATGGTCACCCTCATAAGGAGACATAATAATTAAGTGCAAAATGTGAAATGCATGATTCTGGACTGGATCCAGGGCTGGAGGGGGATATGACACAAAAGACATTATTGGGACGGTTCACAAAATTTGAACAGGATCTTTTAAAAAAATTGTAGTAAAATACACACAACATAAAATTTACCATTTTAACCATTTGTAAGTGGACAGTTTGGTGGCATTAAGTACATTCACAATGTTGTGTACCCATCATCACTATCCATTTCTAGAACGTTTTCATCTTTTCAAACAGAAATTCTGTGTCCATTAAACAATAGCTCATTTCCCCTCCCCCAGCCTCTGACAACCACCGTTCTACTTTGTCCCCGTGAACTTGACTGCTTTACCTACCTCATACACATGGAATCACAGACTGTTTGTCCTTTTGTGACTAGCTTATTTTATTTGGTATGTCCTCAGGGTTCATCCACATTATAGCATAAATCTGAATTTCATTCCTTCCTAAGGTTGAATAACATTCCATGTATGCGTGTACCACATTTTGTTTGGCCATTCATCTACTCGTGGACATTAGAGTTGTTGCGAATATGCTGCTAAGAACATTGGTATAGAGATATGCATGGATTTTAGATTGAATTAAAGTATTACATCAATGGAAAACTTCCTGAAATTGATACCTGTATTGTGATGAGGAAGGAAAGTATCCTTGTTCTAAGGCAATGCACACGGAAATATTAAGAGGCAAAGGGGTATGATATATGCATCCCATTCTCAATTGCTTCCAAAAAAAAACCAGAGACAAAGGAAACGTGGCAAAATGTTTCAAATGGGTGAATCTGGGTAAAGAATATGTGAGTTTTAAAAACACATGGGAAAGTAAGGAAGAGAGACATTCCATTTATGATGACGAGGCTTCATGGAGAAAGAGGAGTCTATGAAAAGCTGGCCCTCGCAGACCTGGAATGTGACCGGGGGAGTGGAAGCTGCCGCAGGATTCACCACACCTTAGCCGGGTTCTCGTCCCTGTGAGCACGAGTCGGCCGCTGTGCCCCCTTCTAGTGCTCTGCTCTTACACGTTCTCAGCCACTCTCTGCGTCTTCAACTGCCCCTGCACCTACCAACCGATTTCCCCACCCTGTCCTGTCTTCCTCTTGTCTTTGGCTTGCTCACAGCTTCTCTTTCCTCATGGCTTCCACTTCCTCTTCTCGGTGCAGGTTTCGCTGCTGCTGCTGCCGCATCTTCGCCCGGTCCAGGCAGCTGGGGGTGGGGTCACATGGTGCAGAACATGGCAATCTTCTCGTAGAAAGAGCTGCAGCTGTGATGGGGAAGCTCGCTGAGTGGGTAGTCCAGTCCCGGTTAAAAGACTATGCCTGGGGGCTTCTGGGTGGCTCAGCTGGTTAAACATCAGACTTTGGTTCAGGTTATTGCTGTTTGTGACTTCGAGGCCCCATCAGGTTCTGTGCTCACAATGCAGTCTGGAGCCTGCTTCGGATTCCGTGTCTCCTCTCTCTGCCCCTCCCCCACTTGTGCTCTGTCTCTGTCTCTCTCTCAAATATAAATAAAGATTTGGGGTGCCTGGGTGGCTCAGTCGGTTAAGCATCCGACTTCGGCTCAGGTCATGATCTCATGGTTCATGGGATTGGGCCCCACGTCGGCCTCTGTGCTGACAGCTAGCTCAGAGCCTGGAGCCTGCTTCAGATTCTGTCTCCCTCTCTCTCTGATCCTCTCCTGCTCATGCTGCATCTCTCTCTCTCTCAGAAATAAATAAAATACATAAATAAAGATTAATTTTTTTTTTTACTTTTAGAAAAAATAAAATAAAAGATTATGCCTGGAATACTTGGTGTGGTTTAGGGAGCTGGTACTGGGGGTACAGTGGGAAAGAAAAAGCAAACCATCCAATCTCACCCCAGGCATTATGACTCATACTTGATTCGTCTTGGAAATGTGTCAAAAATAGAAACTATGTATAGAGTTCCAGAGACACGGAGGGGACAAGATGTCATTGTAGTCTTGGAGAATACAGATTATCAGAAAATCTCCCTCCTTCCCTCTTTCCATCCCTCCTTCTCTCCCTCTTTTCCACCAAAATTTGTTATGTGAAAGGCACGATAATGGATGCTATGGGGAATCTAAATTGCTTAACATGTGGTCCCTGCCATGAGAAGCTTATACTGTTTGGAACAATGCAAAACTAAAGTTTGTGACCCATTAGTATGCATCTGATGTGCATTTTTAAAAAAAAGAATAAAAAGGACAATTATTAGATTTCATCACACTTAGTAATGGCAAATATTGTCCATTATGTGTGTGTACATGTGCACAGGACTATGAAAGAAAATGTATTTCTGCTGTGGATTATAGGAAAACCATCTGCAAGCCACCAATCCAGTTAAACTTAATCTACAGCTTTGGTGATAACCCATGTACTGATTCATTATCTCCAACCTTGAACTTGTTCCTGAGCTTGGAGCAGGGCTATCCAACTGCCAACTGGATGTCTCAAAAGTCAACATATCCAAAATTGCCCATATCATCTTCTCCCCCATCATCTTTCCCTACACTGTCTGTTGGTTAATGACATCTGGCATCTACCCAGTAAGTCAAGTTTGAAGCCCAGAAGTTCTTTACAGTATCTCCTACACCATCCCTTCTTCACATCCAGTTGACCAGTCAGCCTCCTCCTGTCCACCCTCACTGGCGCTCCTTGGTTAGACCCTAAGTAATTTCTTACCTGGCTTCTTTCCATACAGTCCTGACTAGTCTTCCTGTCTCCAGTCTTGTTTTCTGATTCTTCTGCAAGACTGTATATCACATTGCTGCCTAAATTATCTTCCCAAAATGCCAGTATGATATTTTTTTCCTGGTTGAAAACACATCGATGGTTCCCCCATGCTTTCAAATTAATGCCCAACCATGAGAGCTAGAGTCTTTTACTCCTGACTTTTATTCTTGCCTCAGATTGCTTTCTGTTTCTTCACTTGTGTTTAAATCCCACCCCTGTTTCTGGATACGGCTCTGGTGGTACCTGGTCTCTTGACCCTTTCTGACTGCCCTTCAAGTCTTCTCCATCATCCTGGGCATGCCAACGTCCCAGCACTGATCAAACCACATGGTCATTGCTGTTTGGCTGTCCTGATTATGAGCTGGATGACAGCACGGACTGTTTCATTCATCTCTGTGAAACCATCAACTAGCCCACAGCCTGACATGCTCCGCACTGACCACGCGTTTGTTGAAAGAATGGATGAAGATGAGATCTCTCACTTGTCTATCCTTTGATTATAAAGATAGAACAGTGATAACATTAAAACATTCTTGCAAATACTGAAGTTTTCAAAAAGTCATTAGAAAGAGAGGGTAACCGATTGGCCAGATGTGCTTTGTCTAATTCTGATTCGCTCATTTCCTTTTCTGTAGCCTCTTCTCTGTCTGATTCCACAACATAAGAAGAAGAGAACATTGCCATCTGCTTGTGGGAACATCCAGAAATTCTCTCATCAACAGATCCCTGTTATTTAACAAAAAGGAAAAGAAAAGACTAGAAAAGAAAACAGGAGGGGCGCCTGGGTGGCTTAGTCAGTTAAGCGTCCGACTTTTGCTTAGGTCGTGATCTCACGGTTCGTGGGTTCGAGCCCCGCGTTGAGCTCTGTGCCGACTGCCAGCTCAGAGCCTGGAGCCTATTTCAGAGTCTGTATCTCCCTCTCTCTCTGACCCTCTCCTGTTCATGCTGTCTCTCTCTCTCTCCTAGAAATAAATAAAAATATTAAAAAGAAAAGAAAAGAAAACAGGAAGGCAATGTGGATCATGTTTATTTTATTTCAGATCCTTTTTGTTGTCCTTAACTGTCCATCTGTATTGCTGTTTAGGCCTTAGGGAGATCGCTCAGATCTGTTGCTGCTTACTCTGGATGTGAACTTGCTTGGAAGCAGGAGGCCTGGCTCAGAGTGGCTTTTGAGGAAACTTCCAGTCCAGACTCTATAATACGAGGACATAAAGTCACTGTATACCTTGTTCCCCATAGAACCATCTTGATTCTCTCCTTATTCTGGCCACTGTGGACATAGTGGCAAAGAAGATGTGGCCCCTGTCTGGAAGAGGAAAGGAAATTTTTTCTTTGTTCCTGTATATGTTGAGGTTTTGCTTGATGTAAGTGAGATCTAGCCATTCTTTTCTTTTCTTTTTTATTTATTTATTTTTAAATGTTTTATTTATTTCTAGGAGAGAGAGAGAGAGAGAGAGACAGCGTGAGCAGGGGAGGGTCAGAGAGAGAGAGAGAGGGAGATACAGACTCTCAAATAGGCTCCAGGCTCTGAGCCGGCAGTCAGCACAGAGCCCGACGCGGGGCCCGAATCCACGAACCGCGAGATTATGACCTAAGCGAAAGTCGGACGCTTAACCGACTAAGCCACTCAGGCGCCCCTCTTTTCTTTTTTAATGTTTATTCATTTTAGAGAGAGAGAGTCACAGAATGCAAGTGGGGGAGGGTCAGAGAGAGAGGGAGACACAGAATCCGAAGCAGGCTCCAGGCTCTGAGCTGTCAGCACAGAGCCCTATGTGGAGCTCAAACTCACAAATGGTGAGATCAGAGCTAAGCTGAAGTGGGACGCTTAACAGACTGAGCCACCCAGGTGCCCCTGAGATCTAGCCATTTCTAAATCATTTGGCAATTTTATTTCAAAGGCTTACACCTCTTTGTGACTAGGTAAAGGTATTCTTTTTTTTTTTTTTTTGAGAGAGACAGAGTGTGCGTTGGGGAGGGGCAGAGACAGGGAGATACAGAATCTGAAGCAGGCTCCAGGCTTTGAGCTGTCAGCACAGAGCCTGACATGGGACTCAAACTCACAACCTGTGAGATCATCAGCTGAGCCAAAGTCAGATGCTTAAGTGACTGAGCCACCCAGGTGCCCCTAGGCAGGGGAACGTCAGAGAGAGAGGAAGACACAATCTGAAGCAGGCTCCAGGCTCTGAGCTGTCAGCACAGAGCCCGACACAGGGCTTAAACCCATAAAACTATGAGATCATGACCTGAGCTGAAGTCGGGTTGCTTAACTGACTGAGCCACCCAGGTGCCCCCGGTGGGGCTATTCTTAATGCAAAAGTTTGGAGCTCAGTAATGGGAGCTCCAAGAGTCAATATATTTCTTGTCCAAAATAAGCACACTATGAAGGGAAATTTTCTCTGAGGTTCAACTCTTTAAATATGTAACACGGGGTGATATTCCCACCTTCACATGTGAGGATTCACCGAGCTATGATATGCGAGGCACACAGCAAAGAGGTGGTATGTACAGAGGTTACCCAGTGATGTAACACTCACTGGATATAACTCACCCTCACAGTGCATCAGAAAACACAGGGGACACGGAGGCTGAACCAGGCGGAGGGTGGCACAGGCCCATTGTCCCTATGGCCCATGGTGATGCTATGGTGTATGACACAGTAGAGGCACAGTGGAGGGATTTTTTTTTCAAGTGCAATAAATGGCCCTGTTACAGGCTTGCAAATAAAGTGGGTGCTGAAGCATCCTTCAAAGTGTTGCTTTGGAGCTACATACTGTGCCTTTCTCATCTTTAAGGGGAGGTGGAAGTTGGGGGAACTTAGATTAGTAGGTGTTACCATCTAATTAGTCGCTTGATCCCTAATAGAAAAATGGCTGAGTCCTTTGGGTTTTGCTGTACTTATCTAGGTCATTTCCAGCTTCTTCTCACAGTAAATCAACTCTCCACTGCTGTTACAAGAAGCAACATCTGGAATACATATGATTTCTCAAAAGGTCAGTGTGTGCATCTTTAGGGCAAGGCTGCAAAGCATTACTTTGAATCTCAACAGACAGTTCTTAAGGCAGCTACAGCAAAAGTATGAAGGGATTCACTGGAAATTCTGCTGTGGTCATTTTTTTGGTAATTAAAAACCCGACATTTTCCCAACAGTATCTCCAACGTGGTTTTAGAAAGCTCTCATCCCCACACCTTCACACAAGGTCCAATACTTCCTGGATTTCATAGCGATAATGAATGAGTCCCTGACCACTGAGTATGCAAGGTGCTCCTGGCGGGACACATTCTCAGATTCTGCCATGACCTCTTAGTTTCTGAGACACATCTCTAGAGCAAAGGGTTTTCTTCCTGGGATTTTTACTTAAGCTATGGGGGAAAGCTGGCTGTAGAACCCTTTATATTTTCCCGGGGCTTTGTCTGAGTGTCAAACTGGTGACAAACCTCTCCTTTATTCCCCTTCTCAAGCCCTGCACGATGCCATGTTCATCACCGACACCCTGCCAGCCCCTTGGAAGAAGTCATGTCAGCGCCAAATAACTTCTCTGTGCAACACATCTAACATTTGCTCTGGTCTGACCCTCTCCTACCCATTCAACCTCCGTCTCCGTTTGCGTCTGTCATTTGCTCTCTGCCTCTGTTAGGTCAGTTTCTCTGTGTTTTCCCATGAGTACTGTGGCCATGTCTGGACTTCTCTTGGGCTAATTCCCCACCTGCTAACTCCCTTCTTCTTTTTTTCACCTATATAAATTCTTCTAGCCCTTCGAAACACAAATAGAATCTGTTTCTCCAGTATTCTAACCCTTATTATGCTTCTGGCTCGCAAAACCCTGTTATTATTAGCCATTGATATTCATTCATCATTCATTTGTTTATTTTTGCAATAAATATTTTTGTAATAAATACATAATATTTACTCATAAACTATGAGTTATCACCATTCTAGAACTCAGGGTACCATGGTGAATTAGACAAGTCTTTGCCTTCATGGAGTTTTTATTCTAGTGTGGGAGACAGACATTAAGCACATAAGTAAGTAGCACAGCTTCAGATTGGAGCAAGTGCTATGAGGAAGAAAGAAAAGGCAGGGTAGGGGCTGGAGCATGGCTGTGTGAGGGGAAGCTGTCTTCCTTACCCTAATCAGAGAAGACCTCTTTGAAGAGGACACATTTGCTATTTGAGCAGAAACTTGAATTATGAGGAGAAATCAGCCATGGGCCAAACCAAGAGCACAGTGCTCCTGGTACAGAGAAAAGGAAGTGAAATTTTGGAGCCAGGAATGTTCTAGAACAACAAGAAGGCTCATGTGAAGCAATGTTGTACCTGAGAAAGCTTGGAGGAGGAAGTGATTGCAGATTTGTATGGGGAGGGGAGCTGATGGGTTTGTAAATGAGAGTTCATTTTTAGACATGTTAAGTTTTTAGGATCATTTTAGGCTTACAAATGTAGATGTTGAGTAGGTAGTTGGATATGTAAAAGCCAACAAGAGGTCAGGCTAGAGATATGAAAAACCAAGAGCCTAGGAAAGATCACCTGGGAAGAGAGGTTAGATCAGAAAAGGCCAGAGCCCTGGGGCCCACCACCTTCTGTAGGCCAGGAAGAAGGATCCAGAAAGGAAACTCTGAACTTGTGGCCACTGAGATTTTTCACGTATCCAAGCACATATGTGGTACTGTGTGTTGTACTAATAGTTGCACGTGTACCAGATTTGTTACGATAATCAAGATTGCAAACTTCGGGGCGCCTGGGTGGCTTAGTCAGTTAAGTGTCCGACTTTTGCTTAGGTCATGATCTTGCGGTTTGTGGGTTCGAGCCCCACGTCGGGCTCTGTGCTGACTGCCGGTTCAGAGCCTGGAGCCTGTTTCAGTCTGTGACTCCCTCTCTCTCTGACCCTCCCCTGCTCACGCTGTCTCTCTCTCTCTCCTAGAAATAAATTTAAAAAACATTAAAAAAAAAAAAAAGATTGCAAACTTCTTGTGACTGCTCGTGTCTGTCCACGAGAGTGAGGGTAAAGGTCCAAAGTGTTTTGTTCATGCTTTCAGTCTTGGCACAGCCCTTGTTTGCCACGTATTTTTCTTACAGTTCCAAACTTGCTCACAGAGCACAGTGAATACTGCCAGGCCATTGGGGAAAATGTAGCTGCTTCCTTTCTCAAGGACTGACTCTGTGAGATAGTTAAGAATTCTCAGACTTCTTTTACTGGCAGTGAACTGATGCACACAGAGACTAACTAATTTATGCAAGGCCCCAACTGAGTCAACAGCTAGCCTCGGTCTACACGGTGCGTTCTGGAAAGTGTGGGCTAAGGAATGGCAGTATTATAGCCACCTGGAGTGCTGATGTTTTAAAATATTACTAAATGCTTTACCAATAGCAACTCTTCATCCGCTCAACAACTCCATGCAAGAGGCAATATTGTTCCCATTTTACAGATGGGGAAACTGAGGCATGAGAGGGTTTCATAGGTAAGTAAAGTTACAGATTAGTCTGAATCCTGAATCCATGCTTTTTTTTTTAAAAAAAAAGGTATTTTAATTTTTTAAATGTTTATTCATTTTTGAGAAAAAGAGAGAGAGCATGAGCAGGAGAAGGGCAGAGAGAGAAGGAGTCACAGAACTCGAAGCAGGCTCAAACTCAAACTCGAACAGGGCTCAAACTCATGAGTGTGAGATCACAACCTGAGCTGAAGTTGGACACTTAACTGACTCAGCCACGCAGGCGCCCCTTGAATCCATGCTCTTAACAGCTATGCCACCCAGCCTGCTGAGGTGGCATCTCTGGGAATGGGACAAAGGACAGTCTGTATTTAGGAAAGTCTCTAGGACATTTTAATATAGACGGAAGCTTGAGAACCTCAGTTTCATGGGATTTCAAGTTTGTTCTCTGAGCTCATGGATATCTTAATATTTGCTCTACTAGGGGTTCCTTGGGTGGCTCAGTCAGTTGAGTGTCTGACTCTTTTCTTTTTAAGTTGATTTATTTATTTGGAGAGAAACAGAGACAGCGCAAGTGAGGAGGGGCAGAGAGAGAGGGAGAGAGAATCTCCACACTCCCAGCGCAGAGCCCAACGTGGGGCTCGAACTCACAAAACCGAGAGATCATGACCTGAGCTGAAGCCAAGAGTGGGACACTTACCTGACTGAGCCCCCCAAGTGCCCCTGAATGTCCGACTCTTGCTCTCAGCTCAAGTCATGATCTCAGGGTTTGTGGGTGTGAGCCCTGCGTAAGGCTCTGTGCTGAGCCTGCTTGGGATTCTGTTTTTCCCTCTCTCTGTCCCTTCCCCTGCTCTCTCTCGCTCAAAATAAGTAAATAAACTTAAAAAAATTTTGCTCCACTAAGCCATTTATTTTTAACATCTCCAAGAATCCATGTTTAAGTTAATTTGAGTCTCATAAACTATTCTGAGTAGTATTTTGTTAAACATAGCTAACAGCTTCCTGCATAGTTTATCATTTCCAGAGAGGTAAAGCACATAATTGTACATTGAATTAGCTTTCATTGTCTAACATGTTGACAATAATTATTTAACAATTTAAAGTCTCACGCCATAGAAACTGACTCAGGCTACTCTCGACAAGAAAAATGTATCTTTCAGCCACGTGCGAAAGAGTGAAACTGGTGAAGTCGGACCACTTTCTCGCACCACACACAAAATAAACTCAAAATGGATTAAAGACCTACATGTGAGACCTGAAATCATAAAACTCCCAAAAGAAAACATAGGCAGGAATCCCTTGGACATCACCTTTGGCAATGTATTTATGGATATGTTTCCCCAGGCAAGGGAAACAAAGGCAGAAGCAAGCTGTTAGGACTACATCAAAATAAAAAAAGCTTTTGCACAGCTAAGGAAACCATCAACAAAATGACAAGGCAATCTACTGAATGGGAGAAGATATTTGCAAATGATCTATTCAATAAGGGGTTAATATCCAAAATTCATAAAGAACTTAACACCGCTCAACATCAAAAATCATTTAAAAATGGACAGAGGGAAAAAAAAAATGGACAGAGGACCTGAGTAGACATTTTTCCAAAGAAGACACCAGACAGCCAACAGACACATGAAAAGATGCTCAACATCACTCATCATCAGGGAAACACCAATCAAAATCATAATGAGAGATCATGTCACATTAGTCAAAATGCCTAGTAGCAAAAGGACAAGAAGTAACACGTGTTGGGAAAGATGCAGAGAAAAGAGAACACTGGCACACTATTGGTGGGGATGTAAATGGGTGCAACCACTGTGGAAAATGGTGTGGAGGTTCCTGAAAAAATTAAAAATAGAAATAGCATACAATCTAGGAATTTCCCTACTGGGCATCTACCCAAGGAAAGCAAGAACACTAATTTGAAAAGATATGTGCACCCTCATGTTTACTGCAACATTATTTACCATAGCCAAGCCATGCAAGTCATCAATAGATGAATGGATAAATATGTGGTATGTATATAGAATGGAATATTACTCGGCCATAAAAAAGAATGAGGCCTTGCCATTTGGGACAACATGGATGGAGCTAGAGGGTATTATCTGAGTGAAACAAGTCAGAGAAAGACAAATGCCATATGTGTAGAATACTTACATATGGAACCTACCAACAAGACAAATGAACAAGCAAAAACCAGACTCTTAAATACAGAGAACAAACTGGCAGTTGCTAGAGGGGAGGTGAGCAGGAAGAAGGGCAGAATAGATAAAGGGGAATAAGAGATAGATACAAACTTCCAGCTATAAAATAAGTCATGATGAAGAAAAGTACAACAGAGTAATACTGGGAGTATAATCAATAATAGCGTGATAACGTTGAAAGATGAAGATGTAACGTATGGTAAAAGACGGGGACTACGTTTATAATGGTGAACATTGGGGGCGCCTGGATGGCTTAGTCGGTTGAGCGTCCGACTTTCGCTTAGGTCATGATCTCGCGGTTTGTGGGTTCGAGCCCCGCGTCGGGCTCTGTGCTGACTGCCAGCTCGGAGCCTGGAGCCTGTTTCAGTCTGTGACTCCCTCTCTCTCTGGCCCTCCCCTGCTCATGCTGTCTCTCTCTCTCTTCTAGAAATAAATAAAACATTAAAAAAAAATTATAATGGTGAACATTGAGTAATACGTAAGTAATGGAAATGATGTAACATTCTGTTAACCATACTTCAATTAAAAAAATAGAATGAGGGGCACCTGGGTGGCTTAGTCAGTTGAGCGCCCAACTTCGGCTCAGGTCATGATTTCACGGTTCGTGGTTTGAGCCCTGCGTTGGACTCTATGCTGACAGCTCAGACCCTGGAGCCTGTTTCAGATTCTGTGTCTCCCTCTCTTTCTGACCCTCCCCTGCTTATGCTGTCTCTCTCTCAGAAATAAATAAAACATTAAAAAAATAAAAAAAAACAATAGAATGAAATGGCTTTTCCCCCTATATTTATAATGTGACACATCTGTTTGCATAGGCCCATAAACAACAATGAATTAATCAACCCCAGGACAACGGCATGGATGAATCCATGATAGCTGAGCCATGGTGGGAATGCTGCACCTCCCCAGGGTAGTAAAGATAAAGCCTTTTGACGTGTGGGATGGCCCAGAGCCCTCAGAGAAGTCAACCCACCGATGTTCTCTGACAACCATCACAGACGGTTTCAAGGGCTTATAGGGTGAAAGGGAAATAGCGTCTAGAGGTATTTTTAAAAAAGGAAATGAATCCAGTTCTCAGGTGAAAAGAAGAAACGTGTTAAATACACAAGGCCTTTAGATGCCTGGAGATAACATTCGGCAAACACATTTCTGTTGACAAGGAATCAATTAGGTTTTACTGCCACAGGTCTCCGCCCAGCCTGACCCCGGAGTTTGCATCGTTTGAGCAGCGAGACTGGTTTCACCTGTTTGCAACTGTTAAACTATTAGTCATCAGCTGAGAAGCTGCTTAAGCCGATTTCCCCAACAGTTTATCCGGTACACAGGTACACATTTGTTTTTATCCCACAGTGGAAATCAGCAAGGCTACACACCTGTTGTATATTGTCAAAGGGGAAAAAAATAAATAAAACAACCTGAAATCGAAATGAGGCCATTATACCAGGGAGAACTGAAATCTGAGTGTTTTATCTAAAAGGGAAGAAAGAAAAGAAAAATACAAGGTGAAGGAGGATGGGGAAGAGGGAGGTTAGTTGTGGAAGGTGGGCATTGGGATGAACTTCTAAGGTTTATGTCTCGGGTGTAAGGTTGTTAGACTTGGGGGGAAAAAGAGAAAAGAGAGAAACATACAAGATGCTAAAATAAATGTCAACTTCAAATAAATAATGGACAACATTTTAGTATAAGACTATCCCATGTGGTATCAGAGACGGACCTCTACTAAAAAATAGAATCTGAAATTCAAATTTAGCTGAGTACCCTGTATTTTATCCGGCAATCCTACTTGAGTAGTGTCTTTTCATCTGAGTTTTGAGAAAGATCCTTTTAGAAAGCAGATGTCTTCGGGAAACTGGGTCATGGATTGAACGGCATAAATACTTGCTAATTATGCTGTGCAGTGCAGTGGGATTATATATTTATTTAATATAAATAAACTAGCAATTGTAATGACCAAAACTTAGTTATTTTGATTTGGAAAACCATCCACTTTACTTACCTGTTTGGCATGAGTAGGAAAAAACTAAAAAACTAAAAAAAAAAAAAACAAAACCCTAAGAATTATGGACAAGAAAACATCCCATCCACTCATTCATGTACACATCCTCTGCTGCTTTTTCATCTGTAGAGAGGCTTGCCTGTAAACAGATTTTACTAAATGTTATTTCAGTGAATAAAATAATAACCGTACATGAACTCCCTGACCTAGTTTCTTAAATAATTCTGCCTGGTAATAATTTTTTTAATGTTTTTTATTTATTTCTGAGAGAGAAAGAGAGAGACAGCATGAGCAGGGGAGGTCAAAGAGAGGGAGACACAGACTCTGAAATAGGCTCCAGGCTCTGAGCTGGCAGTCAACACAGGGCCCGATGCGGGGCTTGAACCCACAAACCGCGAGATCATGACCTGAGCCAAAGTTCGATGCTTAACCGACTGAGCCACCCAGGTGCCCCTGCATGGTAATAATTTAAATGTAAAAAGATAAAAGACCCGGCCAAAGACAGAACAAAGCCCAAAACAAAGGACGGACTGGCCCCTACCTTGCTACAACTATTTACGACCATCTGTCCAATTCCAATTTGCCCAGGATGACAATAAACTAGCACAGTAAACAAATGCAGAGGTTGAAACAATGCAGACTTAGAGTTGGGTGCTAAGGATCTGCAGTGGGAAAAGAAGGGAGGCCTAGCATGAAGAACAAATAAAGTGTGAGTTGAAGGGGCACCTGGGTGGCTCAGTTGGTTAAATGTCAGACTTCGGCCCAGGTCATGATCTCATGGTTCATGGGTTTGAGCCCCATGTCAGGCTCTGTGCTGACAGTTAGCTCAAAGCCTGGAGCCTGCTTCAAATTCTGTATCTCCCTCCCTCTCTCTCTCTGACCCTCCCCTGCGCATGTTGTCTCTCTCTCTCTCTCTCAGGAATAAATAAAACATTAAAAATCTTTTTTAAAAAAAAGTGTGAGTTGAAGACATCCAAATGTAGCAGGCTCTGAGGCTGACAGTAAAACAAGGAGGGGGGACAGGGCAAGAAGGGGGTCTGGCCCCCCACGCAGTGAGAAAAGGGGAGGATGGCAGAGAGATGAGGAGTGAGCGAGGCTGACAATGAGAGTTTGCAGACTAGGATTTGAAGGGCTGTCCGATAAAAGGAAATTTATTTTGTCTAGCTCCAGAGAATGAAACTCGGGCTAATAAATAGATGTAGCCGGAAAGCGGATTGTTACACCACTTAGGCAAGAGCGTTCTGAGCATTAGAGCTCATCACCGGTGGAGGCATTGCTGGAAACGGGAAGCAGAGGCCGGCTGACTGGTGGGGAGGCCTGTCTCGGGTGTGGAGTGGCCTAGATGCTCCCCAACACCCCTTCCCACTTGCGGTGTCTGTTTTAACCCAGCAGGGTCCTGTGCCTTCCATTAATTGCAATGTCTTCAGCACCTAGAACAGTGCTTGACACACAGTAGGGCCGCGGTAAATCTGCAGGGTGATAGGAGAGTGCTTTGCGGAGGAGGTGGTGCTATTCTGAGCCTTGGTCTTGCTGTGAAAAGGAAAGGGCAATTTGCTTAAATCAAATCAACACACTGTGAACATCTACATTAGGAAAGGAACAGGCTTTACAGGCTCTATTTTGTGAGCTACAAACACACAATCCATGTTGCCCCAGCCTATACCAGCCTGGAGAGAAAAAAGAGAAGAAAATAATAGTCAAGAGCACCCTGTCTCCCGTTCTCCCCCACCTGCAGTATTTTCAGGACCTTCAAATCTCCCTTCCTCCCCCGCCATGGTCCCCCCCCACCCAGAGACCCCAGGGAATGGCCCTCAGGCCTTCGGAACTCAGGGCTCTAGGAAAGCACCTGATTTCGCTACTTCTCTGTCCCCGGGCTTGCCATCTTCTCTCCTGCTTTGTCATACTGTGGCAACGTCTCCACATCTCTGTCTGCTCCAAGGACGCCAGGCTTCCACACACCCCACCAAGGGCTAACCATGCTGTGGTGGCACTCGGCGAACATGGCCTCCCCACCGCCACCAGTGAAACTGCTCTCTAAGAACACGTGATGAGAGGAGGAGGGAGAGGACACGGAGTCAGCTGGCAGCAGCGAGAGCAGGGGACGCCAACCGCGGGGTCACTGAGCCGCCACCACAGAGTAGCTCCACAGGGTGTGTCTGTCTCCAGGCACAACTGCGCCTTGCGCCTCAGGCAGGAACATGGACTCCCAGCCAGGGAGGTTGGGAGACGCTCCTTTACCACTCTGTGCCTTTGTCTCCCACATTTAAGGCAGGGACAAGAATAGTACTTCTTCTTCTTCTTTTTTTAATATTTATTTTTAAGAGAGTGAGAGAGAGCATGAGCAGGGGAGGGGCAGAGAGACACGGGGACAGAAGATCTGAAGCAGGCTCTGCTGACAGCAGAGATCCCCATATGGGACTTGAACTCACAAACTGCGAGATCATGACGTGAGCTGAAGTCAGACGCTCAACGGACTGAGCCACACCGGCGCTCCTACGATAGTGCTTCTTATAAACTACTGGGAAGACTAAATAAGTGGGGCCAGGCTGTGCTCAGAGCTGTCGGGCCCATGTCAGCTCTCAGTGTGTGAGGGCCACTATGGCCAGAGCTGTCGCTGGGTTCTGAAGTTCCCCGTGGCGGCACTGTCCCTGTTTTCCTCACCCTGCACTGTGCGTAGCCTTGCAACGAACTCTAACTCTTGAGATAACCTGAGCAGGGGTTTCTGAGGAGTTGAATACATGATCAGGATATAATAATTCAGAATTTTCACCACTGTCACTTGAAAAGCTGTAGAAAACCAAATCAACAGATAGCAGGTGCCCACAGTTGTCAAAGTCCGCCCTCACACGGCTACCTTCGTCTTGGGGAAACAAGGCAAACATTCACTAAGTGATGATGAATTGCTGGAATCTCTGTTCATGCCTTCAGCAGAAGAGAGGACACGAGTCTGGAATTCGCTCCCGATCGTGGAAGCAAATTGCTTTCTGGTCTCGGTGTTAGAGGTTATTCAGCCATTAGCAACATTTGTTTTTAACTTTATAGGAAATGTAAGCAATTAAATTTGTCTTTACCCTGAGTGGCTTCCACATCTCAGCCCACACCAGCCTTTTGTTACCTAAATGGTCTTCAAAGAGTGGCCTTTAATTTCGAATGTCTTGGGAGTAATAACTGGTCACAATCGTATTTTTGAAGTGTCTTTAAAGTATCTACAGGGGCACCTGGGTGGCTTAGTCGGTTAAGCGTCCGACTTTTGCTTAGGTCATGATCTTGCGGTTCGTGGGTTTGAGCCCCACGTCGGGTTCTGGGCTGACTGCCAGCTCAGAGCCTGGAGCCTGTTTCAGTCTGTGACTCCCTCTCTCTTTGACCCTCCCCTGCTCGCGCTGTCTCTCTCTCTCTCTCTCTCTCCTAGAAATAAATAAAGAAAAAAAAATTTAAAAAAAAAGTATCTACGGTACATCAAGGGAGAAATCTCTGCTGGCCGATGGAATTTTAAACCGAGCATTCAAGAGGAAGATGAGGGCTATAGATGTATATAGACTTGGAAGTCATTAGCTCTAAGATAATGACAAACACTGGATAGTAATCAAAGCAAGGGGAAGGGAGACTATTTTAAGTGGAAAGATGGGGCGCCTGGGCCCCAGTTGGATGAATGTCCTACTTCGGCTCAGGTCATGATGGTGGTTCGTGAATTCGAGCCTGAGGTCTGGCTCTGTGCTGACAGCTCAGAGCCTGAAGCCTCAGATTCTGTGTCTCCCTCTCCCTCTGCCCTTTCCCTCATGCTCTGTCTATCTCCAAAATAAATAACCATTAAAAAAAATAAAAAAATAAAGTGGAAAGAGAAAAGGACAAAAGTTAAGACTCAGGGCCTTTTAAAGAAAACCCAGGGTCATCAGATTCACACGCGGAGCCCATTGTTTCTGGGTCCTACCCTGGACGCACCCAACCTAAACAGCTGAGGCAAGGGTGACCTCAGGGACTTAAATTTTAAAAAAGCACCCCAGGTGATCCTGAGGTAAATAAAAAGTTTAAGAAATTGAGATATAATTGACAGGCCACACTATACTAGTTTCAGGTATACAACATAATGATCTGATATTTGTAGATACTGGAAAATGATCACCATAGTAAATCTAATTAACATCCATCACCACACATAGTTACAACTTTCAGATACACTATGTAGTATTATTAACTATAGTCACACGAAGCTTGTGCCTTTTGACCGTCTTCATCCATTTCACCCACCCCCACCTCTCACCTTTGGCAGCCACCAATCTGCTCTCTGTATCTGGGGGTTCAGGGTTTTGTTTCTGTTTTTGTTTTAGATTGCACAGACAGGTGAGATCATAGGGAATTTGTCCTTGTCTGTCGGACTTATTTCACTTAGCCAATGCCCTCAAGGTCCATCCAGGGCTTTCAAGGTCCATCTCATACAAACACAAGTTTGAGCTTCACAGAACCCAGAGTGGGGTATATGTGCAACAGGCAAGGAGAAAGATGTCAAGAAAAGGAGGCATAATAACACGTTGTCTCTTGTCTGGTGGCTATGAAGAGGTCTATGTCACAGTAGATTCTTTTAGGGATTTCTCGGTGGTGGCTTTTCTCTTAACTCAGTTACTATAGTGTGTTGGAGCTAGGGAATTAGAGGTGGTGGCAGATTCAGACACTATGCAGTGGTAAACTATCACCTAACCTGCCCTGTGCCCCGCCTGGCCTTTGTACTTCCAGTCCTGGGGTAACTTCTGGGTCCTCTGCACATGGAGGAGGAAGCCACATCGATATGGGCTGGACCCCAAGTGCTGTGGGAGATGGGGGTACCACAAGCCACAGGCCTCTGATCCCAATGTTGCCTTTGCAGAGATCGGTGAAGGGGGTCACACTGGACATGAGGGCCACCTAGAAGTTCCAGGGGCCCAGTGAGGAACGCCTGGAGCCCGTATTTGAAGATGGCAACCTGTGTGCCACACAAAAGGATCATTCTGGTGCCCAAAGAGCCACAGCTGGCCCTGTGCACACCTGGACACAAGGAGTCAAGTCAAACCAGTTCTAATGGTGTCACTTAAACCACTTCTGGTGGTGCTTTGCAGTCAATCCTGTAAGATATTTTGATGTTTAATGTGACTATTTTATAAGGAATTCTTGCTCTACTATATAGCATTAAAAATTGTTTTAAACATTTTTTACTTTTTTTTTTTATTTTGGGGGCATCTGGGTAGCTCAGTCGGGTAAGTGCCCGACTTCGGCTCAGGTCATGATCTCACAGTTTGTGGGTTCGAGCCCTGCGTCGGGCTCTGTGCTGACAGGCAGTTCAGAGCCTGGAGCCTGTTTCAGATTCTGTATCTCCCTCTCTCTCTGACCCTCCCCTGCTCACGCTGTCTCTCTCTTTCAGAAATAAATAAAAAACATTAAAAATTTTTATTTATTTTTGAGAGAGAGAGAGAGAGAGAGCACCAGCTGGGAAGGGGCAGAGAGTCGGAGACAGAATCTGAAGCAGGCTCCAGGCTCTAAGCTGTCAGCAGAGTCCGATGCAGGGCTCAAATTCACAAACAGTCAGATCATGATCTGAGCCGAAGTCAGACACTTAACCACTGAGCCACCCAGGCGCCCCTGATATGTAGCATTTTTGACTTAAGTAGTCAATCTTTCACTCAGGATGAATCTCAAGGAGTGACTTTCATAGAACCTGATGTCGCCCAGGAGTGACCAGTTGCCAACATGCAGGAATGGGTGAAATGTCTCTTCATGGTTCACGTTTCTGCAGGGAAGTCACCTGTGGGGTGGTTATGACGGTCCTAGAATTGCTATAAATGCATAGGGGTCCTTTTGGAATAAAAATATTTATAACTTGATCCCAGCATCGAACAATTGGGGCTGTTAAATCCAACGCTACATCCCTGAGACAGAATGTCTGTGTTCTTCCCCTTCACCTCCCCAAGGGAGCACGTGTAAATCTTAACTGAAGTATAACTTACACTTTCCCTCAGGAAGGAGGGGGAAGTAGTAGGCCTAGGCAGCTTTGATGTAACGTTTATAATAGCTGTTGTATACAGTGTGGAGGCTGGCATCTTAGAGTCGTTTTGCCCTTACAGAGAAAAGCACCAAAGGGAGATGAAGCATGACGGGGGGAGGGGGGGGGGCGGGTGCGCTCATGAATGCGTTACGCATAAATGTTTATGCTTATTTTTCCTTGTTATACATGCTCATTGTAAACAGTTCCAAGATCATAGAAATATAATCCCATCCTCCACACACAGGCAGGGTTAACGGCTTAAATATTCTTGAAATTTTAGATATACAATCACAGGGACGATCAAGAGACTACTTTCCATAAAAGGCCAGGGAACATACAAAGCCCTGGGAAAACACATTCCCCGTGGGAGGGAAGAGATAAATGCTTGCGAGGGGCTGTCTTAACCATCCTCAGAGACAAGATGCAAACAGTCAAAGGCAACAGTGAACAGGGACGTGATGCTGTGGGTAGTTAGACCTCATCCTCGCGTGCAAACCAGAAGCCAAGAGATTTACCAAGCTCCCCGACGCAGGCGCATCTGTCCCGTCTTCAAATCCGATTTTCTTACCATCTGTTCCTTTACTCCAGCCTTGGCTGTAAACAAAGTTTATGCACAGTGATGCGGTGGGTTGCCAGGCAGCTCTCTTCTTCCTCCTCTAAAACAAAGTCAGTTCTGGACTGAAAGACCGTGGGCCCCGTTATCATCCATTTCCCTTAACAATCTACATTGTGACTGTGTTGAAAAGAAGTTTAGAAATGGGATTTTCAACTGCATTTCATCAACCTGGTGCAACACAGAGATCTGGTTTTGAGAATTCTGTAAGCAAACTTCTCAATGCGTGGGGATGATTTAGCTCGCGGAAAAGGATTTCTGCTCCCCTCCAGAACAGTGAGGACGTTGTGGGGGGCAGAGCTGGTGGCGGAAAACACACAGAGGCTCTGGTGGGGAGTAAACTCCCTGCTTCCAAGGTTACCATTGGACATGGGGGGGTGGGGTAGGCGGTGGCTGGAGGAGTTAAGAGATGACTTAAAGATGTGTATCTAGGATGTGGGGCTGTGGCTGTGAGAATGCACCAGAGCCAACCATCTGGCAACTGTGGGGAGGGATCAGCTGACCTCTGGCCTCCAGCTCTGGCTTTTACAGCTATATAATATTTATAATGCACTCTTCCTGGGAGAAGCTTGGAGCTCTACGAATCTTTGAATGGATTCAGTTAATCCTGTTACTGTCCCACAGTAATCAGAGAAGTAGAGAAGAGCAAACAGGAAAAAAAAACAAACCACATTTAAAGCGGTCACTGCCATGGCGAAGAAGAAAATAACATTCGCCCTGCTAAGCAACAACGGGAAAAGTCAACCTTATGATTCTTCTTTACTGATTCTCAGAGTCTAGGCAATGGCAGAAGTGGGCAGAATTCACTCGAAGAGTGTTAAATCAGATCATGCCAGTCACTGTTGATTAAAAGCCTCCCCAAGGGAAGGGATTTGCCTGCTCCGGGGGCCCATGGTGAGGGGACAAGCTTCTGACCAATGCTGCTGGGGGACTAGTGACATACTGAGAAGTCAATGTGAACTCACAGCTCTATGTAAGCATAGACATAGCTATAGATATAGGTGTAATGTGTATAGATGTTTATGTGTGTGTGAATACATATATATGCAGAGAGATGCACACATATATACATGCATACACACATGCAACATGTAGATATATACATATATCTCCTAGTTCTAGCTGCTGAGAGGGCCAGAAGCAAAGATATCCTGGTAGCAATCAGCACACCAAGCTTCCTGTAGGGCTTGGTTTCTAAATATTATTCTCCATTTAAAGGAACCAGGGTTCTTAGAGAAATGGTTGGCTCCAGGGAAGCGTGGGGAAAAATGAAAGATGAGACAGGAACATCTTATATACTACAAAGGAAGGAAATGCCGAAAGAATGACAGGGACATATCAAAAGGACATAAGAGTTGCCTGAAATGAGGTCCTACTGGCCAAGTCTGGGACTATTTGAGTATTACAATAAATGATAGTTATCGATTTTAATCCTTTGGTTAAAATAGGGATCCATGAGTCTACACTGATAAAAATTAAATGAATAAATGGAAGAGAAAGGAAAAGGCTATCTTATAATAGAAGTCTTGAGTCCTCTCCTTGCAAAATACTTAGGAATGACTCAGTGGAAAATCCTATAAGCCTGGATGTTTACCGAATGTAACAAGAAAACAGTAATGGGACAAACTGACGTTATTTGCAAACAGTAATGGGTCAAATTGACGTTATTTGCCTCCTGATATGATGCAATCAGAAGACCAAGGCATTGCTTCTGAGGTATTCTTGCTACAAATGCATAAATCATAAAGAAACATCAATTAAACCAAAACTGTAGGACATTCAACAAAGTAACTACAGGCTTCAAAAAATGTCAAGGTCATGAAAGAGAAGGAAAAACAGAGGAATTGTTCCAAACTGAAGGAGATTAAAGAGAAATGATACCTACAGAGGACCTGCACCGCATATAATTGGGACAATAGAGGAAGTTTGAATGGGAAGTGTATGATAATGTTGTCCATGTTAATTGTTATCCTGATGGTTATGTGTATAAGAGAATGTCCTTGTTTATAGTAAATACATGAATACATATTGAAGGAGGAGTCTGGGGAGTATTAAGTCTGCCACTTTTTCTCAAATGGCTTAGAAAACACTATAAGGTGTGTGTCTATAAAGAATAAGGCAGGGGCACCTGGGTGGCTCAGTCAGTTAAGTGTCCAACTTCGGCTTAAGTCATGATCTCGTGGTTTGTGGGTTCAAGCCCCACATTGGGCTCTGTGCTGACAGCTCAGAGCCTGGAGCCTGCTTTGGATTCTGTGTCTCCCTCTCTCTCTGCCCCTCCCTGACTGCTCTCTTTCTCAAAATAAATAAACAAACAAACATTTAAAAAAAAGAATAAGGCAGATGTGATAAAGTGGTAACAATGAGTAAACTGAGCAAAAGGTATACTTTCACTTTTTACAACATATCTATTCATTCCAAATTTCAAAATAATAAAAATTATTATTTTTCATAATTCAAAAAATATAAGAAGCAGAAAAAACTCCAACTGTGGGTCTCCATATACATACAGTATAGTGAACCAAATAGAGCAGGTCAATCCAGATGGAATAACAGTGTTGCTTAAGGCACACCCTTGCCTACTGAGACCCAATTCCTGCCCTCACTGAGGAGTGTTAGGGGTGCAGTGAAGTGTCGGGGGAGAGGGCGAAGAGGCTGGAGGTATAAGAGAAATGGCAAACACTCAAAATGGCTACAGAAGTTCAAAGGAGGCAGGAGGGCTCACAAAGGAAGTGGTACAGAAAGAGAGCTTAGTGGGATTGGGGTAGGAGATCCGTGGTCCTGCTTAGCATATAACCGCAGGATTTAGACAATTCTGAGAATTCTGACTCTGTTTTCTCTTTGATCACCTGGCAGGCTGGCCTGCTTCTTACCTCTGCACACTTACTCCCAAGGTTGCTCCAGCCTGGAAGGTGGGCAGTTCATGAGCTCAGACGATCCACTGCCGCCATTTTTCAAGACTAAGCTTATGTCCCCTCCGTTGACTTTTTCTGACTGGCTTGCTTCCCTACAGATAGAAAAGTCCTTTTCTCTTTTGTGCTTCTACTGTTCTTAGGACGGGTATTGCTGCACATGTGGCTCTTTAGGGCACTTGTCGGTTAGTCTGTCCATCCCTCCCACCCTGCGTCTCCTTGATGCTTTGCATCTTTGTATCTCCTGTGTCTCACCAGAGTGCGGGCTCAATAATTGTTAAAATAATCAAATCAATTTGAGACTTTCCCAAACCGCATTTCTTCTGCTCCTTTCCACTTTTGCTCCTAGGCCAGCTAGAGGCTTTCTCTGTTCAGTGAAGACACTTCATGGACTTTTCAACTTCAAGTACTATGAATCCATATTTGAGAGAAACTATTTTCTTTCAGACCCTGAGACCATCAGTGAAGGTGGAGGGAGAGATGGACCAGAATGTTGGTAATTAGCAACAAGATCTGTCCCACACGTGATTTATGTTCTTGATAAATGACTCAGTGACCCACCCCCTTAGAAATATGTGAAGTACTCCTTAGGTTTATGTTAGGGGAGGCATCATAATGACCACAGCCGGTTGCAGAAACCAACCAAAATTATGTTAACCACATGCTTGGAAGCCTCTTACATCAAAGCAGAGTGTTTATATAAGCTGCTATCTGCTAAAGGCCAACAGACCTAGCCACAGGATGATTATAATAATAATTAGCAATCGCCAACATTCCTGTAAGCACGCTTCATCCAGACATCATGCAAATGTCACCCTCTGTGTACACGGGCATCACCCGACCCATCTATGGAATGAGGCAGCCCCAGGAGCAGACGGCAGCTGCTACCTCTGAGGCTGGAGCCCGCGACTCCAATGATGTGAACAAGGCTCCGGTTACAAAGCCGCACACCTCCCCCCCTTCTCCATGGTGACTGCAGCGCGAGGTTTGAAAGACCATCTTTTGTTGAGTTGATTTATGAGCACCTCCTGCTATCCACCTCGCATGAGATTGCTTGCTGTTCGCAGGGGCGGCTGGTCATCGATCTGCTGCGGAAAGCCGAGCGGTTTCTGGCTGGAGAAAGGTTCTCCTCGCCACAGTTCACACGGAAGCACGAACGCGCTCCCTTGTCCGTTGCCCTCCCAGGTTTTAGACACTCGAGGGCTGTTTGGCCGTGGCAGGAGCAGCCGCCTCACCTCACAGGGAAGCTGGCAGCTGTCGGAAGAGTCTGCAGCACCAGGTTATTTTCAGGCATCTGTAAAGTGGGTGAAAATAAATTCTAGTGAAAAATTCTTAAAACAACAACAACAACAACAAACCAACCAAGCAAACAGCAAAACGTGCAGAAATAAACCGGAAGAATATTCAAGCCCCGCAGAACAGCTGGCTTTTTGAACACCTAGAACGCTTGTGGTGCCCGGGAGTGTTTGCAAGTGTCCTGGACACCACGTCATGGGCCGTGCTTAGCAGAGAATAACGGCGTCTCCCATTTTCAGTGCCACTCAGCAGTGACCTCGGACCAACAGCAAACGGCAGGGGGACTGGGGTAATTACAGTTTCTGGTTTCAGTGATCTCACACTGAAAGGGTAAAACAAAAAAGCTCATTGGCATGTGTTACATCATGTTTAAGTGTGTACTTAGTAGTAAATGTCAGCTTGATTTCATAGCTGCTTGTTATGGCCTGAAAGCAAATAAAACAAGTTTTTTTTTAATGTTTTATTTATTTCTGAGAGAGAAAGAGAGATGGTGTGAGCAGGGAGGGTCAGAGAGAGAGGGAGACACAGAATCTGAAGCAGGCTCCAGGCTCTGAGCTGGCTGTCAGCACAGAGCCCGACGCGGGGCTCAAACCCACGAACCGTAAGATCATGACCTGAGCCAAAGTTGGATGCTTCACAGGCTGAGCCACCCAGGAGCCCCTAAAACAAGTTTTTATTCCCACCCAGAATGGAGCACAGCACATTTCTCTGTCTCCTAATACCACACACCTGTACTGCTTAATAAGGCTGAGCCACAATGAGTGGGGAAGCTTACAGCTATCACTACTATATCTGTAGGGTGGTTTCTAATCAGCCCAGGCTCCCCACGACCATAGAAGGAAGACAGTGCTATTAGCTCCCATTTACAGAAGGGGAAATGAAGGCCCAGGGAAGATGCATGGCAGCCAGTCCTAGAATGTGGATCTCATGGTCCTAAATTTAGCCCATCGAGTCATGACACCGCTTCTGGTTGGGGATTATGGTTTTAAAAACAATTGTTCATGTAGCAATTCATTATTATAAATAAACTAATATAATTCCTGATGAAGGAAACAGAAAACCAAGGCTAGCAACAAGTGTGTCACAGTTTGAAATCGGACCAGCTGTATCTATCGGCCCCAGGCCAGGATACCATCTGACCTTCAAGCTGGCCAAGCACGTGGGTATTTGTCAGTACTCAGAACCCCAAAAAAATCGCTGTGATATTTTAGAGATACAGAATTCTGTTAGGGAGGTTAAAAAGGGTGAAGAAAATAAATATGCGGCATGTTTTGAAATGGACTTTTTATTCTTCTTGGATATGACTCTAAGGAAGTATCAGTGTTTTTAATCAAGTATTTATTGAGCACTTACTTAGAGGTTTAGCCCTGCCTATAGATTCTGTGAAGAATATCTTTTAGTTTATTTATGTATTTCGTGGGAGTGAGAACAAGGTGGGGCAAGGGCAGAGAGAGAGGGGAACAGAGGATCCAAAGTGGGCTCTGTGCTGACAGCAGAGAGCCCGATGTGGGGCTTGAACTCATGAAACCTGAAATCACGACCTGAGCTGAAGTTGGAGGCTTCACCAACTGAGCCACCCAAGAACCCCAAGTTAAGAGAAGTATATGTATATATATACATAATTTTAAGCTCAATGGTTTTCTGTCTAGTTGTGGAAACTATGAACACATAAGATGCTGTTCAAGCAATATTATCAAACTTTATTTTTAATTTTTTTAATGTTTTTATTTTATTTTTGAGAGACGACAGAGAGACAGAGCATGAGCGGAGAAGGGGCAGAGAGAAAGGCAGAGACAGAATCCAAAGCAGGCTCCAGACTCTGAGCTGTCAGCACAGAGCCTGATGTGGGGCCTGAGCCCATGAACTATGAGATCATGACCCCACCCGAAGTCAAAGGCTTAACTCACTGAGCCTCCCAGGCACCCCAGTATTAGCAAAATTTAACCCACAGGTCAAATCCAGCCAGCTACTTGTTTCATGCAGAGTATAAGCTAGGAATAGTGCTCACATTTTTAAGTGTTTGGGAAAAAATCAGAAGACAAACAATAATTTTTGAGATGGGAAAATTACATGAGATTAAAATTTCAGTGTCCGTAGACGGGATTTTATTAGAACACAGCCACACTCATTCACTCACATCTTGTCTACCGTGGCTTCATGCTACAGTGGGCAGCCCAGTTGAGTAGTTGTGACAGGAACCATATGGGCCACAAAACCTAAAGTATTTAGTATCTGGTCCTTTTCAGGAAAAGTTTGCTGACCCTGAGGTAGAGAATAATCTAATGGTACTAAGTGGAATGGTTTGGAATCAGCTGAGGAACCGTAGGAAGGGTGACTTTGGGCGGGAATAAAGGTTCCAGGTGGAAATGCCTGCCTGTGGAGATTGAAGAACGAAGTTACTATCATGGTTGGAGGGAAAGGGTAGCTAGATGTGGCTGTGAGCTTAATTTCCTCTCTGACAGCAACATGCTCTTGGTATGTTCTTTACCTTCTGCACCTCAGTTTCCTCAGCTATTAAATGAAAGTAATAATACCCACATCTTATAAAACCCATAGTAAGATCTCAAGCACACAGTTAGCACAACACCCAGGTCAGAGCTGTTGTCTCATCAATAGTAGGAATTAAAAAATTTTTAATGTTTACTTAATTTGAGAGAGAGACAGAGCACAGCAGGGAGGGACAGAGAGAGAAGGAGACACAGAATCTGAAGCAGGCTCCAGACTCTGAGCTGTCAGCACAGAGCCCGACACCAGGCTCGAACCCATGAACTGTGAGATCATGACCTGAGTCAAAGTCAGATGCTTACTGACTGAGCCACCCAGGTGCCCCAATATTAGGTATGAATAGTGATTGTCATTAGTTCTCACGCTTGGGCATCTGTTAATAAAAATAAGTCAACATTTCACCCAAAAATTATGTCTTTCAGAAATTATGAGTGAATAAGTTTTTAAAATTTTTCTTAGTAGGTGAATTTGAGCAATTGAATCCTACGAAATTGCTGAAATAGTGTTGTAAAGAATTACAGCATGGGAAAATATTTCCAGCGTGTTCCTTGAATGTAAGACACCTGAGCTCAGAAACCCTATTTTGCAACATATCCAGAACTGAAGCCCTGTCTGGTGAAGGTTATTGACTTCTATCCTTGATAAGTGCACACTGCCCCCGAACCACCCCTCCCCTCCGCCACATGCTTTCGCATGCAGTCTTCAGGCTTAATGGATCCCTTGAAGCCCATCCTAAATTTCCAGGTTAAGAACTCCTGCTTTAGTTGCTCACTCATACTTATAAGCCGACAAGAGATCGATATGTGAGCCAGAACACTAAATTATTAATTTATGAGGAAGAAATAATGTCAAGTGGACTAAAGTTCTCGCGTTGGCCAATCAGCTCTTATCTTACTATACAGATGCTACACGAACAGCCAAAGCACAATTAAAAGTGCATATGGAATCATAGCAAAGGGAATTCAAGAATGTTCTTAATGGCTCTTGTCGCCAAGCTACAATAGCCTGATGCATCCATTTCCTCTGGAGAGATACCCCTGCCAAGGATTCTAGAACAACTGAGTCCAGGCCCTCTTCTGGGGACAGTTCTTGATGTTTGTACTCCCTGCTTGCAGACATAGTAAAGGCTAAATTCCTTCTGTTGTCACTATTGTCATAAAGCTACAGTATGAGCAGTTAGACTCCCCCATTTAGACATGCTAATTTCCTTACACTGTGCCTGGTCCATAGATATATATGTTTTGTCTATACATACTTATATATGACGATATATGTGACTAGAAAGACAGATAGATATGAATCCGGTTAAGAGTGGTTTTGCTGTGTTAATTTTTCATAGTCTCCTTTTCAGGAGGGACTTTGGTCTTCCGATTTAGAAATTACACTACTGTCCCCCACTTCTTCCGTACCTACAGTCCATGTGGACTACAGAAAAGAGAAAAGAATCCATTGTTCCTTTCCTCCCTCCCTGCCTCTCTCCCTTCTTTCTACCTTCTTCCTTTCTTTCTAATAAGCTTTATTTTGAAAGAGTTTTAGACGTACAGGAAGTTTCAAAAGTTGTCTTTTTGTTTTCTCCATGAACCTTTCCCCCAGCTTAACCACAGCCGAAACCAGGGAATTACACTGGTGTGGTATTATTAACTCAGGTCCAGACTCACATTTTACTAGGTTTTACATCCACTCTTTGTGTGTGTACGTGTGTAGGGGTGTGTGTGTGTGTGTGTGTGTGTGTGTGTGTGTGTGTGTGTGTTGTTCTATGATATTGTAGCACATGTGTAGATTGAGAAACCAAAACCACAATCAGGATACCACAAAGAAACTCCCTTATGTTACTTCGTAACAGCCTTTGGTTTCTGTCTATAAATACTTTGTTTTCAGGGGTAGAAGTCTTGGTCCAGCAGACTTCTGCTATTTCAGGCACCTGAAGTTCTTATGCAAATGACCTCAGGGAGAACAGCTGTGACCTCACCAACCCCCTTCCTTGGGGGGCAAATACATTCAACACTACCAAGGCCTCAATGGCAATTTTTAGGCTCTAGCTATCTTGAGTTTCATTTCTGAATCTCTGAATATTTTCTGTCATTGAGCAATTTTTGGGGGAACGTATATTCTGGCCGTTGTGTAGAAACAATCTAGTAGACTCTCTGAAAAACTTGGAATTTCTGACCAAACTTTCTTTGACTACAGTTGCACGATAAAAAATTTATCAAAATAAAATCCATGAGATGTGTTGGTGCATACCTTCGCACACCTCTGAAATTGTTTTGCCTCTCTTTATACTTATTTCCTCCCAGGGGCACCTGGGTGGCTCAGTCAGTTAAACGTCCAACTTTGGCTCAGGTCATGGGCTCATGGTTTGTGGGTTCAAGCCCCACATCAGGCTCTACGCTGACAACTTGGAGCCTACTTGAGATTCTTTCTCTCCCTGTCTCTCCACCCCTCCCCTGCTCAAGCTCGTGCTCTCTCTACATAAATAAATAAATAAATAAATAAATAAATAAATAAATAAATAAAACAAACTTGTTTCCTTTGAGCTTTAAGGTTTCCTATGTGTAAGTACTTCATATTGGCTTTTTACTTCAGTGAGTTCCATGTGGACGAATATAGGGCTAATATGCTCTTTCAGAAAATACCACCTGAGGTTACATGCTTCTGAAATCTACTTTCAGGGAGTTCAGTTTCCTAGTGGATCTTCCAAGTAAGTATGCTATTGTTTGCTTCAGAGTTTGCCTAAGTACTTTTGCATGGCCAACCCCTGAGAGAGTCGAAAATGAAATGGTTATTGGAGCCAGCCTGATGAACAAAGTGTTTCAAATAAATAAATAATGACACATGCACTGGCATATTGAGTGTAACCATCATCTATGTCTCTTTAAGGTCACTATGGAGAACAAAGGATCATTCAACCCACGACAGCATAGCTGCAACCTTCTCAAGGACCTAATTAATTCTTGGGATAAAAAGCTGCGAGTTGATCAAAGAGTAGAGGATGCTTGTACCATAACTTGAGGAAGCGCAAGGAACTCACAGTTGCTGGTGGAAATGCAAAATGGTAAGAGCCACTTTGGAAAGCAGTTGGGCAGTTTGCAGTTAAACAAAAAAAGCGACCTGGAAATTCCAGTCCTAGGTCTCTACCTAAGAGAAATGGAAACATCTGCCCACACACAGGCTTGTGTGCACAACGCTGCTCACAGTAGCCAAGAGCTGGAGACAACCTTGATGTCCATCCAGTGGTGAAGGGATACATCACATGTGGTATATGCAGACAGTGGCCTGACATTCAGAAATCACAGAGGAACAAACTACTGACAAATTATGTCATGGACGAACTTCAAAAAACGTTATGCTCAGTGAAATAAGTTAGACACAAGTGACCACGTATTATATGATCCCACTTATCTGAAATGTCTAGAAAAGGCAAATGTATAGAGACAGAGGGTACATTAGTGATTGCCTGGCGCTGGGGATGGGGACACGATAAGGGCATAAGGGGTCCTCTCGGGGAGATGGAAACATTCTACACTGATTTATAGTGATGTGGCTATACCACTTGGTAAATTTATTAAAGATAATTGAAAGAAACACTTGAAATGGGTAAATTTTCTGATATGTAAAATATACCTTGATAATGCTATTTACAAAAGGGGGGAGAAGCAACCTACATTTTTTTCTATTTTTCTGGAAGACAGAGGATCTGCTGTGGGCAAGCGCTCTAGGGAAACCCTGCTCTTAATAAGAGATTTTTCAAATCTCAACTGGCTACTCTCTCCTCTCCAGGCCTCAGCTCTCCTTTTGTGTTTCTCTCTTTAGAAGAAGTTTTTCCCCTCTAGTTTCTAGTATGTTCTAGAGAACATAGTTCTGGTTGGTATTTGAGGGGGCGGAGGGTTAGCGCTTTTGTTGCCTCTTGTATCCTTGGCTTCCCTGAACGGGAAGGGCCATTTCTGCAAGCGCCTAATGGGAAATCTTAGTGGGAGCAAGAGAAGCTGATTTGTCAGCCCAGGGAGGGTAAATACGGCCTGAGGAAATGGGGCAGGGTGGGGTAAAGACCTGAAGAGAGAGTGTGCTGGAGACACAGGGGAGGGGGAGGGGAGTTCAGCTGACTTGATTCCCCTGGGGAGAAGCCCAGGGGGTGCAGTGGGGCACGCTGGCCTGGATAGAACCCATTCCCCTGGAGAAGCTTACCTTGAGATTGGGAGATACCCACCTTAGTCAGGGATATCTGCTGCTCTGAATGGTCCTGTCTCACCCAAGACATGCTCAAGACATGTCCACAGGGAGCTGGGTGGACAGGGAAGAGGGGAGCTCAGGGGGCTGGGGGCAAGCATAGTATTGTAGACCAGGAAAGGAGCCAGGGGAGAGGAGACAGTTGTTATGCCCAAGCAGTGTTCATCCACAGCTAGGAGGTTATATGTAGGCTGAATCTAATTACAGAGTTTGCATTCATACCTGCCGTTTATTAGCTCCGGCTTCTTCAGCAATTTACTTAATCTCTATCAGTAATCTATTACTGTGTGTATCTTATACTATACCCTACTGTATTATACTACAGGTGTGCCTTGTTTTATTGTACTTCACTTTATTGCATTTCACAGATTCCGCATTTTTTACAAGTTGAAGGTTTGTGTCGAGCAAGTCTATTATTGGCTCCATTTTCCCATCAGCATTTGCTCACTTTGTGTCTCTGTGTCACATTTTGGTAATTCTTGCAATATTTCAAACTTTTTCATTATTATTATATTTGCTATGGTGATCTGTGTTTATTGATATGACTTGCTGAAAGCTCAGATGATGGTTAGCATTTTTGAGCAATATTTTTTAACTAAGGCATGTACATTTTAATTTTTTTATTTTTTATTTTTTAATGTTTATTTATATTTGAAAGAGAGAGACAGACAGAGTCAGAATCTGAAGCAGGCTCCAGGCTCTGCGCTGTCAGCCCAGAGCCCAACATGGGGCTCGAACTCACCAACCGTGAGATCAGGACCTGAGCTGAAGTTGGACGCTTAACTGAGCTGCCTAGGTGCCCCTAGTCTGAGATTCTTACATGGCAACTGGGTTCCAAGAAGAGAAGCTCCTATGTTCAAGAATTTATGAAGCAGAATTAATCTGCTTAAGTCACATTAGCTGATGGGCCATTGGCCAAAGCAAATCACCTGGGCGAGCAGGGAATCCATGCAGGAGGGACTACACAAGGAAGGGACACTGGGACCTCTGAGTCACATGGTGGCTTCATGAGAGTCTGTCACACTTCCTAAGCCTGTTTCTTCACCTGAAAAGTAGAGTTGATAACAGTATTTTATTAGGCTCCTTATCCAGAGTAAATAATGGATGTAAAGCACATATCATCATGTCTAACATTTAGAAAGTCACCAGTGACTATCTGGTTTTTTTTTTTTTAATGTTTTATTTATTTCTAGGAGAGAGAGAGAGAGAGAGACAGCGTGAGCAGGGGAGGGTCAGAGAGAGAGGGAGTCACAGACTGAAACAGGCTCCAGGCTCCGAGCTGGCAGTCAGCACAGAGCCCGACGCGGACCTCGAACACACGAACCGCGAGATCATGACCTAAGCGAAAGTCGGACGCTTAACCGACTAAGCCACCCAGGCGCCCCACCAGTGACTATCTGCTTTTATCATGATCACTGATTTGCTACTGCTGTTATTCTTATGGTGTTTGCCCCTGAGATCTATCAGAGTATAGGGAGATGTGAGGGTGAAAACCCAGGAGAGCCTGCCCTGATGGAGGAAGTCGGGAAGGACTCTCTCGAGAAAATGGTGTTTCAGCTAAGGTCTGCTAGATAACTTAAAAGTTTAGTAGGCTAAAGGAATAGGTGGGAAAGAGCATTCCAGGAGAGGTAACTGTGTCTGCAGGGGCCCTAAGGTTTGGAAAAGTCTGGGGCAACTATCACAGCCATGGAAACAGATGTTTAAATGCTGTTAGCACTGCAAACCTAGAGATCTTCCTGGGGTGTTATGAACCAGCCCGCCTGCAACATTTGCAGGGCCAAGGGCAAGAGTACAAAGACCCATAGACTAAATGCCTAAGTATTCAAAATTATAAGCCTATCTAATAAATTATCAATAAAATATGTTTTATCCTCTTACCTAATCAGACGTACCCTGGCTCACCCAAGCCCAGCTCCATCCTGTACTCTGAGGGTCAAGTTCCCTGGCATGTGCACCCCCCAGATTGCATATCCAAGTGTCTTCCCAGCAACAAATAGGCATTGCCCAGTTACCCCTCAGCACCCCTGGGCTGTGTTCACAAGTCCCTTGGGGTGTTCACTTTCAGGATGGGCCTAGGGAGGACGACTGTAGGCTGTTCAAGGAGGGCATTCTGGGGCCCTGTGTACCCAGAATGTGGTCCAGAAAGGGGGGCACAGTCTCTGAATGGGCACATCCCCTTGGTCCATGGGCTATTTGTCTCCTAAGGAGGGTCCAATCAAAAGGAGGGTCTGAGGGGTGCCCCTAAAATATAAGGCCCTCACACCTAGAACAACACTGGCTATGGGAAACAAGGGAAAACAACAGAGGCCAAAGGAGGCGGGGGTGGGGGTGAGGTTCAGGGGGGGCTTCCTGGAGGAGGAAATACCCGAGCCCAATATCTTCCAGCAGAGGAAGCATCTGCTGCAAAACTGAAGTACATGACATAATAAATCTAGTGTTCCTTGAAATCAAATATGTAATGCTACAACCAAGTGGCAGATGTTGTAACTTTGGTTAAGAAGGCATTTCTCTTTTAACCCCTTAATTCGGCAAGATTACAAGTGTCGTGATCAACTGTGATTCCACTTGGGAAGTCTTACTCTACTTGGCTCAAATATAACTTAGCAGAGAGTAGTTAGGGGTCCATGCGCTCATTTCTAAGTTGTCAAAAGAATGAGGAAGATGTTCTTAATAAGGGGTTAACTATGCAAAAAATTTTAATGACTCATACAGTTAGATTTAATCACAGTACTTAGTGTGAAAACACCCATTTGCTAAGGGGTGGTGGTGGAGGGGGTAAGGTGGAGCGAATACAGACGGAATGCAGAAATGTGAACATCCTAGGCACCTTTTCCCTTGTAACACAACGCTGACCGAGGGCCCTGAGGCCACCATTCACCAACGCCCCCGGGCATCCCCAGGGTCCGAATAGCTGTCCTTGATATTTAAGCGCCAGAATACTTGACAGATGGAAGGATTTGGTCTAATGTTTTTAAAATTATCTACTGCACTGTGAAAATGAGAATTGTGCACTTATTTGTAGAAGTCCAAGGGTGGGAAAAGTAAGCTACGGTAGCAAGATTAAATGCACTAAAGGAAGCCAGAAACCTTGCATTGGCCCAGGGGGAAAAAGGCAATGTCAGGAATGAACTGCTAATCGCCAGCCACAGCCCAGAAGAGAGATGGGGTCAGTCCCTGACTGGACGGGCGTGGGAGTAAAAGCTTGTGACCCATCAGCCTAACCTAAGTGTCTTTGCAAGAAAGGGACAGCCTACCAGGGACTTCTTTCCTAAGTCTCCTGGCCCCATCCAAAGCCTCCCAAGAAAGAAATAATATAAATCTAGATGAGGCCACAGTTCTGGAAGGAAGGAACAGGAGAGAGGAGGGAAAAATGAACTAGAAAGTCATCACTTTGGAAGACTGGGAGGAAAGGCAAAACCATACGTTGATATTCAGTTTAGGGGGAGTTTATTATTATTATTACCTTGTTACCAAGAGTGAATTTTTATTGAGAGCTTACTATGTGCCGGACAGTGCTCAAGTTTGCAGATCTTGGCTCCCTGAGGAATATATACACAGCCTCTGAGGAACGTGCTGTTTTCTCGTTTTACAGAGGAAGACAGAGGCTGATGGAGGGGGAGTTCAGAGTGGTAGGAAACCTGACGGATTTGTTTGGGACAGTGAATTTAGGGTGACATCGGTTCTGAAAGGGGATCCCCAGGACTGTCAAAAGTCAGAAGTTAAATCTGGAGGGTGGAGGTGGGTCAGGCAGGGGAGAAGGCAGGTGGGGCAGGTAGACTTTCACTACATACCTTTTTTGTGTCACTTGAGTTTTGAGCCATAGGAATGTGTTATCTGCTCAATAAATAAAGACATTTTTTTAACCTCAGAAATTGAAGGAAGGGTCAGGACTGAAGCAAGTGGCTTTGAGAGCCATGTGGTGTTGAAGACGAGGGTGTAGAGGTGCGCGGGCAATCTCCAAGGACAGGAGCCTGGGAGTAAGCAGTGAACTAAGATGAGAGCAACCCCTGTGTGTCACTTTTAATCAGTCAGAAGCAAACTTCATACTCTTCTGGGTCACAGCTTAGACTCTTAACAGATGAAAGTTAAGTTTGGGTTTGTGGAAGTGTCTAGGAGGCACTGGTAGATTCTTGCCACCTGAGTAATCCCGGAAATATTTATCCCGAAGAGAAGACTAAGGTAAACTTTTCTACACTAGTGATAGAAACTCCTGAGAAAGACCCACAGCCCCATTCCTCCTAGAAGTCACTGGCTCAAGCATTTTAGTAAGAGGCCAAGGCAGATATGCGAACTTAATTATGTATCACTTGGTTTCTTTAATGTTTCCTGAGCTAAGTAGGATTATTAAATGTTTTATATTTAATCTGTACCTATTGCTAGCAGAGTTTGGGTCTGAAAGCCCACGAGGACCATTCCTCCAAAGTTCCAGCCCTTTTGGCTCCCGGGCCAGCCCTTTGTCAGCACCAAATAAATGATGAGTGAGCCGGGAGCACCGAGGTGCCCGTTCAGCAGGAGACCAATGAGAAGCACAAAACATTGTGAGATGCTCAAACCTGGGCATCGTTCAGGATCTCATGGAGGGCTTGTCAGTGTGCAAGTTCCATCCCCAGAGTTCCAGATTCAGGTCTGGGGCCTGGGGATTTGCATTTCTAACAACTTCCCAGCCGATGCTATTCTATTTCAGCACACGAGGACCACTGAGCTAGTGCAACCTCTTAAATCTTACAACCAGGAAACTGAGGCCCAGGGGTTTACCTAACTGTCCTGGACCTCCTAGTTAAGGGCAGAGCTAGGACTAGAATCTTAACCTCTCACTCTCTTTCCCTCATCTTTAAATATTTCAGCACATATCTTCTAAAAGTAAGAACACTCTTTTCATAACCACAGGACAGTTACAATATCAGGAAACTGACATTCAAACAATACTATAAACTAATCTAATATAAACTAATAACAGACCTTATTCAAATGTTGTCACTTGTCCCCATAGTGTCCTTTATCTGTCTGGGCCAGGATCCAACACAGAGCCACACAAATTTAGTCGTGATATCTCTTCAGTTTTCTTTAATCTGGAACAATCCCTCAGTCTTTCTTTGTCTTTATAGGAACTTAACACTTCTGAAGAGTACAGGTCAGTTATTTTGAAGAATGTCCCTAAATGTTTTCTTTCACGATTCAAGTTCTACATTTTTGGCCCAAACTGCACAGCAGAGATACAGCGTCTTGCTCAGGGCGTCACTCACAGAGGCACCCAAGTTCCACTTGTGCCATTTCTGGTCATATGAATGTTGATCAGTTAGTTAAGATGGTGACTGCCGGTTTTCTCCGTTAGAAAATTACCATTCTTCCCCCTTCATAATAAATAAATACCTTGCGAGAAGACACCTTGATACTACGTGGTTTATTTCTCATCATACTTCACCCACTAATTTTATCATTCACCAATGAGTTCTGCCTGAGCAAAGTGGTAATTCTCTAATTCTATCCTTTCTCTCACATTTATTAGTTAGAATCCTACTGTAATGAAAATTTCTCCTCCCCCCATTCATTCATTCATTCATTCACATCAATATGAACTCACTCATGGATCCCATATTATTCTAGAATCCATATCTCTTGCCACATGTCCTCTTTCCACGATATGGCTCTGCTGCTTGTAATCCTGTTATTCCAGAGATGATTTATTAGTTTATCACCTTGATTCAAAAACCAAGTTGTAATTTTTTCAGACCATAAACTTTACGATGGCTCTCCGCTTTCTTGCCAGTACAGGCTCCAAGCTAGAGCCAAGGAATAATATTAAGGGGTGCCAGAGCTATTGCTCTGGGTCATATTTTCTAGGGTCATCATAACAATTTTAAAAGATTTTGCCTTAAACCCAATGCCTTCATCATTCCCCACCCACCTTTAATTCCTCTTAGACCATGTGAGGAATGAGTATAAGGACCATGTTATGGTTCTTGAGCTAAAGGAGAATCCCATCCTCAAGCTCAGGCAGAACTGGTCATGGCCACACCTACAACACTATGAAGGAAGAAACTGCCCTACTTGGCAAGCTCTCTCTCTCTCTCTCTGGTTACCCTCCTACTTCGTTTTCCCTGGAGTACCTGAACGGGAGACATATGGCTTGCACTGGTATTTGGTTGTGTGAGTCCAGAGGAAAATTCCAACTCACAAGTAAATATTTGCCATTTGGGACTGCTAATTACACTGTATGATTAAAAAGAAACAAGCGGTTACCACATTCTTGATGTCACCATCATGTCCATGTGCAAGAAACATAAATCAGCTGCTTAGCGGAAGCAAGATGTGACTTTAAAGACAATAGAAACATTTTTTTTGTTTTTAGAAACAGATATGCTGACTCAGAGTCACCAAAAAAATGAAAATGAAAATATCAGTCGGGGTTCCATACACCTCTGTCCTCTAAGATATATTCCAACGGAAAATCCTCTCCAGGTTTTGGCCATTCCCAGGATTCCCTGGGAATACAACATCAGACCTAACCAGGTGGAGTTGGAATGTCGAACGCAGAGGTTCTCGAACTGTGTTAATACTGTTCCCCAAGGGGAATCAGGTAGAGGGTGAATGTGTTTTTATGGTCGTTGCAATTAATAGGGTAAGGGTACTGGCAATTAATGAGCCAGGACCACCATGTTAAATGTCTTGTCGTGCACAGGAGAGTTCCATACAGCATGAACTGCCCCACTCCAAATGCCAATAATATGCCATGGAGAAACAATCCAAGAGTTCCCCCAGTGATTTAGAATTAGCTCAAGATTCTCAGCCACTGTAACTGCTCTCTTGAATGGAAGAGTTGTCACCCTAGGTGCTGGTGGCCATGGCCATTATTTACTTAGTGGTCTGAGGAATAGAGAGCTGGTCTGTAGTGAGAGAGGGCTGGCACAGGTATATGGGAAGAAAGAGGGAAAAGTGACAGAGCGAGACTCCTGCTGACACTCTTATGTAAGCAAGCGGCTGGCTCTTATTACAATTCAGGCCCATTGAAAACCCTGCTATTTGCAAACAAGACTCTTAACTTTGGAGAGACTAACTGTCATCTTCTGCCAAATGGACCAAGCAATGGTGCAAGCCAGCATGTGGCGGGAAAGAGGGAAACAGAAGCAGAGGGAAGAAGAGGTATACCACTGGATGCTGCCCGAAGAGTCAAGTTTCCTGCTCAGTCTCTGAGGCCCAGGTGCCTCTGGACCAATTAAAGGTGGCCTGAAAGGTGGGTCCTAGGAGATGGTTCTCTCTAGAAACTGCACTGTGATTGGAAAGGGTGGGCATTTCCAGAAGAGGAGGAGATCTGGGCAGCAAATTGTGTGAGTCCACCACACCTCCAGTAGAAGGTAAGCACGGGCTGAGCCTGGCAATCCTTTCCGTGGAAAAGACAAGCGTGAATTTGAATTAGGCGAAGCTGTTTAGTGTGGACTTGACTGTCAAAGGAGTTGCATCGGTGGATTGGGGTCAGTTAAGAAGATACCCGCAAGCTGAAAAAAAAAAAGAAAGTGGCTTTTTAAGTGTTTAAATTTTTAAATGTTTAAATTTTTACAATGTTTTTATTTATTTCTGAGAGAGAGAGAGAGAGAGAGAGAGACAGCATGAGCAGGGGAGGGTCAGAGAGAGAGGGAGATACAGAATCCGAAATAGGCTCCAGGCTCTGAGCTAGCTGTCAGCACAGAGCCCGACGCGGGGCTCGAACCCACAAACAGCGAATTCATGCCCTGAGCCAAAGCCGGACGCTTAACCGACTGAGCCACCCAGGCGCCCCGAAAGCCACTTTCTTTAAAAGGAAAACAAATCAAAAATACCCCTCACGCTCAAGGGAAAATGTCTCTTAAAATATTAGTCTTGTCTTCTTAACTAGCTTCTTATCTGCTTTTGTAGGATACTCAAGTTTGTGCTGACGATGGTAGGTTTCACTTCTGTTACTATTTGACCTTGATGAGATACAGAGGAAAGTCGATTTCATGGTAGATTTCTGTGGATTGGTGCTTAATTGCATGGCGGTACCTTCTTTAACAGAAGGGGAGATTAGAGAGGGAGACTCTAATTCCAAGAACCTCGGTTTTGCTAGCCAGCAAATCATTTAACAATGATGAAGGTATAGCTTCACAAGCGGTAGATGCCATTTTCCCCTGCCACTTATGGGCAGCGAATACAGACAGACACAGACGAAAGAAATGTGGTGGGTGCCATATTGTTCTGAGGCATGGCTTGGGTGAGATCTGAAATTCTCCTTGCAAGGCTTCCATCCCAGTCTAGCTTTTCTTGGATTTCAGAGATAATGCTGGGATTCCCATGATTGAGCACCAACGCTTGTCACCCGGGATTGTACCCTTGCTATACCCTTCCCTTAGCAGAGTCCTCGCATACCTGTGGCTCGCAACATTGGATTCACTTCAGAACTGGTTGTTGTTTTTTTTAAAAAAAACATTAATTGCTCCAGAAGTGTATCTCAATTTCAGGAATGGAAACACTTTTTAATACAAGGCAAAGTCAAGTCTTGGGAAACACTCAGCTGATGAACCCCCTACAGCTAACTAAAGGAAGCGATTTCTTTTGTTAAACGTCTCCCGTCTCCCACAACAGCTTCGCCAGTTCAGTCCTTCCTGCTTGTTTGACCCTTCCAAGCCTGGAGGGCTCTGGAATCACAGGCCAGAAACAGTACCCGACACACAGGGAGCATCAGGACATGCTACCTGAATTGAACTGAAGCCAAATTGAAGTTCTGAGCCTATTTGTACCATTAGTTCTCAGAGTCAGCAGGGCTTTGTTTGTTCTATCCATTATAAGAAAATTGAAGGAGTATCTTATCACTAAGGTCTCTTGCAAGTCTAAGATCTCTGAGAAAGAGAATGTTTTGTAGTGCAGTTAGTGTTCAGAGCCACTTCTCAAGGGTAGTGCTTAACTTTTTGAGCATCCCTTGCTCTCTGATTCCCTATGCCATTCTTCAGATTGCCTGCTGCATGCCACCAGTGGCCCCCTCTCTGATCCTTGAATAGACCATGTTGTCTGCCCCTGAGGAACTGCTCTTGCAGTTCCCTCTGTCTGCAAGGCTGGGTGCTTCTCACCACTCGGGTAAGCTGAAATGCCATCTTTTAAGAGGTATTTCCTGATAACTTAGAGTAAGCATCCAGCCTGACACTCTCCATTACATCATCCTACCTATGTCTATGCAGCACTTATCATAATACATAATACATGTTTACTGGCTTATCATAACCTTCTCCCCCTGAACTATAAGCTCCACAGGGCAGGGAATTGTCTATATCCTTTTTCATTCAATCTTCAGAACCAGGCTTCCAGGAACCCATTTTTATGTGATGCCTTTTCCAGAACAGAAAAGGCTTCCTGTTCCTCTGAGAAGACCCAACCCCTTGCTGGACACCTGGCTTCGTGAGCCAGGCAAGGGCTGTATTCCAGCCTGTCCTGGCCCTTTGGCCAGGTACCCTAGTTCAGTCAACAACCTATACAACTGTGCACCATCTCTGCCCAGCACCATGCAAAGTGCCTGCAGATAACAGAAACATAAAAATAAGTGGATGAATAAATCAACATTATTGAGGTTTAATTTATTTACAATAAAATGCACCATTTTAAGTGTTCAGCACAATGAATTTTGACAAATGCATGTACCCAGGTAACCACGACCCACAATCAAGATATAGAAATTCTATTACTCCACAAAGTTTCCTCATGGCCTTTTGCAGTTGTCTCTCTTCTCACACACACACCCCCTGGCCCCGCCAAGCCTGGCCTCAAGCAATCACTGAATCTTTTAATTTTATTTATCTATATCTCACTTCTTTGCAAAAGAATTTTAAAATGGCCTTAAAAGGGAATAAATATACCAAAATCAATAAAAGAGAGGAAATAAAGAGGAGAAAGCAAGATTAAGAGGAGCAAGGCAGATATCCCAACGATAAGGGTTGATAGAGCATCTGTGATTGAACTTGAAGGCTGAGGCTTGGCCGCAGCGTCCTTATAGCCAAGGCAAAGAGAGACGTGGTATTTCAATTACTCTGAGAGGAAGAGCATTTCATTTGGTTCAGGGGAGACGAAGTTTCTCTAGCACAAAGGTCTGAGATGTTCCTCACGCCAGTCATCAGACAGAAGTTTTTGGAGGATGCTCTGAATGCTATTTTTGGAGTTTCACAGCAAACACGGTGGGACTTGTTACGTGTCTTTTTCCTACTGACGATCTTTTGTAAACATAGCAAATATTAAAGAGTCTTTCATAAACAAGATGATCTTTCTGGGTTTTTCAGGAAAATGGAAGAGTAAACCACTCAACACTATCTTCTCTAGCGAGGTTTGGAACTCAGGAATCCTTTATTGTCCTGATGGGCAGAGCATTTTCTTTGAAACCCTGGTGGGCAGGTGGGAGGGTGAATGCCCAGTTGTGAAACTTGAAAGACCCTGGCCAGAATCCCTGTCTACATCAAAGGGCCCCCAGCCCCGCCTGGAGCTGTGCTGTGAGTAGGGTGCACGTCTGAGGAAGAGCCAGGGTTTTCTTAAGGAATCAGCATTGGAGCTGGGCCAGCCTGAGCCGGGGCTCCGCCCAGATGCCAACCACAGTAGAACGTTCAAACACTTGAACATGAAAGATATTGTGGGCAAGTGTTGACAGCCTCTCACCGCACACATAGACATTTCTTAGCAATGTTTTTGGGAGTCTGAGCTCTAAGCCATCTCACTCTTGCTTGATGATGAGTTAGAGAGGCCCCGAAATGAATACCCTCTTCCATGCTGGATTTGGAATCAGTCGAGAAATAAGAAAAATGGGTGAGTTAGCTCACGGCCAGCCCCTGCTTACAATAGCTATTTCTCAGGGCGCCTGGGTTGCTCAGTTGGTTAAGTGGCTGACTCTTGATTTTGGCCCAGGTTCTCACAGTTCATGAGTTGGAGCCCCGCCTCGGGCTCCATGCTGAGAGCACAGAGCCTGCTTGGGATTCTCTCTCTTCCTCTCCCTCTCTCTCAAAAATAAATAAACTTAAAAAAAACTAAAAAAAAAAAAATACAAAACAAGAACAGCCATTTCTCTGTAGTGTGGTCTCCTCATCTCCAAAATGGAATGTGGACCATTTGGTCCCAGTTAACTTTTTTTTTAATTTTATTTTTATTAAAAAATTTTTTTGATGTTTATTTTTGGAGGAGACAGAGACAGAGTATGATCGGGGAAGGGGCAGAGAGAGAGGAACACACAGAAGATGAAGCAGGCTCCAGGCTCTGAGCTGTCAGCACAGAGCCTGACACAGGATTTAACCCAGGAACCTTGAGATCATGACCTGAGCCTGAAATCAGAGGCTTAACCAACTGAGCAACCAAGGTGCCCCTATCTATGCTTTGTCTTAAAAGCTAACTCTGAATTCTTTACGAATCCATGCATTTTTTATAAGAGGGCATCTTCATAGGAATAACATTTCTCTCTGTTTTCGGACCCTGCTGGCTGGACAAAGAGGATGATTCTGTTTTCTCCTTCAGGTTTCTGAATCAAACCAAAGAAAGCAAACAAACACAAAGGATCTCAAATCATAGTGGGTTGTGTATCCCTTACTGTGGCTAAGACTCTGAAAAGTAACCTGAGGTTCTTCATTAGTTTGGTCTGTTTGCTGAGTTCAAGGTCATTTCAGGTTCAGCAGAATGTCGTGCTGTTTTTGCAGTCCTTGAACAGCAAGAGAATGCAAAGTACATTTTGTAGTTTGGTTTTACACACACAGGGTTCCAAGATAAACTCAATACATATGTTCTGATTCATTCACACTTTACTCACTAAATAACTATTTGATATCTAAGAAGGCTTCAGAGTTTTAACAACAAAAAAAAAAAATCTCTTCAAAGTGTTCTTTCCTTTGAACCCAACACTCCCATTTTTCTAAGAATGAATAATGACCAGTAGAGTTTGCAGGTAGTTGAAACATTGCCCAAATCCCTTTCTTCTCAACTTCAGGGTTCCTTCAAAACATGTAATATACATAATCATCATTTTGAAAAAAATACATATATGCTATGTGGGTGTGTTTGTCTGTGAACTCTATGGGGATGTGCCAGGAATTGTGCTAAGTGCTTTATGTACATTGTCACTACTATTCATAATGTTTAAAGTTAGGTTTTACTTCTCTCGTTTACAGGCCAGGAAGCTGAGGCTCAGAAGGTTTTATGACTTGCCCAAGGCCAGAGCTGACAGGCAGTGATGCCAAGATTCTATTGAACTCTCTCTGTTTGAATCTTCTTAGTTAATTTTGTTCAATTCAGCAAATATTTATCAAATGCTTCTATGTGCCAGGTGCTGTCCCAAGCCTGAGGAGAAAAACAAAGAAGGACCTTGAGATGCTCCCAGGGAAGGGCTTCTTATTTTTATCCATCAGCATGTGATTGGAGATGGCAGGTAAATGTGGGCTTTATGAGGCTGTGTCAGGTAGGATGTGTTTCTGTTTGGTTGTAACAGGAAATCCAAGTTCAACTGCCTTAAACAATAAGGAGGACACACCGGGCCTAGGAAGGCTGTTATCCCCAAATATCCACTTCCTCTTCTAGAGGAGCAGAGCCTCTGATTTTTAGCCAGGCATATGTCTGCGTAGACTAAAGAAAAACATTTCTCAGCCACACCTGAAGCTAGGTGTGGCCACATAACTAAGTTATTGCATATAAAGAGAAGTGCTGTGTGTACTTTCTGGGAAATGGCTTTCCCTTTTGTCCTTCTTGCTGACTGGATTCAGCTGTGACAGGAGAGGCTGGAGCAGGCCATCTTGGGCCACAGGGGAAGGAATTATGTGTTAAAATGGCAGAGCTACCACACATAAGGTTATCTCCGACTATCTGCCTGGACTTTTTTTTTTTTTTAACCTGAGAAAGAAATACATCTTAAACTTGTTCAAGCCACTGTTATTTGGAGTTTTCAGTTACTTGCAACTGGGCCCGATCCTAACTCCTGTATTTACATAGCTGGGAGTCCTGGAGGTAGGGTGGGCTTCAGTGTTAGTTTGATTTAGCAGCTCAATGATAGTATCAAGGAATCAGTGATGTCCACAACGTGATTTTGCCTTTGATGTCAGTTTCTTCCTAAGGCTGGCTCTCTTTCATGGGGCAAGATGAAAGCTAACAAAAAAATAAATATATGCTTCCTTATCAACTTTCAGAGAGAGAGAAAGAGAGAGAGAGAGTGACATCCAGAAGTGCTCTCGTAAAAACAATGAGGTTCTCTTTCCCAGAAACTCTTGACATCTTGCTTTTCATTGACCCATATAGGGCCAAACGCAGCCAGGGGAATGCCATGAACAAATCAGCTTTATTTCTGATGGAACCAATCACCAGCAAGGGAATGGAGCTTACACTAATCACCCACTGCTGGAGGTGGGATATGTTTCTCTTTTTAAATTTGTGATAACATGCTAATTTAGGGTCACTTTAGGGATGTCAGTTCTTGGCATCAATGAATGTAACCTACAGTCTGTACTGTCTTTGAAGGGCCCCCACAGTTTACCATGGAAGAGGCAGCATAACACCTTCCTGTGTATTTGCTAAGAGGATTCAGTGACATGTGCAGCTGTCCTATTTCAGGGAATTTCTCTCAGTGGGCTAGAGGGAGTTGTTTTGCTGGTGAGTCCAAATGGATCCACGTTGTCCCCAGATCAATCCCTTAGAAATGGGCAAAGCTGTCAGTACTATCCCCTCCTAGGGGAGGGCTGCTATCTGAGAATTTCTCCTCAAGTTTACCCTCAGCCCCTTCTTCCAAGGCAACTTGAAGTAGCTATAATTCCTGGAATTCCTTTTCCTTGGGATTAAATCGTATTTTCAGAAAGTCCCCATAAACCTTGGAGAAGTGACACATTGAATCTGAGCATAAATGTATCGATGAGGTTAATTAGAAACCCCCCCCCCCCCAATTCCTCCAACACCAGGGACATGGGGCCAGTGGGCAGTCCGGGTGTTGTGATAGAAAAGAAAAAGTGCCTGGGTTCTGGCTGCTCAGAGAGGACAGGGTAGGATATCAAAATGGGGAGTCCTGAGTTCCTGGCCAAGATAGGAGGTGGAGGGAGATAATAAGAAAGATCAGGAAGTGGAGGTAACGGAGGAACATGAAAGCCAATTTCAGCGACTTAATAATTTAGCCAAAGGCTAACCCTGTGCAATCTATGCTGAGTGACCAATAGTTATTGTTTGGTTTGGTGCCTATACAACGGCTCGGTTACTTCCCATCCTGGGTGCCCCGCGGTGGCTGGCAGAATCTCTGAAGCTTTGTTTCTTGCCCTTCCACCTCGCCTGTGGCTTGCCCACGTGGCTCAGGGCGCAGCCATGTTAAAACAACAGGACTCCATTAGTCTCCCCAAAATGGAAAGGAACAACCAGAAGGAGGGCATCCATTCAGCACAGAAATCACATCAGAGAAGGAGCAAAGCCAGAAACACGAGCCTGAGATAGGATCAGAGGAAGCTGAGCACAATGGAAAGCAAAAGGTCTTCTCCGTTCTTTCCGACCAACTCTAAAAGCAATTCTACAGTAAATATCTTTTTCTGTAGTAAATTCATGCAAGTGATATGTTCCAACAAGCCATCAGTTCATGAGCTTATTTACGCTTATCACTTATAGCAATGAGATATTCGGTACCAATGAGATATTCAGTACCTAATCCAGAACTGTCAGGCACCTAATTTATTCTTCCTTAGGGCCATTTCTGAAGTTCCTCAGAAGGGCTTCCTTTCACCCTCACATCACACTTCCAGCACTTCCGGGTCATCCCTGGACCATTTATATGCAAATCCCATGGCAGGGGAAGGGTGGTAGTGAGTGATAACAAAGCGGATCTCAGAGCTCCACCCAGAATCTCCCAAACTAGGCTCTCTCCAAGAGAGAGGGCCTACAAATGAACATTTTACACCAGCAAGTCATGTGATTTTAATGCACTCTAAGGTTTAAGCACATTGATTCCTAGAGAGTGCCAATAATACCTCACAGTTGGGGCGCCTGGGGGCTCAGTCAGGTAAGTGTCCAACTCTTGATCTCATCTCAGGTCATGGTCTCATGGTCATGGGCTGAGCTCCGTGTTGGGCTCTATACTGACAGCGTGGAGACTGCTTGGGAGTCTCTCTCTCTCTCTCTCTCTCTCTCTCTCTCTCTCTCTGTTTCTCTCTCTTTCTGCTCCTCCTTACCCCATAAATAAATAAAAAAATAAATAACACCTTACCGTTGATGGGGCTCTATGCTTTAACAAAGACTTTTGTGTAATATCTCATTTGAGTCTCACCACAAGCCTCAGGGGAGAATGTCAGAGCAGCTATGATTATTTCCATTTTATGAAGGGGAGACCACACCTCTGCGCCTTCAAGTATTTTGCACAAGATTACACACTCATACGTGGAGCTGCCAGGACTGTAATTCAGGTCTTACAGCACTGAGTTCAGTGCTACTGTCATTAGCCCGAAGGGTAACAGCATTCTGATTGACTAAAAGTGGACCCATCTTTGGCCACTGTCTAAAAGGGAAAGAAAACATAGTCTGAGCAGCCACAGGGAGAAGCATCCTTTGTGGGAAGAGAAAATAAAACTGTAAGAACTTGGAAAATGTCAATAACCAGCACACTTAAGGTCATTAGTGGCCTAATCGTAATGTTAAATTTGTTCACTACAAGTATAACGAAGATTTGTTTTTATTACATATTGAGATTGGCCTGGTTGACTCAATTAATTGGTCAAGAGAATCGATTTTCACAATAGTGAACCACGTGATCAGAAATGCCATTAAGTGAATGCTAGCTACATTCATTTACTTTTAATGATAATGACGCTGAATGAAAATCCATGTGACTCAAACCTGAGTCAAGGACAGATGAGGAATTATTCATACCTAATGTTCCTTAGTCAGCAATCTGTGAGGTCCCAGTTTCATTCTGAAATTTTAGTGGAATTAAATCTGAGAAACTGAAAAAGTTGTATCATGAACTGCAATTTGGTTCAGGTACAATCGTCAGGCAATGCAAGGCGGCTAATGAGATACACGCTTTGGCAATTAGATCCACAGCCATAGTGTTGGGCAGATGAGTAATCCCTGCTGAACCCCAACACACTTGTGTGATGGTTAATTTTATGTGTCAACTTGACTGGGTCATACATGCCCACATATCTTGTTAAACATTATCTCTGGGTGTGTCTGTGAGGGTTTCTGGAAGAGATTAGCATTCGAATGAGGCTGCATGAAGCAGATTGCCCTCCCTATGGTGGACATCATCCAGTCTGTGGAGGAACTGTATAGAATGAAAAAAGAAGGGGACGTTTGCTCTCTACCCGACATGGTCTTTTGCACCACTGGTCTTCCTCTGCACAGGGACTGGGACTCAACATCATCTTCTCTCCTGGTTCTCAAGCCTTGGGGTTTGGACTGAAAGTACACTGGTTTCCCTGAGTCTCCAGCTTGCAGATGACAGTGGGATTTCTCATCTTCCTTATTCATGTGAGACAATTCCTCCCCACCCTGTCATACAGAGAAAGAGAGGGAAAAGGGGGCAGGGGGGGAGATAGATAGATAGATAGATAGATAGATAGATAGATAGATAGATAGATATTCTATATGTCTATCTCCTATTAGCTCTATTTCTCTAGAGAATCCTGACTAATACACCATGTACCCCCTCCCTCCCTCCCTACTTTTCACCTCAATCTCCGAGGAGGCTGCATTGTGAGGTCAGATGGGTCACATTTAGCCTTTCTCCCCATGCCAGCTATTGGATTTACAACCTAATGCTAAGGACACCTAGCTTGTGGGTTGGGCCCTACATGGAACTGCTAGCTTGACTTTATTTCTTGCCCTTAGGCTCAGCTCCACGTCACCAGAGCCACTTGCGCTGTGAGGGAGCAAAAACGGCTGGTTCATAGGGGTCGGAAGGGCCAAGGCCTTTCCCAGCATTGCCTCAGAAAGCAACCTCTGGAAAGACACCGCAGAAGCTGAATAAGTCCTTTGTTAACTTGGGCCCTGCGTGAACTTTTATGTCACATTTGGTGGAAAATGCAGATTAGGCTGCTGGGTTTACACCACTGTAATTAAAACATTTTGCTAATAGTCACTTATGGATTAATTAGAGCTGATCCTGAGTTAGAATGAATCCAGGCCATTTTGGGGGCAATCTGAGTATCAGACATGATTGTGATTCTCTAAGCACGGGGCAGGCTGTATATGTTTTGCTGACTGTTCTGTCAAATCTTTTTTTTTATTTTTTTATTTTTTTGGTACCCAGAAATCTATCTCTCCACCACTGGGATAAATATACTAGCTTGTTTTCTAGTTTTCAAAATAGTCTGTGGTTGTTTAATAATTCTTTGAACCATGTGGGTTTGTCAAAATGTATGATGCGTATAATAGGAATGAACTGTTCCACTGTGCTTGAGATGCAAGAAACCTCACTTTACTTTAATTTTCTAGCTCAACAACTTACTCCCTGGGCCCAGGGGTGGATTACTGAGGGAGGGGGGCCTAGCTCTTCCTAGCTTCTCCCTGGGTTGTGCCAGGCACTCAGGAGTCACTCAGTCTAGGAGGATGGGGAGAGAGGCCTGTGTCGGTAACCCGTTTGGTCACTGCAGGTGTCCCCTGCCCAGGCTCACACAGACCTCCCTCCTGAGGGCTAATGGGCCCAGCAGCTCCACTCCCTCCTCAGCAGGCCGGGCAGCCTGACAGCCGCTCCCCAGCCCAGGAGCTTGGTATCTGGCCTCGACAACATTCCAGCAGCCACCCCCCTCCCTTCGAGGTCTTGCCACGTCCTGGGCACTGTGCGGGACCCTCTCCTCAGAGAACCCTCACACAGGAGACCCAACCACCCTCTGCCATCAAGCCTCTTCCCAATTCTAGATGCCTCTTAGCCCCCAATCCCACCCCCACCGCATCCTCAGCCTCCTCCTGCCTGGGAACCAGAGCTCCCAAAGATTTGGTCCTAACACATAAAATGTGTCCCTGGGGAACCAGGAACCCAGAAACAGCAGGGCTGGCTGCCTTCTCTGAGACGGCTAAAGGGAAAATTCCCTTCAGTCTTTGCTGATGAAGCCTCAGCAGGAAAGGGGGGGAAAGCCTCCACAAAACCATAAACCACAAAGAAGGCAAGACACCAGATACTTTCTCAATAATTCATTCTGAGTATATATGTATGTATCACTATCCCATTTTTCCTATAATTTCATTTAAATAATGTTTCTTTTTTAAAATTATTATACAGCTTAAGGGCACCTGGGTGGCTCAGTTGGTTAAGCCTCTGACTCTTGATTTTGGCTCAGGTCATGATCTCGTGTCATGAGTTTGAGTCCCGTGTCCGGCTCTGCGTTGACAGTGTGCAGCCTACTTGGGATTCTCTCTCTCCCTTTTTGCCTCTCCCCCGCTCTTACTCACTCTTTCTCAAAATAAATAAACTTTAAAAAACCGTTAAAAAATTTATGATACTGCTTGTGTTTCTTCCTTCCCTAATATATTTTGTCCCTAAAGCTGTTGAATCTATTTCTGAAATATCCATTTTATTTGATTAGTGCCTTCCACCCTTCCTGTTTTGGTGTCAATATCATACAATTTTCAAAAAGATTTAGTTGTTGTATGTTTCAAAATCTAACAGGATGTATCAATAAATTAAAAACAAGGATTTTGGTTTTCTTGGTTGCTCTTTGGATGAACTTCACATTATTTGTCAAGTTGTATAAATCATTTTAGGAGAACTTAAACTGCATTAAATTCACATACTAATTTAAAGTATATTATCTTAAAAAATATTATTTTTGCTGCATTTTCTTCTTAGCCAAAAGCAAGGTATCTTTCCCTTTATTTGGCCTATTATGGTGTTTTCCACTTCTTTCAATATTTTTTTTTATCCCAAGTTGAGTCAATACTCAAGAAGTTTTTGTTACTCTTATAGAATGTAATCTCTTTTTCTATGTGTACCACTGGTATAAAGAGTAACACCCCATTTTGTGAATTTTCCTTATACTCCTTACTTCTACATTCACCTGTTGAGTTTTATAAGTTTATGATAATATCATCTCCCACAGGTACTTTAATTATTCCTTTCCTGTGCAGATGTCTCTGTTTCCTACCTTTCTCAGAATGTTGTCGGTACTACAATACCACACTGTAATGATGGCAGAGGACACTCCAGCTTTGCTTCTACTTTGAAAAGATTCTATTTGTATAATACTGACTTGTAGTTGTGATTTCTTTAAAGAAGAAACTTTAGTACAGAAACCCTTCTTGTTAAAATACTTTAGAGTTTTCAAAAGGAATAAATGTTGGGGCTCCTGGGTGGCTCAGTCAGTTAAGCGTCCGACTTCAACTCAGGTCATGATCTCATGGTCTGTGGGTCTGAGCATCGAGCTCTGTGCTGACAGCTCAGAGCCTGGAGGCTGCTTCGGTTCTGTGTCTCCCTCTCTCTCTGCCCCTCCTCCACTGATGCTCTCTCTCTCTCTCCTTCTCTCTCACTCTCTGTCTCTCAAATAAATAAACATTAAAAATTTTTTTGAAGGAATACTGATTCACATTATTTCTTGGTATTTATCAAGATGTTGAGTCACTTTACAAATTTTTCCTATTAGCATGAAGACTTTAAAACCCATCCCTTGAATGGATATGTGGGCAATGCAGTGATACCTGGATTCAGCTCAGAACTCAAAGCCAAAAAGCAAAGAAGCAAGCAGGCAAACCAACCAACCAACCTCCTACTGCAGAAAGGCTAGACAGAAGTACAATTTATCTGGGAGTATTTATTCCCAGGAGACCCGATAACCAGCAGTCCTTGGAAACGTGCTCAGCTGATCACCCAGACCACTTCTTGGCCCCTCCTGCTCATCTGCCCATGATTGTCCTGCAGACTGTGGCCAGGCCTCTGCCAGGCTCTGAGAATGTCCCTCTCTGACAGTCTTCCTTGTTTTCCGTGGAACTTTGCAACCATGAGGCATTCTTTTCCATCATTCAATCACAGAGACAAAAATTTTAGTCACTGCCTTGTACTATGAACCACAGCAATTTATGTCATAAGATGACTTTCATGACCTACTATAAACTGGCTTTCATTACTACATATACACTGACAATTAACAATAAACAGTAGTTTTGGGGTAAGTGGTTGCTGGGGGAAATATTACAACCCCGAGTTACACAATTTTGGTTAAAAGAACTGTGTAATTACCCGGTGTATTTTGGATTGTGACCAATACACTCTGTATTGGTCAATGGTGGAAACTTTTTCTTTGTAAGTATTTTGTGAAAGAATTCTTAAACAACAACACCTATCAAACTGGCACAGATGGACAAAAGTTTTAACCCATAGTCAGTGAAGGTGAGGGCAATATGGCACACATATAAATGCACATGCCCTCCTACCCAGTAATTCCGACTGTGAGGTGATTTTTCTTCATATACAATAAAATGTGTGGGCAATGTATAAGAATATATACATAGTATACGTAGTATAGTTATAATATAAAAAATATAAGGGGCGCCTCGGTGGCTTAGTTGGTTAAGCGTCCGACTTCGGCTCAGGTCATGATCTCACGGTTCGTGGGTTTGAGCCCCATGTCGGGCTCTGTGCTGACAGCTAGGAGCCTGGAGCCTGCTTCAGATTCTGTGTCTCCCTCTTTCTCTGCCCCTCCCCCACTTGAGCTCTGTCTCTCTCTGTCTCAAAAATAAATAAACTAATAAAAAATTTTTACAAAAATATAAAAAATCTGGAAATCTTAAATATGTCTTAAAAATGGATTCGATAAGTAAAGTATGATACATCCATTCAATGGAATGCCACTCAACTGCTAGAGATAGAGAGAGGTGGATCCCCAGGTCTGGATATGGAAATGCAGCTAAGACATTTTAAGTGAGAAAACAAGGTGGAAAACAGTATGTACAGTACGCCCTCATTTGTGTTTTTTAAAAATAGAATTAGCTACTATCTTTATAGGAAAATTCTATAAGAATACTATTTGACTAGTTCACCATGAGAATATAGAATTATTATGAAAAAGCATAGCTCTTACTTAAAAGTGTTGCAATTTCATTGGAGAAATTTTGGAAGATACAGAAGAATATAATGATAACAATAAGAATTGCAAGAATTGCCCAGATAAAAATAAGAATCACCCAAAACAATGTGATGTTTTCCCTTTTGGCATTTTTTCACTGTGTGTGTGTGTGTGTGTGTGTGTGTGTGTGTGTGTACAATTTTTTTAAGATTAACACCACAATGCTCAAAGTGTACAATCAACCTTCTCTCTACCAGTTGGTATCCTATCTTGAGCATTTTTCCATATCATTAGTCAACAATGAAAGTATTTGGCCTTTCCTTTGCTGTGTAGCTTGGTGCCGTAGACTGAGCAGACTTTCAAATCAAAAAACCTAAATTCAAGTCATGCTTCTGCTGGTTAGTTGTGTGATCTTGGGCAAGCTACTTAAGCGAATTGAGCCACATTTTCATCTTTAGTAATATGGGTAAAATAAGAGCTAGCCCTACCAAATCGTGATTGTGAGGATTAGGTGAGGCGTCATAGGCCAAATGCTTTTGGAGCTGTAAAGTCTGGTAACAATCTACCCATTGCCCCTACATAGACCCTCAGGGCCCCTCCTTAAGTCTGCTCACTTCACTTTCTCCCTACCTGAGTGACTGAGGTCCTCGAGAAGGAGCCCACCTCATGAACAATGAAGACCAGACTCTGCGTGGCATGTGAAGACTCTCACAGTCTAGATCAAACCCACATTCCTAGCCCCAAGTGTTGGTCCTGCCATCCTGGTACCACTCTAGTTCCTTCCAAGCACATTCACAAACAAACATACCTGCCTTCACCTAGAATATCCTTTATTTTCCCTCTGCTTGGAAAAACCCTACTTGTCCTTTAAGGTCCAGGTCCAATGTCAACTTTTCTGTGTACTTCCCTGAAAGCCAAGACCGAAATAATGTCTTCCTTCCGGGCTCCTGTGGCACTTGGTATTGCTGATCCATGACTCGTTTATCACACAGTTCAAGAATCCTTTGACTCGTGGAGCATAGTTGTCACCTTTTTGGGCACCTGCCCATCCATCCCATGGTTTATCTCCCTTTTCCCACGACCTGTCTTCTTCATGCAGCAGCCAGATTTGGCCCCAGCTGACTGGAACTGGGTGAATTCCTGGAGTAAGATTCTCTTCTCTGGGACTTCGGAATTGACATTTAGGATGCTAGTCAGTGTTGCTGCAAGTGAGAACATGTACCTTCAAGATTCAAGCCTGCCTTTGTGGAACGGCCAACTTTAGTTCATCTGGGCAAACAGAGGCGGAGAATGTTGTCTGCCAAGAAGATCCAAAAGTAATAAGGAGAGGCCAGGGGCCATACAATGCCAACAAGACAGAAGGACTGAGAGGAAGTATCTTGGTCCTGGGCAGTTCTCTAATTCAGGGTTCCAGAGCTCCAGAGGCCTGGATACACTTTCAGCAGCTTTGGGCTCTGTGAAGTTTCCACACATAAATAAATGTACATCCTTTGGCTTAAGGATGATGAACGCATGAATAGATCGTCATAACATAATGTTCAGTAACAGAGACATAACCATGGTTAAGGGGCACTGGGAGGTGAGAGAAAGTGCTGAAGGAGGTGGTCAGCAATGGCTCCCTGTAGAAGGTGAAGTTGGACAGGTACGGAAGGCATGTTGGGCTGTGGAAATGCCATGAGCAATGGAGCGGTGGTGGTAACTCCAAGCAGCTCCGTGTTGCTGGAGCATAAAGGCATGGTGAGGCCAGTGGGGAGGGTGGCTGGAGGGGTCGGCAGGAGCCTGGTCAGGCAGTGTCCTGGGCTCCATGGGAAGTTGGGTCTTCATCCTACAGGTCAGTGGCTCTCAATGCTGGCTGTACACTACAGTTTTCTAGGGAATTAAAAAAAGAACTATGGATGCCTTCTCCCAACCGGTCCAATTAAATCAGAATCTCTGGGGTAGAAGCTGGACACTGAAAAATTTAAACCCCCCCCCCCGATGATTCTAGTGGGCAGATAGCAGTGGCACTATGACAGGAAAGCGGTGGAGGATCTTAAGCTACAGATAGACTTGGTTTTAGAAAACTTGTCTTATAGTCGGACTGAATATGAGGAGGATGGCGGGAGCCCATCCCCGCGCTGCGGAAGGCAGGTGAGGGCCAGAGAGGGCTGGCTGCGGGCAGAGGCTGTGAGAATGGAGAGAAGGGGGGACTTCAGGAGATAAGAGTCTTCAGTTTAGGAATGGAGAGGAGGTAAAGGTGGTCCGGGCTGACCTGAGGGTCCCCTGGCTTGGGTAACGGGAGATGCCGCAGACAGGCAGAAGGAGGAAAGGGTCTGCTGTGGACATTTGGAACTTGGAAGGTGAGGTGGTGTCCGGACGTGCAGGTAGAGACCAGGCAAGTGGCCAGACCAGCCTGCTGCTGCGGGGCTGCACCAGCGGCTTCTCGCACTTTGCTGGCCGACTGAGATTTGTTTTTTACTGTCATTTATTGAGAGGAGCCTCCCCCAAAGTCGCTCTTCTAGCTCACGAAGGTGTTATGGGTGTTGAAAGGAGGAGTGGCCCCCACCCGAGATCACCTCCTGAGATAGGGTGTGATGCGTTTCTCTGAAGTGCCTTGAAGTCAGGTGGCTTCTCAGGTCTAAAATTAGCAGAGCAGCTGCGCTTGGTGGGTGGCGGGGCCAAGGCTCGCTCGCTCGGGGAGAACGGGGCCTTCCTGCCGTGGGCTCTGTTTGGTGAGCAGGTCAGGGATCAAGCAAGAATCTGTTTCTTTGAAGAACCCCCCCAGGAGCCATGTGTCCTGCCAGTGTGCCGCAAGGGGACAGAACATGTTTTCTGTCGCCAGGTGAAAGGGAAAGAACAGGAGGGGCACCGGAAAGGAGCCTCTCGAGAGGGTGACTGTTTGAGAAAATTCACCGTAGAAACGACACTCTTAAAGACAGGCGAGGAAACAGCTCGCACCGGAGGAATCAGCATTAGGTTTGAAACTGAAAGCCTGCTTTGGGGCTCTGCGTTTTGCACACGAGAGCGCTATGGAAATACTTTCTGGTTGCGGTTTTGAATCTCCTGGGTGGTGCCACCTGGCCTCCAGAGCAGAGCACCCATCCAGCCCTGCCCACAGGAGGCGTGGGAGGGGGGGGCAGGAGGTGGGTGGGAGCGGAGGAAACGAAGCTTCTCAGTGCATTTCTTTATTTAAAAGAAGTATACACACATATTAAAAAAATTTTTTTTTTCTACGTAAAAGCCATACCTCCAAGCAGCTAAATGGCTGGGGAGGAAATTGGGAGAGGAAGGGGAGTAAATGACAAAAGATTTCATTGTGGCACCACCATGCTGGACCCTACCCTCCTTGAGCTTTTGTCTGCTGATATCACCCATGCAGAGGAAAGGGAGGGAAAAATGACAAGTGACGTGGTATAGGACTCACTGCCTAACTAAAGGCTACTGGAAAAACACATCAGTAACCAGCCGCAGGGTATTCTAAGTCCAGGAGTATCAGTTACTGTAGCGTTTATCTCGGGACGCTCTTTCTACAAATACCACCATAATCCCAGGTAGTCCCAGAAGATTTTTAGTAGCAAGATTTTAAAGAGTAATCTTGACTTGTCCTCTGGGTTCATGTCCTTCATTAGCACAAGGAATTCCCCGTGTTCTGTCCAGAGAGGTGCCCCCAGCTGACCCCCTAACTACCGGGTGTTGGTAGGGAAGCAGGAGTGGCATTGAAAGGGAGGTGGGGTGTGCAAAAGCAGAAGGCGGGTGGGACATGACGGGAACACCACTCAAGGAAAACTTTCGGGCTGGGTCTCCGGGATGAGTGCAGAGCTGAAGAAAAGACACTGTCCCATGGGCCGTGTCAACTGAGCCAGTGTGTGCCCGGAGGTGTGTTATTCTAGGACAAGGTGTATCTGTGCTCCGACACACTTCCCTTCCTTGGAATATTCTCTTTTGTGTTCTTGGTTGGGTTTCCTAAGCGAGTCCCTGGCTGAATTAGAGATGCTTCCGTAGCTAGGAGAGCGAGAGAACCGTGAGATCCCCCGTGAGGGAGGACAGAGTCCTGGCCAAGGGGAAAACCAAGAGTCCTGCCCAGGTGAACCCTGGAGGGGAGGGTTGGGAAGAAAAGTTGGTGGCATCTGGGATTGATGATGCCATTCACCCCTTCCTTTTCTTTCATTCCTTTGATCTTGCCTTTTCCTAATTTTGTTCACTATCCAAAGCTCATCCTATTCACTTTACTTTAAAAAAATTTTTTTTAATGTTTTTATTTTTGAGACAGCGGGAGCGAGAGGGAGCACTAGCAGGGGAGAAGCAGAGAGAGACACACATACAGAATCTGAAACAGGTTCCGGGCTCCAAGCTGTCAGCACAGAGCCTGACACAGGGCTTGAACTCACAATCCATGAGATCATGACCTGAGCCAAAGTCGGATGCTTAATCAGCTGAGCCACCCAGGTGCCCCCGTTTTACTTTTACTTTTATAGTTGGCAAAGACTTTTATAATCCTCCTCCAGTGGCCCTAGAAACCACTAGCCCAGTCCGCTTTGTGTGTCTCCCTTACATCTTTTTTTTTTTTTTTAACGTTTATTTATTTTCTGAGAGAGAGAGAGAATGGAGGAGGGGCAGAGAGAGAGGGAGACACAGAATCTGAAGCAGGCTCCAGGCTCTGAGCTGTCAGCACAGAGCCCGACGCGGGGCTCAAACCCACAGACTGTAAGACCATGACCTGAGTCGAAGTTGGACGCTTAACTGACTGAGCCACCCAGGTGCCCTGTGTCTCCCTCCCGTCTAATGAAATGGGCCAGGGCACCCCCAAACACAGGGCTCAGGCCCTGGAGCCAGGTATCTCCCCCTAATTCCGGGCTTCTCCTCCTCCAGCTCTGGTCTTGGGATCTTGGCTGCATCTCTGAACCTCCCTTCAGGCCCTTCTCTTACAGCCGGATCTCAGGGTACAGTGCAGGCCCAGTGCTTGCTTACTTTTCAAAGCAACAAGAAGAGATTTCCAAATATGCAGCTGACCCTGTGAATCATCTAGGGGAGTTCTTTATTTTTAAGTTTATTTTTGAGAGAGAGAGATAGAGGGAGAGAATGCTCACCTACACACATGTGGGAGAGCCACAGAGGGGGGCGGGGACAGAGGATCCAAAGTGGGTCTGTGCTGACAGTAGAGAGCCCAATGCTAGGCTTGAACTCCTCAACTGTGAAATCATAACTTGAGCCAAAGCCGGTTGACTAAGCTACCCAGACACTCCTGGGGGGGTTCTTTATTGGGGACCCCTGCAGAGAACCCATTGCTCACCTTTATTTGTGCTTGTTTTTATTTTTTTTATTTATTTAAAAGAAATTTTTTTTAATGTTTTATTTATTTCTAGGAGAGAGAGAGAGAGAGAGAGAGCGTGAGCAGGGGAGGGTCAGAGAGAGAAGGAGTCACAGACTGAAACAGGCTCCAGGCTCTGAGCTGGCAGTCAGCACAGAGCCCGACGCAGGGCTCGAACCCATGAACCGCGAGATCATGACCTAAGCGAAAGCCGGACGCTTAACCGACTAAGCCACCCAGGCACCCCTATTTGTGCTTGTTTTTAATCTATTCAGATGCAGAAGCTAAAACACAAAACCCAATATGAGTTCTGAAAGGGGATGTATCAGTGTTCTGCATAGATTACCCACAAAGCTCCTTACATCTTGATAAATTGAGGGCAAATCTATATGTCTCTTCTGGGATATATCAGGCTCAGTTTACAAATCCTCTCAAAGTGGTGGCCCAGGATATTTTGGTGACAGCCTGCTAAAGGGGGGCCAGAAGTAACTTCAATGGAAGCAGAAGAGCTAGACTAGGGAGTCTACCCCCTTCCTGTTCCTGTTTGGTTCAATGTTGGGAGACACTCTCGGGATCTTCCTTTGTTTCGCCCCAAGTGGAAAGGGAAGCCAACGTTTATTGATTAGCTACTTCCATGCAACACTTTTTACAAATGTATCTGTGTGGTTTCATCTTGCAATAGTTCTGTGAGGTGGGTGTCTATGATCTCACCTTACTGAGGAGAACTCTGTAAGAGTCACTGTGAGGTGAAGTGACCATGCCAGAAGTCTGCGTGCTAGTGAGCTGTAGACCTGGGATTCTAACCCAGCTCCTCTCACGTCAAGCCCTGTGCGGTTGACACTTGAACATGGTTTTGAACTATGCAGCTCTGCCTATATGCAGATTTTTTTTTTACAATATTGTACTGTGTGTTTTCTCTCATAAGCTTCTTAACATTTTCTTTTCTCTAGCTTACTTAATTATAAGAATATAGTATATAATACATATAACAAACAAAATATGTATTAATTGCTTATGTTATTGGTAAGGCTTCTGGTCAACAGTAGGCTATTAGGAGAGTTTTTGGGGAGTCAAAACTTATTAAATGTGGGTTTTGGGGCACCTGGGTGGCTCAGTCAGTTAAGCATCTTATTTCTGGTTTTAGCTTAAGTAAAGATCTCACAGTTTCTTGGGTTCAGGCCCTATGTTAGGCACTGCATGGGAGTTGCGGAGACTGTTTGGGATTCTCTGTCTCCTTCTCTCTCTTTCTTCCTCTCTCTGTGCTCTCTTTCTCTCAAAAGTAGCTTAAAAATTAAATTATTTTTTTAAATGTGAATTTTTGACTATCACAGGGGTGGAGTGGGGGTTGGCACCCCTAACCTCTGAATTTGTTCAAGGGTCAACTGTGTTTTCTTTGTGCCATGCTACCTCCTGGAAAAGAGCTGAATCCCAATTTTTTTTAAAAGCATTTATTTATTTATTTTGAGAGAGAGAGAGCACACAAGTTGAGAAGGGGCAGAGAGAAGGAAAGACAGAATCCCAAGCAGGCTCCCAGCTATCAGCACAGAGCGCGATTCAGGGCTTGAACACACAAATTGTGGGATCATGACCTGAGTTGAGATTAAGAATTGACTGACTTGAGTCACTCAGGCACCCCAATCTCTATTTTTATCAGGCTTGAGAGAATAAATAAGGAACTATGCATAAAAAGCTTTGATAGTTGTGTATCAAAAAGAAGTCCTGGACTCCTAAGTATGATGAAAAGAAAATCAAGAGGGATCAGTTGAAACCTGGCAAACTCAAAATGCATTGCTCAGGAATCCTCAGAATTAGAAATTGTAAGTAGGAACCTGGATCCCAGCCTTTTCATTCAAGGCCTAAGAGACGACTGAGGCTGTTTTGCTGCAGGCTCTGAAACAGTTAATATGTATAAGCACATTGATGGAATAGCTTTGCAAAGAGCCTTTAGAGCATTACAGATGAAGGCTCATGATGACCACAATTTCAAAAAGGGCTTTTAGTAAAGGAAATATGGACTTCTGATTGATTAAAACAGATTTCAAAAAAGAATCCATGATGGCTCTACAAGCTCTTGTGTGATGGAAAAAGACACCAACGTTAGTTTCCATTTTCTGCAAAGGGAGCTTTATCTCCTTTAATTCAAATCAACCCAACAGTCCTCAGGATTTGGAAGCCTAGATCATTCTCCATATGTGAGCCCCGCCACGGTATAACCTGTACAAGCTTTAGCTGTTTTAAGAAAGTCACATTATTCCAGAGGAAATACAAGGACCTCTGAGAGGCTCTAGGGATAATTCACGACATTGATAGTCCTGTAAAGAAAGTGAGACTGAAACCAAGAGCGACCTTTGAATTGTAATAGTTCTATCAGTGCAGGAATTTACCTCAAATGAACCTAGATTTGGATAGGTGGATCTCAATGCCTTTGGTTCTGAAGAGATCTAAACAAAGACAAATATTCCCTGTCTACTCTGGAAAGATATTCAGTCTACCAGCAGACTCTTCTGATGGTCAATGGCATAGACACAGAGAAAATGCCGTCTTTTCACAAGTCTAACTTTTTGGGATAAGATGATTTTCCAATCTGACTACATTTTTCATGTTGATTAACTCCAGGTGGAGAATATGTCAGAGCCCTTCGACATCTGGCTGACAGGCTTGGTGGTTGTGGCTTCCTTCTGGGAGAGAAAGAGGAAGAGTCACAGAATCTGAGAGAGCTTGAAGACAATCTGTGGTAGGCAGCCTCTAAAACATCTCCCAATGACCCCTGCCTTCTGGTAGTCCTGCCTGTGTTACTGCCCTCCTTTGGGTGTGGGCTAGATTTAGTGACTCAGTTCTGAGGAACAGAATACAGCAAAGGTGTGGACTGTCATAGAACTCTGACTTCCGTCTTGCTGGCCAGCTCTTACTCATGTGAAAGAAGGGCAGCCACCATGTTGTGAGCTACCCTATGGAGAGACCCATGTAGCAAGAATCTGAGGGAAGCTTTTAGCCAACAGCCAGCAAGGAACTGGGGCCTTAACTCCAACCAAGAGACTCTTACTCTGGGATTCAGAAGACTGAATCCTGCTGACAACCACTTAAGTGAGTGAGAAAGCAGATGTCTCCACGCTGAACCCTGAGAGGACTTTAGCCCCAGCTGACACCTTACCCGCAGCCTCAGAGAGACCCTGAGTCCAAGGCCTCAACTACTGGGTTGCTGACTCACAGAATCTGTGAGATAATACATAGTTGTTGTTTTAAGCTGCTAAGGGGTTGTTATGTCACCTTAGGTAACTTCATCTAATCCAACCTCTGTCTTCTTGGTGAGTTGTTGGAAACCTGGAGAGATCGGGCACTTTGCCTCAACTCCCAGAGGCTCAGACCACAAGTCAGGTTCCTGAATTCCCATACAGGGCTCTCACCAAATTATGATACCCTCCTGCAATTTGGCATTATGGAAACTGGCCTGACATGCCTTGCTTAAGCCCCTCTTAAATGAACCCCCACATTTTCCTAAAAGGATCTCTCTATTTCCAGATGTCTAGGAAGAGGACAGGACAGTCTGGAAGGCTGGTCTTGAAGCCGATCTGTTTCTTCCATGGCCCTCAGCAGGGCTCCCCATTCCCAGCCAATCCCCATTTCAAGCACTGGGCTTTTTCATCTACTCAGAAAAACTGCCGAATCTCCCCAGATAATACTAGTAGTTTACAGCCTTTCTCTTCTCCTGCTATAATTTAGAGCTATCTTGTCCTGCTGATTCTCAGTGGGAATGAGCAGCAGTCTCTCCCCATCCCATTCTCAAGTCACAGTTTCATGCTGTGTGCTGCCTTTAGCTCTAGGCCTTCTGAGGTGAGGAAATGAGGTAGCTCTGGGGGGTTCGAGGGGGCAGGTCAGTCCCAGCGGCATGGAGAGGATGGGTGGGGTAAGCCAGGGTGAAGCTGGGAGCAAAGGCTGGGGCTGGGCCAGGGGAGTCTGGGCCGAGCAGAGAAAGAGACCAATATGGAGTCTTTGTTGGGTAGGAGGCAGGCTGGATTTGTGCAGTGTGGAAAGGAGCGACAGTGTAAGGGTCAAAACCAGACTGAGGAGCAGGACAGCTACTGGTATGACACGGGCAAGGCCAAGCAGGGGATAACCAGGCCTCAGACACAGGTTATCACATCAAGTAGACCTTGATGATACTTGATGCGGGGCCTTGATTCTAAAATAGTTATCTGCCCAGGTGGCCTGTTTGCTTCCAGTTACAGCAGGAACCAATCCCGGGGCACAGACAGTCTTCATTTTCAGCAGCTTTCCACTTCACATCAAGTGCCCTCACACCAAAGGAAGGAGGAAGCAGGGTCAAGGTTGTTTGCCTTTCGTGCTCCACGGACTGACTCCCCAGTGGCCCTGGGCGTGAGGGCGGGTGCTGGGCAGGGGTGCTGGTGGGTCACGGCATGTTGGGTTGTCTGTCTTCCAAGCTTCCTGGCATATCTGTGTCTGACAATGGCAGGAAAAGAGGGAGGTCTCCGCAGGGTTTGGTTGCGTTAGGACTTGGGGAGCAGTGGTTGGCGGAGCCAAGATGACAGCTGTTCTTTAAGATTCCAGACAGATCCACAGCAATTTTTGACTCTGGAAAGATTAGCAAGCAAGAGAGATGGGCTACCTCTTCCTGCCACCTGGTGGATGCTCTAGCTAATTGATAGACCATCTCTAAGCCTCTCGTTACTGAGATGACCTCTGTATAGAATTTAGGCCCATACTAGATCCTACCCTCTGATAAATTTTATTTGATCCAGCCCAGTATCTTAAAAAAACAACAATAAAAAACATTGGAACCACTTAAAAATCAGGATACCTCACTCACATCCAGATTTTTGGCCACATTGAGTCTCATCCCTTATGACCTATGACCCTGAGGCAGGAGGCCTCCTTCAGATGGAGAGAGCACTCCCTTCAGGTCCCAGCTTCCAAGGTGCTCCCTCACACATGACATAAGCACGGGCACTTGAACCCTGCCTGCTTCACTCATCTACCTTATTTTCTTGGCCCCTGTAGACATTAGAGATTTTACTCCATAAAACTGAAGACTCAGGCATCATAATACAAAGATAAAAATTCCTACACTTCAAATGCATTTTTGATACCTGGGAAAGGATTTTCATAATCTCCCTAATTACACGTCTGCTCCATTTTATTCTTTCTTCTGTGTTGTACTTTCAAGAGCTCTCATAATAGAAATTGTCTGAAAGAGCCAACTGCACTTATAATTAGCATAATATTGGTCGAGATAAATTAGCTTTGCACAAACATCAGATGAACAGAGGGAATCGTTTCTCATTAGCTGCAAGAGGTCATACAGTGTCTATTATATGCAGAGATGCTAGTTTGGTCAAAAGTAATCGGCTCTGATTAAAATAGAGATAAAGTAGCTAAATTATAATAGCAGAGCAGCTGCTAAACTCACTACCGATTTCTTCAGGAGACAAGGGAGTAAGGATTATTCCTGAGTCTTGTCCAAGAAGAGGCACAGTAAATTTTCCATCCAGTGTCAAAATATTTGCTATTTAACCAAGTATTCCTAGTTAAACTCAATACATAAATTGGATTATTTGCTTCCTGTCCCCATTGTGTTTTTTATGTGTACTTTGTATGGTTGTACTTAACTAGCACTGCAAAAAACACCCCCCCACACACAGATGTTCGATGTTGTCACACGAGGAAAGGTAGTTAAGTTTAAAAAAGTAGGTGAATTGAAAACAACAACAATCCATAAGTATCAAAGCATAAGAAAACAGATCGATGTAGTGTTTCTTTTCTTTTTTTTTTTTTTAAATATCTGTATTTATTTCTAGGAGAGAGAGAGAGACAGCGTGAGCAGGGGAGGGTCAGAGAGAGAGGGAGTCACAGACCGAAACAGGCTCCAGGCTCTGAACTGGCAGTCAGCACAGAGCCCGACGTGGGGCTCGAACCCACGAACCGCGAGATCGTGACCCAAGCGAACTAAGCCACCCAGGCGCCCCTTGATGTAGTGTTTCTAATTCAAATGAGGAACTAGTTTTTTTTTTTAATGTTTATTTATATTTGAGAGATAGAGATAGAGTGCGGTTGGGGGAGGGGCAGAGAGAAGGAGAGAGACACAGAATCCGAAGTAGGCTCCAGGCTCTGAGCTGTCAGCACACAGGTTTGAATCTATGAACTGTGAGATCATGACCTGAGCCAAATGTATATATATACGTATATATATATATACCACAGTCTCTGTGGTTATAAGCGTGATTAGGGGGGTACCAGCAAAGTGACCGCCCCCCAGGAGAGGAATCTAATACATGAGCACTTGCTATGACGATGGCCTGCACTGATTTAATTGAAAGACAAGTAAGGAGTCTGCTGCGATGCAGGGACCCGGCCTAATAAGGACTGATAACTGACTGGTGCCTCACTCTCAGTTTGAAGTTCTGTTTGATGGCTCTGCTGCCTGCCTACCACAGGGACTGAGACCTTAGTAAAGATACATTCCACACTCTGTGTGCGCGAGATGGACAAGCACTGTGAAAACTAAGCAGCTGCACGTGTGTGAAGACCACCCAGGCGAGGATACAGCACATGTGCCTCCTCTCACACCTCCGTCACACTCATCCCACCCGGGATGTGCGGGGTGTGCGGGATGGACGGGAACTACCTCTCTAACCTCACCCCAAGCATCTGATTTTTTTGTTTTTCACGTGATGTGAATTTAAGGTTTTTTTCTTCTTCTTCTCCTTCTCCTTCTTCAGATATCACTAGATATATGCACTGTGGGTCGTGGGAGACTTTAGAATCCTACTGCTCACCCCTGCAATTCCTGTTAGTTTTTCCATTCCAAGCATGAACATTTACCTCCAACTGAGCCAAAGTTGCAACGCTCAGTTCTTTATTGTTTTCTTTTAAATAATTCAGACTTGGTGAGACGTGCAGTTTTTGAAAAAGAAAAAAAAAACCACCTCAAAGCAAATAAGGGGAAGACTTATTATTTTTTTTGGAAGACTTATTTTTTGTTGACTTGCTAGTGGCGTGGGGGTGCACTTGCACTGGTGAGGGGAGAGGACTAAGAACGCAGGGGGCTCTCTGGACTGGCACCCAGTGTCCGTCAGCCTGCCTTGCCCCTGGGAGTGAAGGCCAGTCTTAGCTACAGCAAAAAGGGATGTTTCCTCTTCCTCTTCCTTCTTTCCTTCTTAAAACAACCTTTTCCTGACCAAGGACTCCGAGAGGGTGGGACGCATTTTCTCTCCTCTGGCTAGAAAAACAAACACACAGTGCACTCCCAGCTTCTCCTTTGTGCTTCGTCACAGCCTCCCTTTTCTGTCTCCCTCACTCGGGGAGGAAGAAGCGGCTAACCCCAGTGTCCTTGACCGTCAGGGTCTCACATCCCAGCCTCATTCAGTTTCCAGGATACCCAGCCCCCACCGCAGGCTTGGCAGGGAACCTCACCCCTGTTTAGAGCTGAGCCCCCAGGACTTGCTCTTTATCACTTTAGAGGCATTTTCTCTGAATGCAATCCAGTCTCAGATTCCCACGTTCCAAGAGGCTGCTCTCTGTCCGACAGAACATTCTGTTGCTGTTCTCTGTGAACCAGCCTTATTTTGTTCTTTTCATGAGGGAATGTTTCCATCAGGGGGCCTGTGAGTTGAAAAGGCTTGCTGCTCAGAATGAGGGTGGCTTTGTCTCTCCCCACTTCATGACCTCTGTCAGAAGACCCTTCGAGGCTCCAGACAGGACATTACAGAGAGAAGTGCCCAGAATCCTGTCGATGAAATTGTGAGATCTGCAAAGAAACTACTAGCCAGGCTGCCTAGATATATATTAAAATGTCATCTTTACAGTTTGGACATGACTCGCTTGTTTAGTTAATGCTAGAGGGGAAAACTGAGCTTGTTCTCAAGGGAGAGAAGCAGACGGAGAAAACAGGCATACGGACAGCTGACAATGTTCCAGCCACTTTGTCACAAAGAGCTGAATCCACCATTATTAGAACCAAAAATCATCTCCCAGTTCGAGTCCCCTAGGAATGATACTGGGCTGGAGCAGAAGTGGCCGGAGCCCCCTCAATATGGAGGCCAAGAGCTAAATTCCATTCTTTCAACTCAGGTTTAGTATTTGTTATATATACATTAAGTGTCAGGCACTGGGCTTGGTGTTTTTATGCATGCTGTTTAATTCTTAGAGCCACTAGGAAAATAGGTATTATTACTGCTGGGTGTCTATGAAGTTAATTTATATTTATTTACCTTCACATCCTTACTTGGTCAGGTAGTTGTTCAAATGTCTGCTTTGGGTGATGATCCCAGGGTAATGGGATCAAGCCCTGCGTTGGGCTCCATACTGAGTGTGGAACCTGATTTAAGATTCTCTCTCACTCTCTCTCCCCACACACACACATACAAACAACAACAACAACAACAACAAATGTCTGCTTTGACAAGCCCTTCCTGAGCCCCCAGTCCATAACCACAACACCTGCCATTCTCTCTCTCATTTGTATGGCCCCTTTGATGCTGTAACCTTCTGCATGAATTCCTCCCAATTCCAATTTGTTAATTCTCTTTAGTCAACTACATTTAGTTTAGAAACTATCCTACTGAGTCTTTAAAAATTTTCAATGGTTAGGGGCACCTGGGTGGCTCAGTCAGTTAAGTGTCCGACTTCGGTTCAGGTCATGATCTCACACGGTTCGTGGGTTCGAGCCCCGCGTTGGACTCAGTGCTGACAGCCAGCTCAGAGCCTGGGGCCTGTTTCTGATTCTGTGTCTCCCTCTCTTTCTGACCCACCCCTGCTCACACTGTCTCTCTCTCTCCTAGAAATAAATAAAACACTTAAAAAACTTTAATTTTCAATGGTTATATTTTTCTTCATAATTTCTAATTTTATATCTACCTGTATTTATTTCATTCTCTGTGTTAATGGCATAATAGATCACTGGCATATATCTTTTGTAAGGATGTAATACCTTAACTGATCTCTTGAAGGATCCTAAATGCACATATTTTCAAGTCTTTTTCAAAATTTATTATTATTTTTTTCTGGAAAAACTCATATTCCAACTATTGATTTTATTGGCTGTTTCTTAATATTAGATTTCTTTATGAATTTTAAAATTGAGTTTACGGGATCGCCATATGTAGGAGTATTTTCTCCCTCATGGGGTTGATGTTTGAGCCTGATTCTCTTAAAACACTAAGCCACACCTCAGGCTTCCTTTCATAAGCCAGGGAAGCCCTTCTCCAGCTTCTGGTTGTGAGCTCTGAGCATGACTCTGGTCCCCACGCTTCCTACAGAGCACCTTTCCCCTCTGTCAGGCTTCTATCCGCAGAAGCCAAACTCACAGCTCCTACTACCTACTTCCAGATCCGGAGCCTCAGATCAGCCCTTCCTCTTAGCTTCGCATTTTGATTCTGTTCCAGGACTGTGGACATATATATGTATCTCATTTTTTAGTGTAGCCATGCCTTATAAAATTCTCTTTTGTGTGTTCATTATCGTTGCTGTGTTGGATTAGAGGGGGCTTCGTAGCATTCATGTACAATGCCACTGAATCTGGTGACTGGACAGGAATTGGGAAACATTGATAGAGGGGACAGAAGTGGGAGGTAAAAACTAGGTGATTAGGTACAGGTTGGAAGAGTAAAGAACCTGAAGAAATGATGAGCTCAAGCATCACTCATGAGTTGATGTGCAGGAAGCCTAGTTATTAAGATGGAAAGAAAAACCATCAAAGTTAAAGTTGGATTGAATGGCCATGACTTCCTACATCCTTCCTCTCCTTCCTCCTCTGAAGCCCCCTCTCCTTCACCCCCTTTCATGTTGGTGATCATCCCTAAGGGGACCAGCCATTTTAGTTTGCCTACCATGGTTTTAGCCCTGAACAACCTGCTTCCTAGGAAACCCTCAGTCCTAGGAATCTGAGATGGTTGGACACCTTAACTCTGTACCATTCACTTTGTGAGCACTAATAAAAGACTTCTAATGCCAAGTTGACCTTACAAAAGGGTGAGCTTGAGCGACAATAATGGGAGAGCTGAGAAACAGAAGTACAGAATTAGGCAATGGGCCTCAGAGGCTTTGCTTGGGTAGAGGAAGCCACAGCCCAAGAAATACCTTTCACTCAGAATTCAGTATAAATGTAGACTAGAAAGGGATGTTTGAAGTTTGTGATTCTCAGAATTTACTTGCTTGGGAAAATTTGAACCACTAATGCAAATGGTGTTTATAATTCCTTTTATATTGGATTCAGAAATTACCTGCTTGTGCAAAGGAAGATTGTATAAATATTATTTGATTTGATTTCTCTGTAGTCTTCCTCAATTCATTAAGTCATGCTGTCATTTTTAAAGTATGCTGTATTAGATAATATTCCATTCCATTGACTCCATGTTTATTATCAGTGATCAAAACCAGACATCACTTTGTGCTCACTTCAGCAGTACATATACTAAAATTGGAACAATGCAGAGAAGATTAGCCTGCCCCCTGCACAGTGATGACACGCAAATTTGTAAAAAACCGTGCGTCATTTCACTCTTTTCAAAGTACCTTTATCTTAGAAAAGCACTGGTCAGTTCTACAGCCACCATCACTGAAGCTAAAAATAATGTTGCCAAGGTTGCCCTTGACTGTCAGCAGTCATTGCTAACACAACACTAATTCTGTTCGGATGGTGGTAGAAGTTGGTGGTGTGTAGCAGCAAGATACCTTGAGTTAGGGAATGAATTAAGATTGATAAATTCAATCTACTCATTATTATATGATTTCTCCTTACAAAATGCTCATTGTGCCATCCTCCTTTGCTGCTAGGAGTAAAGTGTTACCAGCTGGGACCAATTAGACATAAAATGAAAGTTGGCTGGGAATTTTCCAGGAACTGTTTGCTTTTCTAATAAAAGGGACAGACTTGCAGAAAAGCTTGCTGTCATCCCTTTCTCCTCCTTCCTGTCTGGAATATGGATGGGATTCCTGGAACTTAGGTAGCCACATCAAGTCTATGAAGCAATACGCATGATGAAGAAAAGCAATATGCCTATGAAGTCAGAGTGTGAAGGAGAGAAAGAGCCTGAGATCTTGATAATGTGGTTAGACCATTCTGGAGACCATGCCTCTGCACTTCCTGTTTAATAAAAACAAATGTCCTTACCACTTAGGCACCTGTTATTTGTACCTTTACTTGCAACTAAAAATGAATTTCATACTGAAAAGCAAGGTGAATAATGCATAGTGATGACACATGGCCATGGCCATGGCCATGGGATATATGTTGCAGGACTTGTCATGGTTTTTGGTGGATTGTTTTCATTCCATAGCTCTTTATACTAAATAGGAAAGCAAAAACACTCTTTTTGTCCCCCTCAGCGTTCAATGATGATTAAGTTTCAGTATAAACAAACTGTGCTATAATGTGCTGTTATTGTAGTGGCTATTAAGGGGTGAGACATGTAATTCTATATGATGCCACATTAAAACCCTTTCATGCATCTTAGAAATATAATGTCATCTGGCTATATTGTTTTAGGGCAAAAGGAAATAGACTGATGGCCAGAAGAGCCTCCAGGGCAATGTTTTTTTCTGGGAGGCTGGACTAAACCCCCCAGTTGTCTTGTAAGCAAGACAATTGCTTACATGGGCTGGGAAGTGTACCCATGAACCCACTACCACATATAGAGCTAAGGTTCAGCCAGTGCTCAAGTGGGTAGTGAACCCAACCCAAGGCAGTCAAAATAACTTCTCTGCTGGTAGGAGGATAGATCTTACCTTGATCAAAGATGGGTAAAAGGGTAAAAAATTAATCATTTGGGGAAATGCGGTAGAACAAGGTAAAGAGAACATCATCCCAAAGGCTCAGAGTAAGAACATGCCTCTGAAAATGATTTATTGCAGGAACCAGAAGATTTGGGGCAATGGATGGTATCCTTCTTACACAGAAAATAAAAAAGGAGAAAAAAGGCAGAAAGGAAGAAAAAAACCCACAACAGAAACCCAAAGAGGAGCACCTGGGTGGCTCAGTCCGTTGAGGGTTCAACTTTGCCTCAGATCACGATCTTGCGGCTGATGAGTTCAAGTCCTACGTCAGGCTCTGTGCTGATGCTTCACATTCTGTGTGTCCCTCTCTCTCTGACTCTCCCCTGCTCATGCTCTTTCTCACTCTCTCAAAAATATTGTAAACATTAAAAAGAAAAGAAACCCAAAGAAACAACTCTGTTAAGAATGAGCTATAAGATTTTTGAGTATCCTTAACCTCTGAGTACCTACTGTGGACCAACACTACCTTGGGGCTCAGTGATGGCTAAAGCATAGCTCTTGACCACCAAAGGCTCATGGTGCCATGATCCCATTCCAACATAGTAATTTATCACAAACTGAATTAAAACAGTAAGCTATGATATCATGAGGTCCTACTGTATTTTAAAGTGTTTATTATCTAGACATACTCACTCTATCTGGAAAGAAATTAAATTACCACCTCCTGAGTAAGTAAACAGAGTACTGAATGTTTTATTGAGCTCTGGTTGTTTTATGTAAGATACTCTAAGAACACTGTATCATTCTTTAGAAGATCTATTTCTCCTTGCTTATATGGTAGTGATGGAAGGTGCCCAAGAAGAGAGGCGATGACAACAAAAGCTGCTGCCTCTGTCCAGACAGCACGTAACCCCTGGTTGAGCCATAAGCTCTCTGATGACTCAGATGATGCTTCGCACTTGCACAGGAACATGTCAGGAAAGCCCACTCACTGCTTCTGATGTTGATAATGCCCAGTCCAATCCTGGCCACCTTGCTACTTCCAGCCTTCTCCTGCCCTCCTCTGAAAACTGAAATTAAGCCAACACCCTCAGAACATCTTATCCTGTCCCCCTCACCTCCAAGGAAATATCAGTTCACAACAGAAGGGTGTAGGGGGAAGGAGACAATCAATTCTCAACCTATTATTTAAGCTTTTCTGACAGGACCCTACCTGCTGGGCACACTGATGGACCAAAGGATGGAAATGAGCCATGAGCTGGACCACTTACAGAGCACCGCCATGCCTTGGGCACAGCAACTGGGTAAGGGATAGGCATCCGACCCAGTGGGACCAATTGCAGTGTGTTTTTGGAATTCATGACCTGGGGACCAAAGAGCACAGTGCTCATTTTCTCTCTGTGGCAAAGACTAGCCTCTCTGAACTCATCCAGATGGCATCTCCCACCATGTGGAGGAGCTGGCCTGACGTGGAAGGGATGATACCCACACCCAGAGGCGCAGCGTGCTGGATCCATTTCTACCTATTCCTGAGGTCCAGCCTTACTGTGACCTTCTTGCCATCATAATAGTCTTCCAGATACATTTTCCTTTGAGAAAGGGAATGTGGGTTTAAAGTGGGTTTTGACATTTATAACCAAAAAAACCCTGACACTGACTGTTATGTTTGTGTGTTTTAGTTTTCCAAAAGAAATTTGTTTTCCTGATTATAAGAACGATACTCATAAAAATTCAAATATTGGATAATACAGTATATGAAATAAAAATTACTATAATTCCACCATCAAGATATAACCATTGGCTATTCATATTCTTCCAGGCATTTCTTTTGAAATATATATAGGCTTACAGGAGTACAATTTTATAACACACAATTTCACCTAAAAAAGTTTTGGCCATTTTTATGGAACATACTTCTAAAATTTACATTTTGAAAATGGTTGCATAGAATTTTATCTTAAGCTGTTTTTAAAGTTTATTTATATTGAAAGAGAGAGAGAGTGCACATATGTGCACATGAGTGGGGAAGGGCAGAGAAAGAGTGAGAGAGAGCATCCCAAGCCGACTCCTTGCTGTCAGTGCCGAGCCTGAGGTGAGGCTTGATCTCATGAATTGTGAGATCATGACCTGAGCCTAAATCAAGAGCCGGGCACTCAACTGACTGAGCCACCCAGGTGATCCTATATTAAACTGCTTTAATATAGTAGTTTATACAGTTGGTTGAGTGTCCAATTCTTTTTTTAATATTTATTTATTCTTGAGAGAAAGCACGTATGCTGAAGCCAAGCTCCCCAAGTGCCCTACTCTTGATTTCAGCTCAGGTCATGATCCCAGGTTTGTGAGATCAAGCCCTGTGTTGATCGAGCCCTGTGCTTAGCATGGAGCCTGCTTAAGATTTTCTCTCTCTCTCCCCCACCTCTCTGCTGCTCATGTTCGCTCTCTAAATTAATTAAACTACTTTGATTAGTGTAACCAGCCCCCTTTCTGAACATTTAGGTTATTTCAAAATTTCTACTATTATCAAGAATACAACCGTAAACATATTTGTATGTACATTTTGGAGCATTTGAAAGATTTCTCACTCTTAAATTCTAATACTTTTATTTGTTTTGGGAACTTTTCCTGTGGCCTATCAATTTCATGTATGCTCTCTTGATTCACTCTTTATTTATTCATTCATACTGTCAACATTTACTGAGAGTATGTTATGGGCCAGCCACTGTTACTAGATTTTGGGAAAACAGACATAAGTAAGTTTTTGGATTTTATTCCTAAGGAGAAAGAAGAAACTAGCATCTATTGAAATCTGACTCTGCTAAGTACTGCTTACTTAGCAATTTATTCCTCATTTAAAAAAAAAAATCCCGTGCAGTGTATTACCTTTTTTCTACAAATGGAGAAAGGAAGCTCAGAGAGGTTGAGTAGTTTGTCTAAAGATCACAATTTGAAAGGGCAAACCTGGGATTTGAATCCAGGTCTGACTTCTTTCTATCACACACAGTTTAAAGAGAGAGATGTAAAAACAACAAAACCAAGCTGTAAGTGCTTTGTAAAATCTGAACAAAAGATTGCATTTGGTCCACTAACCGCAATGATCTGCCAAGGTACACCTTAGACCTGTTTTTTATCTGTAGCAAGCAGCTTTTTTTTTTTTAATTTTTTTTAATGTGATTTATTTTTGAGAGTGAGAGACAGAGACAGAGCACAAGTAGAGGAGGGGCAGAAAAAGAGAGAGAGAGAGAGAGAGAGAGAGACAGAGAGAGAATGGGAAGCAGGCTCCAGGCTCTGGGCTGTCTGCATGGAGCCTGACGCGGGGCTCAAATTCATAAACTGCGAGATCATGACCTGAGCTGAAGTCAGACGCTCAACTAACTGAGCCACCCAGGCACTCCAGCAAGCAGCTTTTTTAAGAGTCCAGGTTAAAGGGTCAAAACCAAACCTTAAATGGTTTGCCTGACTCCCCACAGCTCCAGAAGGCCCTTGGTAAGCCAGAATATTTGCCAGCTGGGAAGCTGGGGGAGAGAAGGAGGATGTTTCTAAGCAGCTCCATTTGGAGAAGCTAAAACTAGCAGGAATTCCTGCTAGTTTTAACGTGGGGTTCCTGGGAAGATAAGAAGAGCAGACAGAGCCATTTGAAAGAAGAGCTTGGAAGAAAGGGATAAACTGTGAGGAGGTCTCAGGACTCAGGCTGGTGAGGGTGACCCCCTCAGTGGCCTCATACTATGAAGAAGTGATGCCCCGGCATAAGCCAGCCTTTGGGATCAGCATGTATTTCATTGGAGCCAGCGCATGGAGAAGCCTGGAGGTACTGCTTACCAGGCATGGGGCTGTAACAGCTCATTAAACTTGCGCAGTTTGTGACTTAGAGTCTGCTGAGGGCTTTAGATTTGTCTGGATGAGATCCACACAGCTGACCCTGTGATGTCAAGCCAGGAAGTACTTCCCCAAATTGACAAGCCTCAGCTGTTTCTTACCCTAAACGAAGACCTGAAGTGCAGAGCACAGGCGTGCAGGGAGTTTACCTGAGGTGCAGGGATCTCCACCCCTCCTCTCCTTGTACGTGTTCCAAGTGGGCTCCTTGTCCTGTGGGTGAACCCCCCACTGGAGGCATCACGGCAGAGCGCAGTGACTTTTGAATCTACTGTAAATCTTAAATGGAGCACCAATAGATAAAGCAAATGAAATTGGAGCTGTTCCCATCTGAGCAGGAGTCAAGGATGCAAGGCTTCCCTTCCTTTCCAAGGACGTTCTGTTGTGTACACAGTCTAAAAGCCACTGTCATCGCTAGAAGACTCCTGAATTTAAAGTGAGGGCACTCTGGTTCTAGTCTAGGCTCTGTCACTTAGAAAAAGTGTGGCTTTTGAGAAGTCATTTAACCTCTCTTAGACCACTGTTTTCATTTGTGAAATGAAGGTTATAATTTTCGTCTCCTTCAGACATTGAGGTGAGCAGCAAGTGCAACCATGTGGGGAAAGGCAGCTGTAAAAAGCCCTAGAAGTGTGCCACATTCCTTTCCTTGGCTTCTCCACGTTTGCACAGCCCTAGGACTTTTCCTCGCCATTGCACTAGAGGACAAAACCACGCCCCTTGGAAACCAAACTGATCTACTTACTTGCAGGGTTTCCAAAGAGAAATAGATATTTTGAAGGTTTGTCTTTGGGTGTTTCTCCCCTCCCTGTTGTATTCTTGGATCGCCCCTGTACTTTTCTCTGACAGATGGACCCGCCCACTTCGGTGTCTCAGTCCCCTACACCTAGAGACTAACACTGCTGCCGCCAGGCACACAGTGCCTTCCGTAGCAGGCGCTCCACCTGTGCTCCACTGTGTCACTTAGATTTAGGGCTCTCTAGGAAATCCATTTTAGCAGGGAATGCCCAGGCCATTTCCTTCACTTCTCCAAGCATACCCCAGGGTCATACAGAATAAAGATGCCAAGTCTCTTCTCAGAGTAACATCAGAGGAACCGTGATTTCTGGTGGTTCTCCTGTCTGGTGGTAGTGATAACACACCCACTCCAGACCCTCCCGCTGGCAAAATCAGAGATCTTAGGGAATAGGGGTTCATCATGGGGGTTCACCAGAGGGGACCGTGTCGACTCCTCAGAGTCATGGCTGACTTAAATATTGGGCTTGATTTGGAGCATGCTCTAGAAAATTATGTTCTAGATTTTGTAAAATTATGTAAATCAGCTGCCTACACGGGAAGGGCTCTCCTTCTAGTGCCTGATATTCAAGGTGGGTTTTGAAACCGACTAAAGTGACTTGAGTTGTAACTCTGTGTTCCCAGATAGTCACCAGCTATATGCCAAAGGTATATGCTGTGGGTATTTTATTATATCGTATAGAATTTGTTTGCTGGATAAGAAGTCAGCCAGTGTTATTGTTATTTGTACTAGAAGAGCGGGTTCAGGACCACGAAACCCACGGTCACCTCTTGAGGGCCATTATAGATAGGATAGAAATCGGATTTCAGATGGGAGCAATAATTCTGCTTCACATCCCATAAACTAATAGAGCTTAATGGCACAGCTGCTTATGCAGAAGAGATTTCTTCCTTCCCTTTGTTCCTGTTTTGACATTTCCTACAGGGTCATAGCCCACTTGAGTTAAAGAAGCCATAGAGGCTCTTTCTGGAACTTCACAGCCTAGCTTTGCTTTTTCTTTGGAATGATATAGTCCAGTGCAGACAAAGAATAAATAAGGTGAAAGGGGATAGGCCACTGGCAGAGAATTCTAGCCCTGAGATTCCTGGCAGCAAGATCCCCTCTTCTTGCCAGAGGGGCACTTGGGGCTCTCACAGCTTGGCCTCTTCCCACCACTCAGATCTGTTCCTTGATGTTCCTCTAAAATGTGGTAATCCCTTGGGGCCAGACTTCAGGACTCTGGCGTTCTCCCAGAGCATGATGTAAAGAGAGGAGTTTCTTTGCCTCCTCCACTCTCTCACCTCCTGCAGGCCATCCCTGTGTCTTTCCTCTGTGCCAGTGAGATGGCACACAGGCTCCATGTAGCTACTAGCCAGTTGTCTTCACAGGCAGAGTGTCCTGTCATTCAGCCTGCAGGCCGGTCGTATGCATGATACCACCTGCTGGCATCAGTCCCCAGGGGTGGAAGGGGAGGCATCCTGAGCCCTGGGCCCACCAGCTTTCAAGACTAGAGATTTCATATGTAAATGGGTTTGAAGTGTGTTTTGTTGCCTACACCCAACATTTAACTGTGATTCCTGGCTATGTATCAGAAAAGGACCAGAGAGTATATGGGACCATCAAAATCTCATTGGGTTTCAATCGGTTTTAACTACCTTCCACAACAGACCTTCTACCAGAGCTATTAATTTTCCCATTTTTCTCCTTTCATTTTCTCTGTCCAACCTCTCTTTAGGGAGCTAATCCACCATGACAAGAGCAAAACCTGGCGGCCAGGGGAGGGGAGACAGGAGCGGATCAACTGCAACCTAGACCGTGGGCGGCTGCACTGGTCAGACCCCATCTCACAGGCCATGTCGGTCCTCACCATCCTCCCCGCCTGCAACCCAGATCTCAGATCTCCGTGAGGCCTTCCCAGGCCCACTCACAGGGCAGAGGTGCAGGAAGTGCCTCTTGCTCCTGGGGTTGGAAGACAGGTGGGAGCTGACTGCCGCCAAACACACAGGGAGAGTTATAAGTGAGAATCTAGAAGGTTCGCAGCCTCAGAGCAAGCTAGCCAGCTCCGGGACATGTAAATCCCCACAGGTGCAGGATGTAAATCACAAGGCTGACCAGGCAGCAGGTCACGTGCTTTGCATATGACCGCAGCAGGCTAAGTTAGGATCTGCCTCACACGGGGGGTTGGATTTAGCCAACACCCACTGTTGAGCTGCGGGCCCGCCCATGCTTTGTCTAGCACTGGGTCCGGCTTGCCCTTGGGAATCAGGCTGGGCTCCAGGCCACCACTGTATTGGGGTAAAGTCAGGGAAAACTCAAACTGCTTTTTGCCTCCCCCACAACCAAGTCTGAACATCGCAGATTTAAGTCAGGTGGAAATGGGGGCACCTGGGTGGCTCAGTCAGTTGAGCATCCAATTCTTGATTTCTACGCAGGTCATGATGTCATGGTTTGTGGGTTAGAGTCCCGCTCTGGGCTCTGCATGGATGGTGCAGAGCCTGCTTCAGATTCTCTGTTTCTCTCTCTGCTCCTCCCCACATCACACTCTCTCAAAATAAACAAATAAACTTTAAAAACAAATAAACTTTAAATCAGGCTAACATGGAACAGTGAAGTCTTGTCTAATCCTCTTGATGCTACCAAGTAGGTCTCCCTCTTCATTTCCCTAGACCGAACACCACCGGATGCCATAAGAGAGCCCCCAAACAGGGATGCCTGTGCCCTCACACTTGTCATTGCTCCACAACAGCTGCAGCCTCCTCTCAGCTGTGGGATCTGAGCAGACCTCTAAAGCCCAGGCCAGGAGATAAGGGCCATATTTGCCACATCGCAGGGGCACATGTGTTGTGCTAAAGGCATGCCCCCCCCCATGTCTTTGAAAGACTACACATTAGACAGAGGAAATTTTATCTTTTTATTTTTATTTTTTTATTTTTTTTTAAATATTTTTTTGTTTATTTCTAGGAGAGAGAGACAGCGTGAACAGGGGAGGGTCAGAGAGAGAGAGAGAGAGACACAGACTGTGAAACAGGCTCCAGGCTCTGAGCTGGCAGTCAGCACAGAGCCCGACGCGGGGCTCGAACCCACAAACCGCGAGATCATGACCAAAGCAAAAGTCGGACGCTTAACCGACTAAGCCACCCAGGCGCCCCGGAAATTTTATCTTTTTAGAAAGGAGGAGGGGCTGGTAGGGGTAGCAGTGAGCCATCCAGTCAGGTGCCTGCATCACTGGGCGTCAGGGATGGATGGAGACTTGCCCACGGTGGGCTCGGTGACTCTGCGGTAGCACTGCGGTGGGGAGGAGACTAGGGGAGGTGGCGACTAAGCAGGGCTCAGAACCCCTGCCCCAACCGGGCCCTAGGCAGCCTGCCCCGACCTGGAAAGGGAGAACACACTCCCTTTTCTGTTCCTGGAGATTAAGGGCTGTGTTCTTGTTCGGACAAGGCTAGGGATTCTAATGGTCCCAAAGCTGAGAGGCTGGCTCTGCGTGGAGTCTGCTCACTAGCGCAGCAGGTGGACAGCACAAGGGGCTGGCGAGGATGGCAGGCAATGTTTGGGAAACTGTTGCTGAGAATGGCACTTGGCCTGTTTTTTTTTCAGAGCTCGCTGACAGTGTTGACCGCCCACAGAGCAGGCCACCATGCCGTCAGCTGGTGCTCCAGTGACAACAAAAGACATGGAAGGGTCTATCCACAAGGAGTTAAACATCTGGTGGGGGAGAAGAGGTAGGACCTAGGAACACGGAGCAGGATCCACATGAACGCATGTACTAATTACATGGAGACGGATAGCAAAGGGCTAGACGTTCCTTGGCAGCCAGTAAGGGCACATGGCCACACAACTACATGGGCCCATTAGATCCACTCCGGGGACTGATCCACATTTCTCAGGTGTCTGAAACCACTCTGATCTGTTTGAAGCTCTCATTACCATTTCTGTTCAAATACTGTTTCCAGTGGTTCCCTCTGGGAATCACCTGAGAGCACATTCCCTCCAGAGACCAGCTATAAACATCAGGCAAAGGGACTCTATGTAGACGGCAGACCGGGACCTGAGGAGGATAAGGTTGGCTCAAAAAACATCAAAATGCCTGACCCCTCCAAGCCTCTACCCTCAAATCAAGCCAGTCGTGCAATGGACCTCACGCCTGAGGGGTTGTTTGTGCTTGCGTGCCTGTGTCTGCTGTGTGGAAGGAAACAGGTGCTGTGAAAGATAAGCTGCAGGAGAAAACTACTGCCTTCTCTGATTAGCTGGGAAAAGACACAGAAGATTTTCTTCATATAGAAGTTAAAGCTGTAGAGAATGAAATCAGGGTTCCTCAACCTGGGTACTAATGGCATTTATGACCTGGATAATTCTTTCTAAATGGGGGCTGTCCTGTGCTCTGTACGATGTTTAGTAGCATCCCTGGCCTCCATTGACTATCCCCCAACTCAGCTGTGACAACAGAAAGCGTCTCCAGACACTTTCAAGTGTCTCCTGGATGTAAAATCCCCTGCCAGTGAGAGTCACTGCTACTTAGGAAAAGGGTTGGCTCCCAGGCAGCCTGACACATGCTCTGGAAAGGAGTTGACTTCCAAAATGGAAACAGAATCATAGGAGGGCCAGTGAAGTTCATAGGGTTCAGTGTGGCTTAAGTTCAAATAACATGCAGTGCCTTCACAAGAAAAAACTTTCTGAGGATTTCCAGTGTTGATGTAAATTACTTTTATAAGACTGTTAGCTAAATGTGTATAAACATGAAACTGGGCATACGTCCCACAGGCCTGTAACTTCCACAATTACTAAATCAAAACAAATTCACAATTTTGACAAACCAAATAGGAAACCAGTAAGAGGTAACAACATTAATTTAAGGAGGCAGGTGGGGTGATTTTTGTGGAGGAAACTGCCCCTTGACTTGTTACTTGGGTGCCCAGTCCCTTCTTTGGGTTGGGCATTGTCCCGGGACTCAAATCTCACACGACATCGTCCCTTCAAACTGTGAAAACTTTGGTTGTGAGCCCTTCATGAGGTCACTTGGCAAATGCAGACTTTGCTCATGAAGGGCACCTAGGTTTTCTTCTTACTGGCTCAGGACACAATAGCACATCTGGCCCCAATGTAGTCGTAAATGCAGAGTGATGCTCACACTGTCAGCTCTGATGTGGACCGACAGAGGCCCACATGATGCTCATATTCTTTAGATGTTTGTTGAAACGAAAATAATTTGTTATAAAAATTTTTTTGAAGTTCCTACAGAGAACTCCCAAGAATATACTAGGAGACTCTCAGAGGAGTTCTAATCGGGGCTGATACTCTTTACAGATGAGGAATGAGGCCCAGAGAATTGCCCAGGGAAACAGCTGCTGAACATCAGGGCTGTCTGGAAGGGGGCCTCTGCTCTGGCGGCCGGTGCTCCCGAGATCTCCTCTCTTCCAGCCTGACTTCCCAGCAGGCGTTACAGAATTCTCACATGGAACTATGTAGGAGGGCTGGCTTGTTGTTTTAAATGTTCATTCAGCTGAACTTACACTTAAATTTATTTTTTAATACTTAATACTTAAACTTTATTTATTTAAAAATTTTTTAATGTTTCTTTATTTTTGAAAGAGAGGCAGACTGCAAGCAGGGGGAGGGGCAGAGAGAGAGGGAGACACAGAATTAGAAGCAGGCTCCAGGCTCTGAGCTGTCAGCACAGAGCCCGACCCAGGGCTCAAACCCACAAACTGTGAGATCATGACTTGAGCTGAAGTCAGTCACTTAACTAAATGAGCCACCCAGGCAACCCTTAAAGTGTATGTTTTAAGGGCACTACACGGAACTCAGAAGTTTCTTTTTAAAAATCATGATCCTGTAGCATTTAATGGTAGGGTTAGAAAGCATTTTGCATGCCCTTGTGGGTGTGAACTATAACCATACATAAAAGTACATTCAACGTCAATATCCAGTTTGGTAAGTAATTATAAAGTGAAAATCCGCAGAACCATAGCCAGGTGAAGAAAGAACGCTTCTAGTGTGTAGAAGTCTCAATATTCTTGGTCACAATACTTTCCTTCCCATCAAAGTAACCATTATCTTGACTTTTGTTATAATGATTTCCTTGCTCTTTATAATTTTACTGGCTCTATATGCACCTCTAAGCCACAGAATTTTGCCTGTTTATAAGCCTTCTACCAGCGAAGCCTCACACTGTGTATTTGTGTCTTGAGATTTGCGAAGTTCACTGGTACATTAGCTCAAGCTCCTGGTTAGCCCTTTCTGTGTTGGGTGGACATTTGGGTTCCAGCGTGGGGCTATTCTGAACAATGTCTCTGAATAAAAAAAAACATTTTTTTAAAATGTTTTATTTATTTCTGAGAGAGAGAGACAGCGTGAGCAAGGGAGGGCCAGAGAGAGAGGGAGACACAGAATCCAAAACAGGCTCCACGCTTTGAGCTGTCAGCACAGAGCCCAACACGGGGCTCGAACCCACAAACCATGAGATCATGACCTGAGCTGAAGTTGGACGCCTAACCGACTGAGTCACCCAGGCACCTCTCTGAAAACATTTTTGTATATGTCTCCGAGCATAGACTATACATCTCACTCTAGGGCATTTTCCCACAATGCCATCTCTTCTGTGGGGAATGAAGTGTGTGAGTTTTAGACCTCAGTTGATAATGGTGACAACTTTCTAAAATCATTGCTTCAATGCCAACTCCAACTCCTCCCCCGCCACCCCCCCCCCGGCAGTTGCTCTCATTATTCTCCCATTCTCATTAACACTTGCTGTTTTCAAACAGGAAATTTTAACTGGTCAGTGGGTGTGTAGGGATATCTCACTGGTATTTCCCTGATTACTAATGAAATGAAGCACCTTTTGCCACACTTTTTGGCCACATAAATTTCCTCTTATGTTGTGATGTACCTGTTCCAGGCTTTTGCCATCTTTCTTTCTTTTTAAAAAATTTTTAAAAATGTTTTTATTTTATTTCTGAGAGAGACAGACAGCTTGAGCAGGGAAGGGTCAGAGAGAGAGGGAGACACAGAATCTGAAACAGGCTCCAGGCTCTGAGCTAGCTGTCAGTACAGAGCCCAAAGCGAGGCTCGAACCCACGAACCGTGAGGTCATGACCTGAGCCAAAGTTGGACACGTAACCGACTGAGCCACCCAGGCACCCCCTTTTGCCATCTTTCTACTGTCATATTTAAATTTTCTCTTTAAACAAATTTAACCATCAAAATTACATTTGACAGACAAGTGTACCCGTCTTCCAAGGTACCTCTGCTCACCTGAGAGCTGTACATAGTTCAAGGGAAACTGTCAAAGATCAGTAAGCTTAGAAGTAATTGTTTTTCAACTCCACATCATTGAAACGATAACAACAGGGGTTCACTGAAAAACAGCCATCCAAATCTTTTCTTCTTGTTTCCATTTTCCACATCTAATATCCTCTTATTGAATTTTGCCCTCTCTTGGTTCCCTACATTTTAATAGAGAACAAACATTCCCCTATATATCACAGCCCTTTGTTAAAATCACCAAGTGTAGACAAGGTCATCATTCTATTCTGTATTTCTCAGTGCTGTGTGTGGAGTGCACTGTTATGAGTTAGCTAAATGTCAATAATAAAATGGTGCCTCTATTCTATTTATGACCTTTGAAGCTGAGATGATATCAAGTAAAATATGTGTATATGGCTATCATAGACATACATATCTAGTAAAAAAAATAATAATAATAAGCAGCTCACCCAAGCCTCAGCTCTAGCTTTTGCTCACCTTATCTTCTTTAGACATTTGGACCATGAGCTCACTGGCAAAGGCTGAAGCCATACAATGTACCATTGAATAAATTATTCAGTAATCTGTGATGTCCTTGGAACATGAGAATCCCCTATAAAAGAAGAAATAGCTGCACTGCTTACGGAGGCATGTGCCAACTATTTATAGTCTTTACAGAAGTTGCTTTGCTAGCAAACCCAATCAGGACTCCCTGGCAATTTACAGAATTGGTATTTGTTGTAGGGTTTTTATAATAAGCTATTCATACGTGCATAAGTGTGGGTGTGTGATGCACACACCTACATGCCCAGAAGGCCACAGAGAGAGCCCGAGCAGCTCTGGGTTGTTTGTTAGAGCTGTGCCATTTCCCCCTTAGCACGTTGGACACTCAAATAGGGACAAAGAAACGATAGGTCACCCACAGATTCAATGACATGTATTCCTGACGGTATCTAGGCAACTGGGTCTCTACTTTTTTTCAAAGTAAATGTTTTAGGCTTCAGCTAAAAATGTCAGATTTCCCTCCTAGACAAGTAGGAGCCTGAAACATTGGGTCTTCTCCCCCTTACGTCTTTCTTCTCTCTGAGGTATGGGCACGACGGTCTGAAAGCTGGGGTGAGACTTGGGTTGCACAGAGTTGAGGAACCAAGGAGACAGCATAAATGAATTCTCATTTTGGAAGGGCTGGAAGAGAAATAGCCAGGTGTCTGTTTTTTCATGGTGAAGCTTTTTGATTAGAAAAATATTTTATGGGGCGCCTGGATGGCTCAGTCGGTTAAGTGGCTGACTCCTGCTTTCGGCTCAGGTCATGATCTCCAGGTTTGTGAGACTGACCCCCCATTGGACTCTGCGCTGACAGCTTGGAGCCTGCTTCAGATTCTCTCTCACCCTCTGCCCCTCCCCCACTCACACCTGCTCTCTTCTCTGTCTCAAAAATAAAATAAAAATAAATAAATAAAAACATTTGAAAACAGAAAAGTATTTTATAGATACAGAAATATAACTGGTATGTAGACAAAGCAATTCCCTTTATAATAGGCCCACAAAGGCCAGAATAGTCATTTAACTACATTACTCATACAGTCAGTGTATGTCATGTTAACTTTTGAGTTGACAATTGCTGAAAAGGTTTTAATATTGTATATCAAGTCATGTCTCAAAAGCAGGCACTAATAGAATTCTTGGCATACTGAAAAATGTGTGACCAAATGAGTGAAATGAAATTACATGAAATAGTATTTGGAATTTTTCAGCACTTCACACAATTGTTCAGTTGTAAACAAGCTTCTGAAAAATAAAAATCTATGAAAGCTGTGCAAGTGATTGATAATAATAAAAGTTAAAATATTAAACTAGATTTTTAAAAAATTACATTTTTAATGAGTGAATGAGATTTCACTGTACACCTATTAGAGTGGCTAATTAAATTAATTAAATTTTTAAAAATGTGATAATACCAATTGCTGGCAAGAATGCAGAGAAACTAGATCACGCATGCATTGCTGGTACATACAATCACTCTGGAGAACATTTGGTAGTTTCTTATAAATCTAAACATGCAATTACCATGTGACCCAGCAGCTGTGCTCTTGGGCACTTATCCCAGAGAAATAAAAACATAGGTTTTATGTTTACACAAAAGCCTGTATATGAATGTTCATAGCAGCTTTATTCAGAATAGCCCCAAACTGGAAACCCAGATGTCCTGAACATCCTAGATACTCAGTGGGTAAACAGTTAAACCAAATGTGGTACATCTATACCTGGGAACCACTGACTTACAGAAAACCGTAGGTGGGTCCCAAGAGAATTAGGCCGAGTGAAAAAAGCTAAAGGTTACATATGTTATGAGTTCATTTTTTAAGTGTTTATTTTTGAGAGAGAGAGCACGCGCAAGAGAAAGCAAGATCGGGAGAGGGGTAGAGAGAGAGGGAGACACAGAATCCGAAGCAGGCTCCAGGTTCTGAGCTGTCAGCACAGAGCCTGAGGCAGGGCTCAAATCCACAAGCGAGGAGATCATGACCCAAGCCTAAGTTGGATCCTTAACCCCCTGAGTCACCCAGGTGCCCCTTATGCATTCATTTATAAAAAACACTACTGAAAACAACAAAATTATAGCAATGGAGAATAAATTAGTGGTTCGGTTTGGGAGCTGAGGAGGGGGTGGGGAGAGGAAGATGGGTGGGGTTATACAAAACTAACATGAGAGATGATGACTGATATGCAAACCTCCACTCGTGATAAAATAGCATAGAACTAAATGTGCACACACAGATGTGTACATGCGAGATGGGAACACGATCTGGGGATTCTGCCAGTGTCAATATCCCGGTTGACATTTGTACTATAGTTTTGCAAGATGTTATCACTTGGAGAAACCTGGTGAAGAACACATGGTATCTCCCTGTATTATTTCTTACCACTGCATGTGAATCTGTAACTATCTCCAAATAAAGTATTTAATTACATTTTTAAAATTTAATGAAACCTGATATTCTTGAGACATCTGTTAACCTTGTCATAGAGAGAGAGAATCCAGGTATGCAGCTAAAGGAAGACCAGTGGGAAAGCCTGAGAAAAAGTTCAAAGTACAGGACAAAGGCAGAGGCAGAGCTATTCCTGTGAGTGTGTGTGTGTGTGTGTGTGTGTGTGCGCGCGCGCGCGCGTGCGTGCGCACACGTGCACGCACCTGACTCTCTGCACATACATGTGTGTGAAGGGAAGGTACCAGCAGAGGTTATTTACAGAGTGTCAGGGCAGGGTGGGGAGGGGGTGCTTAACACTAGGGATCTGCTATGTGCTAGTGAGGAAGGTTCCAGAGGCAAAAGAGGGGAAAGGTGGCAGCTTCCTATGGGGCTTAAGGTCCAACCAGGAGTTTTTTAACCTCAGTAACCCAAACATACACCATTAGCTAAACCTAGAATTATTCCAATTACTGGAACCAAATCCTTTTCTCCCCCCACCCCCCACCCCCGCCTTCTTTCTGATGGATTCAAACCACAGGGAACAGTGGATTCTCTTTGGGTGGCTGTGAATGGGGCTGTATTAATCACCACAATCTTCCATTGTGCTTCTGTTTGGTTATCAAACTGCAATTCCATTGATACTCCCTCTGTATGCACCATGCAAATTCATCCAGTTGAATTGAAAACCGGTTCTGAATTTGTAATTACTATATGACCTTATTGAGATCTCCATTAACTCAGCTTTAGGATAATCCAAGGTGAAGGAAAAAAAGAGTTGACAAAGAAAGAAAAGAAATGGGTGAGCCAAGGCTAGCACTGGGATGGGTTTTCTTAGGCCTTGGGTAGGTGCAAGGGAAGCTTATGGCCTGGGCTCACTCTGGGTCTTGCCCACCTAGAGCTGGATGTGAATGGAAATGACTAATACAAACTCCTGACTCGTTGAAGGGGAGCTGGGGGTCCAGGAGATGGGTGGCAAATAAAATGTACTTATGGTTCTGTTCAAAATTATAAGTCTCAATAATTTTTTATTTTAATTTTAGAGAGAGAGCACCGGGAGAGAGGGGCAGGGGGATGGTGAGAGAAAGAGAGAGAATCTTTTAATGTTTATTTATTTTTGAGAGAGACAGACAGACAGACAGACAGAGAAGAGTGCGAGTGAGGGAGGAATAGAGAGAGGGAAACACAGAATCCAAAGCAGGGTCCAGGCTCTGAGTGTCAGCACAGAGCTTGACACATGGCTTGAGCTCACGAGCCGTGAGATAATGACCTGAGCCGAAATCGGCCACCCAACCTGCTAAATCACCCAGACTTCCCTGAGAGAAAGAATCTTAAGCAGGTTCCATGCTAAGTGTGGAGTCCAATGTGGGGCCTGATCCCCCAACTCTGGGATCACGACCTAAGCCAAAGTCAAGAGTCAGATGTTCAGCTGACTGAGCTACCCAGGTGCCCTAATACTGATTTCCTTTTTTTTCTTTTTAAGTTTATTTATTTTGGGAGAGAGAGAATGTGGGGGGGAGGGGCAGAGAGAGAGAGAGAGTCCTAAGCAGGCTCTCTGTGCTGTCAACACTGAGCCCGATGTAGGGCTCGATCCCACAAACCATGAGATCATGATCTGAGCCAAAAGCAAGAGTTGTATGCTCAATCGACTGAGCCACCCAGGCGCCCTTGATTTCTTAATAACAATTCACAGCCTGTGCCTTACTGGTTCCTTAATCCCACTTCAGAAAGAAAGCCAGCCAGGAGCCCCAACTTTCTGGCATTTTACTGTGCTCTCCCTCCAGTTCCCTGGTGGCCTTGAAAACCAAAAGCCTCTAATTGTAGTGGAAACTACAAACTGCCAACCACCAGAGGGGACAAAACAGGATTGGAACACCTTTAAAACTCCATCCCCAGAGAACTGTCAGTATTTGATCTGTCTGGTGATTTCCTGACAGACCCCACGGACACAACTATCTTGATTTGACCTATCTTAGAGCCAACCCAGTGTGAAAAGCCTTTTACCCTGGTATGTTTGTCAACAACAACTAGAGGCAACTATGCTCCTTTACAGCTGCCTGAGGTGATGGATAACAGTTGGGGTGAGCAGTAGGCTAACCAAAAAGTTTAAATGGAAAATGTATAGAATGAAACATTTATAGGATTTGGAAAAACTCCAACACATTCCTTGGAATCTACAGGGTTATATGCTTTGTAGGGTCCTGTGAACATGTGTGTACCAACATATGCATAATTGGAGTTCCAGAAAACAAAGAAAGGGCAAAAGACTATCTGAAGAAATAATGACTGAAGACTTCCCAGACAGAATGAAAGACCTTAACCTACACATCAAGAAGCTCAACGAACTTCAAATACCTTAACCATAGCAAAATCAAACTGTCAAAGGAATAATCAGTATTGGCAAAGATGTGGAGAAAAGGAACCCTTGTGCACTGCTGGTAGGAATGTAAGTGGTGCAGCCACCGTGGAAAATGGTGTGGAGGTTCCTCAAAAAATTAAAAATAGAGGAGGAGGCAAGATGGCAGAGAAGTAAGGAGCTCCATACATTTCACTCGCCTCCATCTCTCAAACGGAGAAGGCCTGAAGCCATAGGAACCCCTACAGAATCCAGGAGTTTGGGAGGAAAAGGAGACAGAGTCCGCTGAGAAAACCTTATAGTATGAGTGCAAACTGGGGAAGATAAAAACGGGCGGGACCGGAGACACGGAGGGAGGGGAGGGAGCCCCCCTTTGCGGGGAGCCACGATGAGTGGAGGGGAAAAGAAAGAGTCGCTGAAACTGCTTAAGGAACTGTCCCTGTCCTTGGAGAAGAGGAAAACCTCAGCTCGGGATGCAGAGGGATCCGGCTTTCTGCTGTCCAGCAGACCCTGAGCGGGACGCACTGGTCCCAGGTGGCCCCAGGAGGAGCTGCTCCTCTGCTCGCCAGCTCAACCTGGAGGGGACACGGCAGCGCTTGAAGCCGCACCTTTGTGCTTCTGGCGATGCTTGATCCCCAGGAGGGAGGCGAGAGGCTTGAAACTGCTCGGAGGGACTTGCCTGAGGGTTTATATTTCAGGTGGTATCAATGTGGCGTGGACTAAGATCTAGAAAGGAGGCAGGCCTTGGGACATAGAGCACAGCCCACCTTGGCTACGCCCACGGAACAGGAAGATCAGACCCAGAAGAGCAAGTTGTGACGATGCTTGGTTCAAGAAGGGACTAGGACGCTGCCATTTTTCTCTGAACAACCACCTCAGGGAGCAGCAGGAGTGACCTTAGTGGAGGCTAAGACCTGCCTACACCAAACTACGCCCATCCCCACTAGAGAGCTGCCTTTTTTAATTTTTATTTTATTTTATTTTATTTACTGGAGCCCAGGGCAAAACCAACATGGATACACTGCTGTGATTAATTCTAGAGCAATTCTTTCTATTCAGATATATTTTCCCTTGTCTCATTCCTTTCCCTCCCCTCTAAGGGACTGGGCACTCTGATCACTCGTCTGCTTAAACAGTCACATGTAATCCATTCTCTAGATGTATATTCTACACCTCCTCCGCTACCTTTCTCTCTCTCTCTCTCTGGAGTAATCAGACTGTATAGTTTCTCTGAGTAACACCTTCATTTCTTTCTCCTTGCCTCTTACCATATTCTCTTTCTCTCTCTGAATTAAGCCTTAGTCTCTCTCCCTGGTCATTTATATTCCAATTTCGCTTCCTCCCCACCCTGTCATTTCTCTTTTTGTATATGCTCTTCCATCAGCACTGCATACATCCAGCTCTTTATTTGTCGCTGGGAATTCTGGTTTTGTGCTTTTAGACTGTCCTTTGTCTCTTGAGGTTTTTTTTTCTTTCTTCTTTTCTACTTTTTTATTTATTTTTATTATTTGTATTTCTCCTTCCTCTTTTTTTTCCCTTCCTTTTTTTCTATTTCTTTTTCCCTTTCAGTTTGCATGTCTGTTGGGTTTGTCTGTGCGTTTGTGTGCCTTTGTTCCCTGTGTTTGTCTGTTTTCTTTTCCAGGGCTACCTCAAGAAACAAGCCAAAGTACACATGGTGGAGAGTCCCAAATATCACTACGAGTAGGAAAATAAAATAACCAAAGTCTCAACAAGAGAGACCAAGAGACACCATTCAAAGAACACTTCCTGAACAGACAGACACTGGATAGTCAAAGAGCCCTCTCTAATAAAGCAATACTCGCAGGTACAGAGTGCATAACAAGCTTTTAAAACTAACAAGAGACAGAAAGCTAGCCAAAATGACAAAACAGAAGAACTCTCCTCTAAAGAAACTCCAGGAAGAAAATACAGCTAAAGAACTGCTCAAAACAGATATAAGCAACATAACTGAACAAGAATTTAGAACAATAGTCATAAAATTAATTGCTGGGCTTGAAAAAGGCATGAAAGACATCAGAGAAACTATTGCTACAAAGATGGTGGAGCTTAAAAATAGTTGTGATGAATTTAAAAATGCTATAAATGAGATGCATAATAAAATGCAGGCATACAATGCACAGACTGAAGAGGCAGAGAGGAGAATAGGTGAATTAGAAGACAAAATTATAGAAAAAGAGGAAGCTGGAAAAAGAGAGATAAACTGATCCAGGAACACGAAAGGAGAGTTCAAGAGCTGAGCGATACAATCAAATGGAAGAATATCCATATCATAGGAATTCCAGAAGAGGAAGAGAGAGGGAAAGGTGCTGAAGGAGTCCTTGAACAAATTAGAGCAGAGAACTTTCCCAATCTGGGGAAGGAAACAGACATTGAAATCCAAGAGGCACCAGAACTCCCCTCAAACATAACTTGAATCGATCTTCTGCATGACATATCATAGTGAAACTCGCAAAATATAAGGACAAAGAGAGAACTCAGAAAGCAGCTAGGGAAAAAAGGGTCCTAACATACAAAGGGAAACCTATCAGAGTGGTGACAGACCGATCTACTGAAACTTGGCAGGCCAGAAAGGAATGGCAGGAAATCTTCAATGTGATGAACAGAAAGAATATGCAACCAAGAACCCTCTATCCCCCAAGGCTGTCATTTGGAATAGAAGGAGAGATAAAAGCCTTCCCAAATAAACAAAAATAGAAAGAATAAGTCACCACTAAACCAGCCCTACAAGAAATCCTAAGGGGGACTCTAAGAGGGAAATGTTGCAAGGAAAGCAAGGTACCAGAGACACCACCACAAGCATGAATCCTACAAAGAACACAATGACTCTAAACCCTAGTTTTCAATAACAACACTGATTGTAAATGGACTAAATGCTCCAATCAAAAGACATAGGGTAGCAGAATGCATAAAAAAACCAAAATCCACCTATTTGCTGTTTACAAGAAACTCATTTTAGACATGAGGACACCTTCAGATTGAAAGTAAGGGGATGGAGAAATATCTATCATGCTACTAGAAGTCAAAAGAAAGCTGGAGTAGCCATACTTATACCAGACAAACTGGACTTTAAAGTAAAGGCAGTAACAAGGGATGAAGAAGGGCATTATATAATAATTACAGGGTCTATCCATCAGGAAGAGCTAACAATTATAAATGTCTCTGCACTGAATGTGTGAGCACCTAAATACATAAAACAATTAATCACAAACAGAAACCATCTTATGAATAAGAATGTGCTAATAGAAGGGGACTTTAATACTCCACTTACAGCAATGGATAGATCAACTAGCCAGAAAATCACTAAAGAAACAATGGACTTGAATGATACAGATGTATTTAGAACTCTACATCCTGAGGCCATGGGATTCATTTTCTTCTCATATGTGCATGGCACATTCTCCAAGATAGATCACATACTGGGACATAAAGCAGCCCTCAATAAATATAAAAGAATTGGGATCATACCGGGCACACTTTCAGATCACAATGCTATGAAAATTGAAATCAATCACAGGAAGAAGTCTGGAAAACCTCCAAAAACATGGAGGCTAAAGAACACCCTACTAAAGAACTAACGGGCCAATGAGGCACTTAGAGAAGAAATTTAAAAATATATGGAAACAAATGAAAATGAAAATATAACAACCCAAACTTTATGGGATGTGGCAAAGACAGTCCTAAGAGGAAAGTACATTGCTCTCCAGGCCTATTTCAAGAACTTAGAAAAAGCACAAGTACAAAATCTAACAGCACATCTAAAGGAACTAGAAGGAGAGCAACAAAAGCACCCCAAACCCAGTAGGAGAAGAGAAATAATAAAAACCAGGGCAGAAATAAACAATATAGAATCCTAAAAAAACAGTTGAACAGATCAATGAAACCAAGAGTTGTTTTTTTTTTTGAAAAAATAAACAAAATTGACAAACCTCTAGCCAGGCTTCTCCAAAAGAAAAGAGAGAGCACTCAAGTAGACAAATCATGAATAAAAATGGACTTATTACAACCAATCGCTCAGCAATCCAAGCAATTATCAGGAAATATTATGAAAAATTATATGCCAACAAACTGGACAACTTAGAAGAAATGGACAAATTCCTAAACACACACTCATTACCAAAATTCACACGGGAAGAGATAGAAAATCTGAACAGACCCATAACTAGTGAAGAAATTGAATCAGTTATCAAAAATCTCCCAACAGGGGCACCTGGGTGGCTCAGTCGGTTAAGTGTCCGACTTCGGTTCAGGTTATGATCTCATGGTTTGTGGGTTTGAGCCTCGCATCGGGCTCTGTGTTGACAGCTAGCTTAGAGCCTGGAGCCTGCTTCAGATTCTGTATCTCCCTCTCTCTCTGACCCTCCCCTGCTCACGCTGTCTGTCTCTCTCTCTCTCTCTCAGAAATAAATAAAACATAAAAAAAAAAAATCCCAACAAATAAGAATCCTGGACCAGATGGCTTCCCTGGGGAATTCTACCAGACATTTAAAATAGAATTAATACTCATTCTTTGCAAGCTATTCCCAAAAATAGAAATCGAAGGAAAACTTCCGGACTCATTCTACGAAGCCAGCATCACTTTGATTCCCAAGCCAGACAGAGACCCAGCAAAAAAAGAGAGCTACAGGCCAATATCCTTGATGAATACATATGCAAAATCCTCAACAAGATACTTGCAAACCAAATCCAACAGCACATAAAAAGAAGTCTTCACCATAATCAAGTGGGATTCATTCCTGGGTTACAGGGCTGGTTCCATATTCACAAATCAATTAATGTGATGCATCACATTAACAAAAGAAAAGATAAAAACCATATGATCCTGTCGAAAGATGCAGAAAAAACATTTGACAAGATACAGAATCCCTTCTTAAAGAAGACCCTCGAGGAAGTCGGGATAGAAGGAACTTACTTAAACATCATAAAAGCCATCAATGAGAAGCCCTCAGCTAACATCATCCTGAATGCAGAAAAACTGAGAGCTTTCCCCCTGAAGTCAGGAACACGACAGGGATGTCCACTCTCACCACTGTTGTTTAACATAGTGCTGAAAGTCCTAGCATCAGCCATCAGACAACAAAAGGAAATCAAAGGCATCAGAATTGGCAAAGAAGAAGTCAAACTTTCACTTTTTGCAGATGACATGATACTCTATATAGAAAACCCGACAAACTCCACCAGAGGCCTACTGGAGCTGATCCATGAATTCAGCAAAGTTGGAGGATACAAAATCAACGTACAGAAATCGGTTGCATTTTTATACACCAACAATGAAGCAACAGAAAGAGAAATCAAGAAGCTGATCCCATTCACAATTACACAAAAAACCATAACATACCAGGAATAAACCTAACCAAAGATATAAGAGATCTGTATGATGACAACTATAGAAAACTTATGAAGGAAATTGAAGAAGACACGAAGAAATGGAAAAATATTCCATGCTCATGGATCGAAAGAATAAATATTGTTAAAATGTTATTACTACCCAACGCAATCTACACATTTAATGCATTCCCAATCAAAATTGCACCAGTATCCTTCTCAAGACTAGAACAAACTATCCTAAAATTTGTATGGAACCACAAAAGACCTCGAATAGCCAAAGTAATATTGAAGAAGAAAACCAAAATGGGAGTCATCACCATCCCAGACTTTAGCCTCTACTACAAAGCTGTAATCATTCAGACAGTATGGTATTGGCACAAAAACAGACACATAGACCAATGGAATAGAATAGAGAAGTCAGAATTGGACCCACAAATGTATGGCCAACTAATCTTTGACAAAGCAGGAAAGAGTATCCAACGGAAAAAAAGACAGCCTCTTTAACAGATGGTGCTGGGAGAACTGGACAGCAACATGCAGAAGAATGAAACTAGATCATTTTCTCACAGCATACACAAAACTAAACTCAAAATGGATAAAGGACCTGAACGTGAGACAGGAAACCATCAAAACCCTAGAGGAGAAAGCAGGAAACAAACTCCTTGACCTCAACCACAGCAATTTCTTACTTGACAAATCCTCAAAGGGAAGGGAATCAAAAGCAAAAATTAACTACTGGGACCTCATCAAGATAAAAACCTTCTGCACAGCAAAGGAAACAATCCATAAAACTAATAGGCAACCAACGGAATGGGAAAAGATAGTTGCAAATGACAGATATCAGATAAAGGGCTAGTATCCAAAATCTATAAGGAACTCACCAAACTCCATACGAGAAAAACAAACAATCCAGTGAAGAAATGGGCAGAAGACATGAACAGACACTTCTCCAAAGAGGACATCCAGATGGCCAACAGATACATGAAACGATGCTCAGCGTCCCTCATCATCAGGGAAATACAAATCAAAACCACACTGAGATACCACCTCACGCTGGTCAGAGTGACTAAAATGAACAAATCAGGAGGCTATAGATGCTGGTGAGGATGTGGAGAAACGAGCACCCTCCTATACTGTTGGTGGGAATGTAAACTGGTGTAGCCCCTCTGGAAAACAGTGTGGAAGTTTCTCAAAAAATTAACAATAGAACTCCCCTATGACCCAGCAATAGCACTGCTAGGAATTTACCCAAGGGATACAGGAGTGCTGATGCATAGGGGCACATGTACCCCAATGTTCATAGCAGCACTCTCAACAATAGACAAAACATGGGAAGAGCCTAAGTGTCCATCAACGGACGAATCATGAAGATGTGGTTTATCTATACCATCTATACCATGGAATACTACATGGAATACTACATGGCAATGAGAAAGAATGAAATCTGGCCATGTGTAGCAACATGGATGGACCTTGAGGGTGTTATGCTGAGTGAAATAAGTCAGGCAGAGAAGGACAAATATCATATGTTTGCACGTATAGGTGGATGAGGAGGAACTTCTCAGAGGACCATGGGGGAGAAGAAGGGGAAAAATAGTGGGGGAGAGGGAAGGAGGCAAACCATGAGAGACTCTTGAATGTTGAGAACAGACTGAGGACTGATGGGGGTGGGGGAGAGGGGAAGGGGGGTGATGGGCATGAGCACTGGGTGTTTTATGGAAACCAACTTGACTATAAACTATGTAAAAATTAATTAATTAATTAAATTAAAATTAGAAACAGAACTGTCATATGATCCAGCAATTCCAGGTCTAGGTACTTCTGTGAAGAAAACAGAAACAGTAATTTGAAGAGATATATGAACCCCTGTGTTCATTACAGCATTGTTTACAATAGCTAAGATATGGAAACAACCAAAGCGTCCATCACTGGATCAATGGATAAAGATCTCTCTCTCTCTCTCTCTCTCTCTCTCTCTCTCTCTCTCACACACACACACACACACACACACACCGTGCAATACTAATCAGCCATAAAAGAATGAATCTGTGCAATTTGCAACAACATGGATGGACCTATGCTAAGTGACATCAATCACAAAGAGAAAAACAGATGCTGTATGATCTTACTTTTATGTGGAATCTAAAAAACCAACTAAACAAAAGGAAAACCATCTCAAAGGTACAGAGGACAGACTGGTGGTTGGGGGGAGGGGTAAAATGTAGGGCTGGTACAACGAATGAGTGAAGGGGGCCAAAAGGTATAAACTTCCAGTTATAAAATAAATAAGTCATGGCGATATCATGTAAACCAGGACGACTGTATTAAGAAAACCGTATTGCATATTTGAAAGTTGCTAAGTGTAAATTTTTAAGGTCCTCATTACAAGAAAAAAAATTTTTTTGTAACTATGTATGGTGACAGATGTAAATTACACTCACTGTGGGGATCGTTTCACAATGTTTACAAATATCAAATCACTATGTTGTATACCCAAAACTAATATAATGTTATGTATCAATTATACCTCAATAAAAAAATAATAATCTGACATCAATTGGAGTGGCATTACCACCCTTTGAGCATGAGTTTCCAAAAAGAGAAAAAATTATCATAGTATTAAGACCTTGTTACTGGGGTTTACATAAATTTGCCTGTATTATCCTCACAATAAATCTACTATTTATGTATTAGATACTGTCAAAAAAAACAGAAATAGCAAAATTAAATCATACCACCAGATCATTAAATTAGTGAAAGTTTATTGTGCACATAAAAAAAGTTTGCAACCTGGGAGCGTTCAAACCAATGGTAGAACGAGGCTCAGAGGATTATTATTTTAGAACAGCTTATACAGTGAAAATATAGAGGCTGTTTATTTTTTTTAAATGGTTGGCTATAGCACTAGAGTTTTCCTAGTGATAGGGGATTGGTTAAAAGTGATTACCTTATGTCAATTTTGGGGAAGAGCTTGAGTTTCACTTATGATTTTCAGAGACATTAAAACCAAACTAAACCAATCAAATTATCAAAAGCCAAAGGCAAAGTGAAAATCTTGAAAATAACAAGAGAGAATCAACTCATCACATAGAAAGGATCCTCAATAAGATTAACACGTAACCACTCCAATTAACAGGCAGGTATTGGCAGAATGGATAAAAATTAATAAACCTAATACAAATGTATGCTTTCTGTAAGGGATATGCTGTAGATCTAAAGACATAGCTATGTTGGAAGTAAAACAATGGAAAGCAATATACCATGTAAACAGAAGGGAGCTAGAGTAACTTTACTAATATCAGGCAAAATACTAAACTAATTAATTTTACAGTATCATACCAGTAAATGGCAAAATTTTTGCTCAAGAAAAAGAAATTCTCTGATAAAAGGGTCAATTCTCAAAGAAGATAAAACAATAACAAACATCTATGCACTTAACAACAGTCTCAAAATCCAAGCAAAATGACAGAATTGAAATAGATATTTCAAAAACAGGTGGAGACCTCAAAATCTCACTTTCAATAAAGAATATAAAAACCAGATAGAAGATCAACAAGGAAACTGAAGACTTGAATAACACCATAACCCAACTAACATGATATATCTATAGAATACTTCACCCAATAATAACAGAATACATATTCTTCAACTGCATGTGGAACTTTTTCCAGGACAGACCACGTGTTTCATTAGAAAACAAGTCTCAATAATTTTTAAATGATTAAGATCATAGAAAGTACATTCTTCAACCACAAAAGAATGAAATTAGAAATAACAGAAGAGAATTTGGGAAATTTACAAATATATAGAAATTAAATACATTCCTAAATAACCAATGGATCAAAAAAAGAAATAGCAATGGACATTAGAATACCAAGTTTGATATAAATGAAAATAAAACACAATAAACCAAATCTTGTGGTATATAGCAGAAACTGCTTCGGAGCTGTGAATGCCTATATTAAAAAAGAAGAAATCAATTTGTACCTTAAGAAATTAGAAAGGAAAGGGGCACTTGGGTGGCTCAGTCAGTTGAGTGTTCGTTTGACTTTGGCTCAGGTCATGATCTCACGTTTGTGTCTGTACTGACAGCTCAGACTCTGCAGCCTGCTTTGGATTCTGTGTCTCCCTCTCTCTCTGCCCCCTCTCCACAGCCTGTACTCTGTTTCTCTCTCTCAAAAATAAAGATTAAAAAAAAAAAAAGAAATTAGAAAGGAAGAACAAACAAAATCCAAAGCAAGCAGGAGGAACAAAGCAATAAACATTAGAGTGAAAATAAATGAAATAAAGAGGATAAATAGAAATAATCAAGAAAACTAAAAGTTGGGTCTTTGAAAAAAGAAAAAGAATTGACAAACTTTTAGTTACATTAACCAAAAAATAGAGAGAACGCTCAAATTATCAAAATCAGAGATGACAGAGAGATTACGCTGACCTCATAGGAATAAAGGATTCTAAGAGAATACTATGAACAACTGTATTTCTACAAATTAGATCACCCAGCTGAAATGGACAAATTCCTAGAAAGACACAACTACCAATACTGACTCAAGATAAAATAGAAAATCTGGGGCACCTGGGTGGTTCAGTCTGTTGCACATCCAACTCTTGATTTCAGCTCAGGTCATAATCTCACGGTTGAGCCTGCATTAGGCTCCTCCCCCAGTGTGGAGAAATTCTCTCTCCCTCTGCTGTTGGTGCATGCTCTCTCTCTCTCAAAAAAAGAAAAGAAAATCTGACTAGACCTAAACCAAGAAACTGAATTATTAATAAAAATTTTCCCACAAGGAAAAGCCCTGTAACGATGGCTTCAATGGTGAATTCTACTAAAAGTTTATCAAGGATTACGTTAATTCTTTTATAAACTCTATTGAAAAACACAAGAGAAGGGAATACATCCTAATTCATTCTAAGAGGATTTTGATATCAAAACTAGACCAAGACATCGCAAGAAAAAGTTCTCAACAAAACATCAGCAAACTGAATCCAGCAACATATAAAACAGATGATAAAGTATATTATAAACTATAATAAGTGCATAAGGCTAGCACATAATAAGTACTCCATAAATGTTCATTTCTTTCCTGTTTTCCCATGATGAATGTGAATTTACTACTATTTACTAATCTGGTTTCCCTCTTCTATATACAGTCAATCCTCATTATTGTGTGTTCTACACTTGAAAATGTGCCTACTTGCTAAAATTCATTTGTAACGTACAAGTCAATGCTCACTCTGCCTTCGTGGTCATTCGTGGACACGTGCAGAGGGTGACAAAGTCGATTTGTCTGACACACACACATTCCCTGCTGAGGTACAACAAAGGTGTCGTTTTGCCTTGTTTTAGCTCTTAAAGGACTATAGACATGTCCTTTTGGGGGGCTAATTAGTGACATTTTTTCCACATTTTTGTACTTTTTGTTGGTGATTTCATATTTAAATGGCCTCCAAGTGTAATGCCAAAATGCTTTCTAGTGTTCTGAAGCACAGGAAGGCTGTGATGTGTCTTACGGAGAAAATACATATTAAATAAGCTTCATTTAGGCTTATTAGCGCGAGTTACAGCACTGTTAGCCATGAGTTCAGGCTAATGACTCAACAATACATATTAAATAAGGTGTCATTAAATAGGTGTGCACATAAAACAAGGCTATTGATCACTTGATGAAAATGCTGTATCCAGAGACTCACAGGAACCTAACCCTGTATTTCCCTTAGGAGTAATGGCTCAATATTCTCTAATTCAGTGTTCACGATGACTTTATAGCACATAACTACTGCAAATAACAACAGCCTATACATGTGCCTTGCTGTAATAGATTAAATCACACGGCTACAATATCTAGAATTCTTTCCATCAAGAGACTATTTCCCCATTCTTTGAATCTGAGCTGACCTTGTAACTGACCTTGACCAAAAGTGTCGTGTGGGTTTTGGGGCTAGGGCTTAAGAGACCTTGTAGCTCTTGCCTTTGTCCTCTGGGGACACCGTCCTGAGACTGTCATGTAAGGAAGTCAGCTGAGCCTCCAGGGGGATGAGAAGCCCTGTGGCAAAGAACAAAGGCACCCCAGCCAACAGGCAGCACCAATGGCCAGACATGTGAATCAAGGACATTAATTCAGCCCAGCTGTCCTCCAGCCAAAAACAGCTGTATAAGTAAACCGAGGAGTTTACTTATACAAGTAAAGGGGTTGTCCAGCCTACTCACAGAAACACGAGAAATAATAAACTGTGTTGTAAAAAACACAAGTTTGGAGTGGTTTGTTTTACAGAAACCAGTAATACATATACCTGTCTGCTTAGAGTGCAGTGTGGCCATGGGACATGTCACAAATGAAATGTGACACATGTCACTTCCGGGCGGAAACACTGACTTGCTCCCCTTTGCTCTCTCCCTGCCGTGGCTATCAGAGAAGTGTGCATTGGCCAGGAAGAGCAAGAAGACTGAGCGGAATGTTGAATCAACACGGGAGGACAGCTGCCCTAGATAAGTGCCCAAACCTACAGCAGACAGGGTGTGAGCTATAAACTCCAGTTGCATAAATCCGAAGCTTTGGGGTCTGTTTTTCACTCTAGCATCTCTAGCTGATGTGACTGATACAGTAGGCATAGCAGGAATAGAGATTTAAACAGATTATGTTCTATGCGAGATATTTTCCCTAGCTGCCTAAGAATCTCCAGACCCATCTGAGCAAAGGAATTTAGGCTGACAGCTCAATGCAAGGTTAGCTTTCTGGGATTAATTTTAAATATTAATCAACCTCTTTGAATCTTACCGGTTAATTGTACAAAAGACACTCTTGGGCCATGCTGGTGCTATCTGATAGTCCTCTGGAGAACAAAGAGGTGATCCTGAACGAGGTCAGTAGATATAGCATGCATAGGAGAACAGAACACCGGTCAGCTGACCTTGCTGTCTTTGCTGAGCTGTGCCCCATTATCACAGTCAAGTTCACCTTACCGCTCAACTAGCTGGCAACAATTTTCTCATGTGTCAAGTGAAATGAGAAAATGTGCCTTGAAATCTAAATGGTAGCTGATAAAAAAAAAACAACAATGATCCTCAAAAACAGATATGTGGTTGTCATTGAAGACCTAGTTACCTTCCCTGCCTTTGATTTGTAAATGTACAACATACGCATATGTGAATATGGATAAGTATTTGCATCTTCAATTTTAAAAACACATACAGTAACACCTAGTTACCTCTAAAGTGGGGACTCAGTATGCAGGTAGACACTAAGTTTGCAAAGCTGTAGCACTGCTATAGTCTGACTGTGTCCTCTCCAAATTCATATGCCAAATTCTAATGCCCACTGTGATGGTTTTAGGAGGCAGGGTCTTTGGGAAGGGATTAGGTCATGAGGACTGGACCCTCGTGACAGGGGTTAGTGCCCCTTATAATAAAAAGAGCCCACAGAGCTCCCTAGCCCCTTCCACCATGTGAGGACACAATGAGAAGTTTGTGACCTGGAAGAGGTCCTCATCCGAGCACGTTGGTACCTTGATCTCAGACCTTCAGTCTCCAGAACGGTAGGAAATCATCTGTTGTCTACAAGCCACCCAGTCTGTGGCATTTTGTTATAACAGCTGAAAGGACCAAGGCAGGCACTTGGTGTGTTTCCGCACACAACACCCTTAGCTTAACAAGAAGGGACTATGTTAAGCAAGGAAGCCTTTCACGCTGAGAAAGGAGGTACGGGCTTAGGTCTGGCCATCATACATGGAGACAGAAGCTGGATTTGCATGTGGAGTAGAATGGGGCAGAGGAGATAAAATGGTGACTGACAAATTTTGGACACGTTTGAACTAATGATGAATGCCATTGTTCCGTATTGCGGTCAGTGTTGTTGACTCCTTCAGATTGGTGTCGATCAACAAGAGAACTTACACCGCTGGAAAAGCCGGGTGTGCTGTCTTCCCCTGTATTCGCCAAGTGGGAATCATTCACTATCTTCCCCGCAGAGCAGTAGCAGCAGCTCCTTCCTATGGCGACAGCCCCAACCTCTGGAACAGTGTCCTGCATTTGCCACAGCTCGACTCTGGCCACATCTTCCTTCCTCAGCTACTTCTTTTTCTATAGTTCTGGATTTTGTGGGTTAAAGTTTGGTTCGCTGGCAAGGATTTGACTTGAGCCAAACCAAAAGAAATGGACTTTAAATTTGAGTTAAAAGAGGAATGATTTGGAATTGATATAAAGGAGGAATTCGTGATAAACATCTGTCTCTAGATTCAGAGACTGATGCCCTGATGACGTAGGCCAGCATTTTGTGACCTGCATGTGACCAGGAGCATTTAGGCTGCCCCTGTTTTTTTTTTTTTTAATTTTTAATGTTTATTTATCCTTGAGAGAGTGAGAGAGACAGAGAATGAGCAGGGAAGGAGCAGAGCAAGAGAGGGACACAGAATCTGAAACAGGCTCCAGGCTCTAAGCTGTCAGCACAGAGCCCGACATGGGGCTTGAACCCACAAACCGTGAGATCATGACCTGAGCCGAAGTCGGATGCTTAACCCACTGAGCCACNTTTTTTTTTTTTTTTTTAATTTTTAATGTTTATTTATCCTTGAGAGAGTGAGAGAGACAGAGAATGAGCAGGGAAGGAGCAGAGCAAGAGAGGGACACAGAATCTGAAACAGGCTCCAGGCTCTAAGCTGTCAGCACAGAGCCCGACATGGGGCTTGAACCCACAAACCGTGAGATCATGACCTGAGCCGAAGTCGGACGCTCAACCGACTGAGCCACCCAGGCGCCCCTAGGCTGCCCCTGTTTTAATCTCATGCCCGACTAGTACCATCCCACTTCTGACTCACACACACACCAACTCCTGAAGCACCAATTAGTAACAGAAGTCTGACAGAACCTTTCACAAGGAAACAAAAGGAGTAAAGGGACAACATGGAGCCACATTCCATCCCCTTTGGCATATCCTTCTCCTGACGTCCTCTCTCACTCTCCTTTCCCGCCTCCCCAGCCTCTGTCCCCTGCTCACTTCACTCCATCCCCCAGATCCCCTCTCAAAATACCACTGCCTCGCAGTCCCCTCAGACCAACAGAAATCAGCAGAACAACAGCACAGTAAAAGACCTGTAGTTACCCAGTCTGGCCATGACGTCACAGGGCGGTGGAGGGTGGGGCCCAGGTACCCCCATCCCAAGGGGAGCCCCAAAACATTAGGCTGAGTTGAGAGAGACTCAGATCTTTCTTCTGTTCTGAACTATGGGGCGGGTCATGGCATCCCGAGGCCCCCTCAACCAGCCAGGAACCGGGGTTTAGGCCTCCACTGAGCTCAGGGCGGGAGGCTGGCCTCATGGTCTCCGGCTGACCCCTCCCAGCTGATGGCTCTATGGCTTTCTCAGTGAGTTAAAGAAATTGTGAGCCAGAACACCTGGCAGGAGCCAGGGCACTCTCCCTGCAGAAGGAAGCCACTGTGAAAATCAAGAATAAAGAGAGTAAGGACAAGCCAAAACAAACGACAGCAGCGTTTGAGAGAAAATACTTGGAACTAGAAGACACAGTTTGTTGTTTTGCCTGGCCTCAGACTGGCTGCTTTGGGCCTTGGGCAAATCAGTCAGTGTTTCTGAACTTCTGCTTCCTCCACTAGAAGATGGAGGTGCCCCTCCTTCTGTGGAGGGGTTACTGGGAGCTGAAATGAGACAATACATAGCAAAGGACGTGAAGGGGGAACAACGGCTTAGCCATGAAACGAACACGCTGACCTGCGCTGCTTTTCGGCCTGATGCAAAGGCGCTAGGACACGGGAGAGCAGCGTTTCCCATGCAAGCTGTTCTGCTTCCTGACGTGTTGGTACTTGTGCAAAGCTTACTCGTTGTTTCAAAAGAAAGCTCCTTTTATTGTCAAGTTGCGAAACCATTGCCCTAGCAAACCATTATAGCTAACAGATCGCTGATATGAATGTCAACACTCTCCCTAAGAGAATGTCCGGGAGACATTGTTTCAAGGGGTAGATGAGCCTGAAGGAGCAGAGTGGGTCAGAATGGAGGGAGACTTGCTAGAAACAGAGCTGGGACCAAGGTCAACAGAGTCCCAGAAAGAAGCCTGAACTGTCTCAAGAGGGATGGTATGTGGCGCTGCAGGAAGAAGGGGAGTAGTAGTAGCCGCCCGTCACCAGAGCACGCCCGCGTTTTAAAAGAGCTTATGCATTCAGTTGTTTCACTCATTTCCCAAAAGGATCCTGTGTTGTATGCATTGTGTTGACCCTAATGAAATTGTCATATCGTCGCAGAGAGGTGAAGTGACTTCCACGGGGCCACACAGTATCTATTAGAGCATGGTGCAGAAATGAGATGGGGTGGTTTGTGAAGTGAGGGTATTTGAGTTTTTTCCCCCACTACTTCTCCAGAACTTTCCTTCTCACTGCCATATGTTACTAAAGACAGATGTGAGTCTAGAGGAAGAAATGAGTTGTAAATGGCATTTGGAGGTCTAATGGGGCCACAGTTTCAGTGGGAAGACAAAAGAATCACATCCTTTTAAAATCCCCTGACTCCTTGTTTACCACGGAGCCAAGCTAGGGGTGCATGTGTCTCCCAGGACTGTTCGGCCCCACTTGTCCCCTGGCCTCAGCTGCTGTTCCTCACACTCCTGGGTGCACACTGGCCTTCTGTACATGTTTTATCATATGCCTAACACAAGGCCAAATCCAAATGAGTGAAATGTGGGACATGAGACATGGCTTCACCAGTGACTCCTGGAGAGGCCAGGCGACACATCTCCAAACTGGGGAAGGAACATGCTCCGGAGAGAACATCGACAAGAGAACAGGGAAGAGCCAGCACACTCTGGAGTGTGGCAGATCCACTTGGCCCGTCTGGAAGACATGCTGTGTAATCTGGCAAAAAGCTGAATTTCTCCGTGATTCTGCGGCAAGGCCGGTCACACATTCCCTTACGTTTGCTTTCCTGCCCGCCTGCCTAACTTCTCTCACTCTTGCTGCCCTTATGCTACTGCGTATGCCAATTAAGCCTTAGCACACACACTGTGCCCCAGATACTTTTTTCCAGAGAGTTCAGATAACCCCTTCGACCCAAGTCCCCATTTCCTACCTCATCTGTGGAAAGGATCTCATAATCTCCCCTTCCCTTGATGGAGCCCAGACCCACCTCCCGGACCAGCAGCACTTAGGAGGCCACCATTGTGGGCGGAGCCCCGAGCCAGGTGCTCCAGATGAACACAAAGCCGCAGAAGGTGAGTCTCTCAGGTGAGCCTCTCAGGTCAAAATGGCCGGAAAGGCCCCTGGTACCACCCACAGGGATGGTCTAAAAGGGGCAGCTCTAAGCAAAGAGCAGGGTCAAGATAGAATCTCCAAACTTAGGAGGCCATTTAGATCCAGAAATGATCCCTATCTGTAAAATGGATTAATGTTCCTCCGACTTAATAACAAACAGATGAAAAAGAAAAATAACTTTTACACTCTTGTGTGCCAATCTACTGTGCATGTCATTTTTAAAAAAGTCTGGGGTCAGGAAGCGCATGTGGAGTTGAGGCATTTTCAAATCCCCTAAAACAGGAGGGTTGTGGAAACATCAGGTGCTGCCATTTCCACTGATTGAGTTCCGGGCTTGGGGTCAGCCATGGTTTCTACTCCGTCTTCTTCCAAAAATCTGCCACACTTTGAATTTGGTAACTTTATCAGGCGGGGGCCATGGAAAGGCCGCGGGCACAGCTGTAACCTGAGTGCTCCCAGGGAGGGGCCCTGGAGAGTCCTCCAGCGGGGAGCTGCTGGCAGGGGGCAGAACCATCCAGAACCAGCAGCAGGAGACAAGGGTGAGTGGGCGGGCCCTCCACTGCAGGTGTGAAAGCCACACACCCTCCTGGGAAAGCACCTGGCCTGCGTCCGGCTGCCTCCGGGCCTCCTTTCCTCTCCCATCCAGCAGAAGGCTGTCTTCTCGAACCTCCCTCCGTCCTCCATCCCTGGGGTCCATCTCCTCCCCTCCCTCTCCCTGGGGCTGTCTGGGGCCTTCAGGCCTCTGCCATCTGTCACGCACAGAGCAGCTCGCGCCAGTCTCCTGACCTCTAGCTTTGCTTTGCCCTAATCCGGTCTAGGGTCACACAGTCCACGCATCAGAACCACGGGGGAGGGGCTAGAGCAGGGGTCTGAAATGCTGATTCTCAGGCCCCGCTCGGGACTGAGCCCCTGCGGCGTGGGGCCAGGAATCCGTATTTTTAACGTCTCCAGGAGATTCCGCTGCAGGCTGCCATCCTGTCCTTGGCTGCCTGTCTCAGCCCCTTGGTTTAGGTGTCCGGCGGGGGGGCCGGTCGGGGGACAGGCTGGGGGCGGGTGTGCCTAGACGTGCCAGGTGAACCAGTGGAACTGGGACCTGAGGGACTCAGGGGCTGCCCGGCCTGGGAAAGAACTCTTCGCAGTGACAATGACAGACTGGACTATGTGAGGAGTACAAGCCTCAGTGACTGGCTGAGCAAAGGCTGGTAGCTGACACCCAACTGGGGCCCGGCCCGGACACCTGGACCGGCGACTGGAGACAGGGAGCTCCGGTCAGAGGGGGAAGTGTGAGCGCACTGACCGCTAACACGCATGCGCGCGCACGGGGCACGCAGCACTTCCTAGATGCTCCTTGTGGACCCCGTCTGTCGCGCTTGGTGGAGCCCGCGAGGCCTCCGGGCGTCTGTGTTGAAGCCAGGCTGGAGGAGGCGAAGACCACGTGGAAGGGCAGCAGCGCCTGGGAAGGGACGCAGAGCCTCCCTGCCGTCGCGTGAAGCGTGTCCCACCTCCTTCCACGTCTCACGTCCACGACTGCTGCAGGGTCCTCACCCTGCGTGCCGAGCAGCCACCGTGACTCAGTCTGACCCTCCCTCCCTCCGCTGCTGCCAGACCCCCGCCCCCCAACTCCCCCAGCTGCGGGGGCTGAGGCTGAGACTTCTCTGGTAGACAGTTCATGGCAGGAGAACTTGAACCCTTGAGGGAAAACCAGAGCTGTGACCGGAGGCAGGAGAGCAGCTGTAAAAACCTCTAAACATTCGACATCCACGACAATAAACTAACCAGGACACCACACACACAATACAGACAATGCTTGTGAAAATTGTTCATCTTTATTAATTTCCATTAGAATGTGTAAGACGTGTTCAGGATCTTTCCCTACATTTTATTTTTTAAAAGTGTTTATTTGTTTATTTTGAAAGAGAGAGAGAGAGCCAGAGTGTGTGAGTGGGGGAGGGGCAGAGAGAGAGAGAGAGGGATAGAGAATCCCAAGCCGACTCCATGTGGTCAGCGCAGAGCCCCAAGTGGGGCTCAAATCCACACACCCAACCAAACCAAACCGCGAGATCATGACCTGAGCCAAAATCAAGAGTCTGAGGCTTAACAGACTGAGCCACCCAGGTGACCCCATTACCTACAATTTATTTCTTTTTATTTTTTTTTACAAATAGTTTATTGTCAAATTAGTTTCCACATAACACTCAGTGCTCATCCCCATAAGTGTCCTCCTCTATGCCCATCCCCCCCTTCCCCCCACATCCATCAGTCCTCAGTTTTTGTCAGCATTCAAGAGTCTCTCATGGTTTGCCTCTCTCCCTTTCCCCCACCATTTCCGCCCTTCTTCTCCCCCTTGGTCCTCCGTCAAGTTCCTCCTAATCCTCCTATACGTGCAAACATATGATATTTGTCCTTCTCTGCCTGACTTATTTCGCTCAGCATAACACCCTCAAGGTCCATCC